>NC_054846.1:21666060-21969090 GCF_018345385.1 Vulpes lagopus | reverse complement strand
ACATAAATAATCAGGCAAGGATCGTGGCCAGTGACCTCATCAACACCAACGGAATCATCCACATCATAGACAGACTGCTGTCCCCCCAGAACTTGCTGGTCACCCCCAAGGATGCCTCCGGGAGGGTTCTGGTGGGTGAACCCCATCAGCCCTCAGCAGAAACCCATGATGCTCATGAGTCATTGTCACAGCTCTGATGTGACATGTCATGGGGAGACATTTTCATTTTCCTGCTTCCACCTCAAACTACTGTTAAAACCCTGATGAATATAATTCTAGTAAGAAGGAAATGGGTCAAAAATCTAATAAGTAGATAAATGGGTTTTATCAGCTTTCCTTTGGTTTCCCCAAGGCTACGTGGTCTTGCATAGACTTGGAAGATGGAGAAAACACACGTAGCTGGGTGAGACAGATGGTAAAGGACAGAGAGACAGGGGGTTCCCAGGGGGCTCTGCCGGTTATACGTCTGACTCTTGGTGTCAGCTCAGGTCATGACCTCAGGGCAGTGAGACGGAGCCCCACTCGGGCTGCACACTCAGTAAGGCTCTGCTTAAGGATACCCCTCTCCCCCTCCCTCTGCCTCTCCACTATCACATGCTCTCTAAGATAAATAAATGCTTTTTAAAAGATAGATGATAGATAGATATCAGTCAAGCCAAACTTGGAATAAAACTCCTTTCCAATCGAGAGCAAAGGCAACTTTGAATCCCACGACCAAGTCACAGAAGTGCCTGTGCCCGTGGGACCTAGAAAGGGACGGGTGCTTGGAGGTGGAGTGGGTGTCGACCACTCTGCCTGAGTACCTGGACCCAGGCATATTGCATCCAGCTGAGCTTCTGTGAAAGTGTTTCATGGGCCATGGAAGGAAACTCATCATTCCACTTCTTGTCTTTCAGCAAAACCTGACGACAGTGGCGGTAAACCACGGCTACACCAAGTTCAGCAGCTTGCTGCAGGTAAAGGCCCAGGGGACCGGCACCTCAGGACCTTGTTGGTTGGACTGTTGTGTGTTGTGGTTGCTGCTGTGCTTGGCGTCCTGTTTGGCCACTCAGTGTTTTATCTGAGGCAGCTGTGGGATCTGCGTGGGGAATCCTGGTGTGCCACAGCACAGGGTCACACTCGGCCACCGCGTTCCCAACACAGTGTGGGGCCTTTTAGCTGTCCAGTGCACTCTGTGTTGGAAGCTGGAGCAAGGGAGGGAATTAGGGTGCTCCAGTCCCTGAACGAGGGCTCACGTCTGGGACTGTCGCCTCCATTGCAAAATGAGCAGGCCCTGAGTACAGATGTGGAAAATCTATGCCTGTGGCGTGAGTGCAAGTCGCATTTAGGACCATGCCTTCCTGGCTTCAGATGCTTTCCCACTAGCTGAGTAGAGAGAAACTGTTCAGACAGAGGTTTCAGAGGGGAACCCAGGGGAGCAGGCCACCGAGCTCCCCCGTCTATCCACCACCCTGAAAGGCCCCAGGGCAGCCTCAGAGCCCCTGCCACACCCCTGTGGCCCGGTCCTTGGACCTCGGCACAGACCAGCCATGTCTACAACAGTCTGGGGCTCAGCCCTGAGGGGCCCTTCCCAATGGGTTCAAGGCACCCAAGACGCAACTCCATGGTGCTGCTGGTGCCCTGGCCTCGGAACCTCATCACCACCCCCGATCTGAGCATCTCATCTGGCCAGACACCAGCTTTCATAGCAAGCTAGCAAACCTCAGCCTGAGTACAGGATGATAATAAGGCTTATAGGGCTGTCGGGAAAACCTGCAGGCCCAAGGGGCAGGCCATGCCCAGGTCACAGACGCTGTCTAGGCGATGCCTCTCCATGCTCCTGGCCTTCTCTTTTCTGAGGCCATGTGATTGGAAGCCTTATAAATACACAGAGTATCTCAATACTGTGCAAGTTTCACTTTTTTTAAGTTAAATATGGGGGAAATACTGACTGGATCTTCCAGAAATTAAAACATTCGGGCAGTGGACACACACACAGACACACACACACACACACACACACACATACATTTGTGAAAGGTTATTTTTCTATTAACAAAAGCCCAGAATTTGACTTTCTGTTAGGCAAGCGAAGAAAATGCGGGTCGGGCCTGTTGGAATGTGACAGGCCATCAGCCTTGCACCAGCTGGAGTCCCAGGAGCCCCGGGACAGCCCCGGGCCACACACTGGCTGTGGTCCCAGAAAGCCCCTGTGTCCCCTATGGCCGGGCCTTGAGGTGCACACCTCGATCCCTGTGTTTCAGGACCTGGGCTTGCTAGGCATCATCACTGACCCTATCCACACTCCAGTCACTCTCTTCTGGCCCAGTGACCAAGCCCTGGAAGCCCTGCCCCCTGAACAACAGGATTTCCTGTTCAACCAAGACAACAAGGACAAGCTCAAGGAGTATCTGAAGTTCCATGTGATTCGAGATTCCAAGGTAGCTCATTTTCATACAGACGTGAACATGGGGATGCCCGGGGCCCAGGGGCAGGGGAGCATGGGTCCCAGGAACAGTCAGTCGGTGGATCCCCATGTCCATGGTGTGAGGACACCTGAGCGTCCCCTGCCTCACCAGCTGACCCTATCCCAGGCCCAGCCCAGCACCCCGCTCCCCTCACTGCAGACGGTCCCCGGAGCACCACTCCCCTGCGGTCCTGCAGCATGCCTCTCCCCCTGCCCCAGTTCACAGGTTAGGTGGCTGCTGTCAAGGCTCCCCGAGTTTGTCCCAGGGGCCCACCCTAGGTCCAGAGGTCCAGGGCTGCTTCCGCAGGTGCCATGAGTGGCTGGCACCTGGGCCGACCCCCGGGATGAGGGAAGATGCACCCTGCAGTAGCACAGGAGCCCCGGCTGATGGCCCGGCCCCCTGAGCATTCAAGCAGGACCGGGTCTGTCTGATCCAAGGGAGCCCAGGCCCCTCACTTGTGCTGGCTCATCCCACCTGCATCACGGCCTTTGGGCTGCGCATCAATAACCACAAGCTAGAAACACAGAAATCAGGCGTCTACGTCGTGGAGGCTGCAGACCTGAAGTCATGGAGCTGCTGAGGTTGCTCCTTCCAGAAGCCTGGAGGGAGAACGCGTCCCATGTTTCTCTCCAGCTTCCTGTGGTGGCGGGGAATCCTTGGTGTGCACACACAGCCTTGCTGCTCTTGCCACAGGCTGTCCTCTCCCTGCACGTTTCTGTGGCTCTTCTCTCCTGATAAGGACGCAGTCACATTGGACCAAGGATCCCCTACTCACTGTAACCTCATCCTACCTACACCCACCTGCCATGACCTTATGTCTAAGGAAGGTCCTATTCGGAGGTCTCAGGGTCAGGACATCAACAGCACTTGTGAGGGATCACCGCTGACCCTGTGGCGGTGCCCTCTGCCATTGCCCCGACCCACAGATCCCACCGTTGGCTTTGTACACCCTGTAGCAGTGCCAGGGCCCTGAGCCGGAGTGTACGTGAGGCTCGGAAGGGGGTGCGATGCAAGCCCAGCTGTAGACGTCCCTCGGAGGGCATACCCCCCGGGAGCCCAGGTTACCCACCTTGTGGTGATGGCCACAGCCTCTTCAAGCTGGAAGAGTTTGTGTCTGGATGTGCTTTGCTGGCAAAGCTCCTGAGGGCGCTTCTTGGGTCCACATGCAGGGTATTGACAGGGCATCATCCCTCTCACAGATCTTGGCAGTGGAGCTCCCCAGGGCCACTGCCTGGAAGACACTGCAGGGCTCAGAGTTGGGTGTGAAGTGTGGAGCTGGTGGTGACATCGTGAGTATTGACAACCGCCACCCCACCCCCCGTGCCCACCATCCTTTCCAGGACATGCTTCTCACTGGGGCCACCTTCAGGGGCAGTGCCCTGGCAAATTCCGGCCAGCAGCAGCCCTGGTGGCCATTGGGGACCTGTAGCCTCACAGAGAGCAGCGTTGGGTGGATTTTGTGTTTAGAGCATTTATTTTGCAGAGCAAGATGCCGCACTGCGGCAGGGGGTTGGCCAGCACTGCTCCTCCCACCACACCCCACAGCCTCACCAGCCCCTGCCCTTCAGCCCTGGTCTGCATCTGCCCCATGGCCTGAGGGGAGGGGTGCTACAGTTCCCACTCCCCTGGCTGGTGCCCCCACAGTCCTGCATCCCCGTGATTCCTTACCCTATGTGAGTCTGATGGGATAATAGTAGCGTGGCCTGTGTCCGGCACATAGCACAACCCTAATGACAATGGCTTAAACATCCAAGGGCTTGCGTCTTTTTTTTTTTTAAAGATTTTATTTATTTATTCATGAGAGACACAGAGAGACAGGCAGAGACACAGGCAGAGGGAGAAACAGGCTCCCTGTGAGGAGCCCAATGTGGGACTCGATCCCAAGTCCCTGGGATCACGACCTAAGCTGAGGGCAGATGCTCCACCGCTGACCCCTCCGGGTGTCCACGGCTTCTGTCTTCTTCCAAGAAAGCCAGGGGCAGCCGACCCAGAGCTGTGTGGGGACTCCTCAGGGGAGCCCTTTGGGGTTTCAGCAGCATGTGTCCCACCTTGGAGTCACCTCAAGGCAGAGTGTGGCTGCCGGAGCTCCAACCAGCAGGACAAAGGAGGAAGGACAGAAGGATGCAGTTCCCAGCTGAGCCGGTGCCTGCTAGGAGCCTGCTGGGCAGCGCCCTGGGACATGGTCTTACCAGCAGCCAGAATCCCTTTGGCGCCTGCACTGAGTTGATAACCTGAATGTGAGGACCATGGGCAGCTTTATACCCCCTCCAGGAAGCCCTCCCCGGGTCCTTGCACCCATCCCGGCACTGTCCATAGATGAAGCCCCACGGAGAGGTGCAACAGGAAGGTGCACTGGGCGCCCGTGAGCTAGTGCAGCCTTCAGAGCCCCTGGCAAGGATCGATTAGTCCAACCCTGTCCACCTGCTGGAAACGGCTGACCCTCAGAGACGCTCAGTACCTTGCTTGTGGTCGCACAGCAGTGAGAGGAGGGGGGGGATGCCCCAGGGCTCCTCCATGAATCACACCGCATCTGTCCCTTGCATCCCCCCGAGACACAGAACTTCCTGGAAGCACTTTCCTTCGGGGGGGGGGGCGGGGCGGAGGATGTGTTCCACAGTTTGTCCACTGGGCGCACCCCGCAGAAGAAAGCTCTAGACTGGTTGCACATAAAGTGACATCATGGACCTAGAGCAGGATTCGGAGGCATAGGGAAGGGACACTGTCTGCCGCTTACAGAGTCACAGCCCGTCCCTCTAGCCCCGCGGGGACCGCCACTCAAAACACACCCTGAGTGGCCACCTCCCCACCAACACGTGCTCCCGAGCCCCGCCCCTCAGCTTCCCTGCCTCTCCCACGGCCCGCGCCCCCCACCCGCTCCCACTGTGAGGGGTGGGGGGAGGCTGGTTACCCAGGAGCCACAGGGTGCGCTCAGGGCCAACAGGCCAGGCCAGTGTGTCCACACCACTCGAAGCTGGCCTGGTCCTGGGCCCGGTACTGGGTGGGGAGGTGAGGGGCTCGTGCAGGTGCAGCACAGAGTGCCCCTGGGCACACACCCCTGAGCACACACCCCTGGGCACACGCCTGGGGCACACCCCACGGCCCACTACATACACCGCACATGCGCAAGGGTGGGCATCCACAGAGCTCCTCCTGGGTCCCCTGGGTGCTGACCATGCTGTGCGGCCTTGGGAGGAAGACAAGTCCCGGATGCTGACTCTCTGCCCCGCAACCCTGCCCGCAGGGCGACCTCTTCCTGAATGACCAACCATGCAGAATTGTACAACGAGAACTGTTGTTTGACGTGGGAGTGGCCTACGGCATAGACTGCCTCCTGGTCAGTGCCACCCTCGGCGGCCGCTGTGACACCTTCGCCACGTACAACTTCTCGGTCAGTCCCCAGGACAACGTAATGGGGGAGCCAGGGCTTGAGACCTCCTGCCCCAGCTTGGGCACTGCTGGGGAGCCAGGCCGGCTGCCAGGAGATCTGAGGGCCAGGGTGGGTCCTCTTCACTAGCTTCTACAGGTCCCATCCAGGCCAGGCACACACCCATATGTCTGGCAGCCCATCCACGCATCCCGGCGCTGCGGAGGGGCCTGCTGGGTGCAATTGCTTGCCCATTGCGCAGCAACATGCTCTTCTTCTTCAGACCCACCTGTAGGGGCATCAGCTCCCCACAGAGTGCACGCCCTCTGCTAATCCGCCGTATTTGGCGGGCTGTGATTGCAAACTGGCAACTGCGTGCAGCCCGGCCCAGGCCCAGTATGGCATGCCACCCACGCCCTGTCCATGTCCTCGCTCATTTGTTCACTTACCAATGGTGACTGAATGTCCAACCAGGCCCTGTCTGAGAGGCACTGTCACATTGCACGCTCATTCATCCGCCCAGTATTTTTTAGAGCTGTACCTCTGAGCCAGCCAGTGGACTCAGGGCTCAGCTCACCCCTAACGTAATCCAATAGTAGAAGTTGTTACCAGCAACCCGATGATGCAGATTTGGAAACTGAGTCTCAAAGAGGTGGAGTGGCTTGCGTGGCCAAGTCTGCAACCAGTTGGCTGTAGTACCTGGCGACTTGTAGTGTTTCAAGAAATATCCCAAATTATCCAGACACCAGGCAGCCAAAGTAGGAGATGAAAAATCAGTTGTCCTTTCCACTGCACAGGTTGTGGCCTTCCTACTCCCCAAGTATATTTGCACACGTTTGCAGTTGACATTTCCCATCATCAGTCCCAGGAAGGTCAAGTAGCAGCAGGAATTAGCACCACAATTTTCTAGATCAGGAAATGAAGGGTCCAAGAGTATGGCTGGCCCAAAGTATCACAACCAGCAGAGTGGCACAGTATGCACATTTCCCTCGGCCGCCACTGAGGTCTGAAGGACACCACCCACCCTGGTGCTGCTCCAGACAGCGGGGCGCTTGCCACCTCAAAGAACAAAAACCAAGGCCTAGAGGGCCAAAGATCCTTCAGAATTGTCCGCGGCATTGCATTTGCGTTCTTGGCTGCAGCAGGATGAGAATCAGGATGGAGTTCCCGGTCAGCTCACCTAGGCAGTGACGAGGGCATACCCTTGTGTTTCCCAATACTCTTGGTTTCTGAGCATTTCTTTTCTTCCATGCATAGGGAGATTGTTGGAGCTGTGCCAATACACCCAGCTGCCCGAGGTGGAGCAAACCAAAGGTAATCATGAATGTGGCAATGCCTGGGGGAGTGTGTTTGCTCCGTTGTCAGACCCCATCCTCTCAGGTGTGAGCACATGTGTGTTCCTGTGCATATGTGCAGATGTTGTGTAACTTCGATTGCAGTCATTCTTTCTACAATTAGGCATCAACCTACTCCCCACCTTCCAGGAACTGTCTAGAGAAAGCATGGGATGTAGACCTAAAAAGGACTTCATTAGTAATGATAATCACACAAATCATAGCTGCGTTCTGTTGGCCAATATTGCTGCCCCAGCTGAGAGCTGGGCCTCTTATTTATTACGCATTTCCCCTCATTATACGTCTCATAGGAAGCTATAATTTTCTCCACATATGAAAAAAATGTCTTTCAGAGGCAGTAAGCAGTCAGGCCAAGGCCACAGAGCTGGTCAGGACCAACTGTAGGATCAGGGCCCAGAAAGGAACATAAGAGCAGTAAGCCCAGGAAATTTGGAGGCCATGGCTCTGGGATATAATTCCAGTGGGTAATCTTTGACAGATTACGTCATCTATATGGTTTTGCCTCTGTAAAATGGAGCTAATAACCATCAGGTGTGTGCTTATTAGGAAAGGGACGTTTCAAAGTGTGGGTGTGGAGTCTGGCACATAGTAAGCCCTCATTAAATATTGCTTTTTGTCCTTATCCCAAAGTCAATTTCCCTCCTCTCTGCTAGTAAAACCTCTAACAAAAACACCCCTGCACACAACTGTTACCCACACGATGTGGGGCCTTGCCGCAGACCCCCACCCCTGTGGGAAAGCTATAGGTCCCCCACCCGCTGCCCAAGCCCGTTTGCAGACATCTCTGAGGGTTGCTGGGCCTTCCTCTCACCACTGGGAAGAAAGCTCTCTGTGGACTCCAAACCTGCCCCTTCCCCCATCCATTTCCCTATCAAAGCGCCAGAGCCCCCACTTCCCCACTGGGCCAGACCGGATCCTCCACTGGGACCAATTAGAACCAAAGAGCCCGAGTGGGGCCTCGGGAGCAGAAGGTTAGTGCACTCTCTTCCCTCAGGGCGTGAAGCAGAAGTGTCGCTACAACCTGTCGTTCCGGGGTTCCCTGGACGGCTGCCGGGAGCAGTGCACCATGGTGATCCGGCTCCCCAGGTGCTGCAAGGGCTACTATGGCCGGGACTGCCAGGGTGAGGGGCCTCTTCACCTGCTGCTGGGCACGGACCTGGCAGCCTTTCAAAGTACAGAGGGGGGGTGGGGTGGGGGGTGGGGCGGGAATGAGGAGGCGGGAGCAGGGTGGGGGTGGGGGTGGAGAGCACTGCTCCCAGTAAGGCCTCTAAGGAAAGGGCTGCAAGCAGTCATAGCTGTGCTTCTACTTCTTCCCGTGGCCATATGTTGATCTTTGCGGAGATTTCCCAGAGCATAGATTGTCGCTGTGTCGCAACCTTGCTTCTGGTGGGAGCATAAGACGCTCGCCCCCGGGGCTGCCAACTCTCAGTTTCATTCCTGACGCTAGTGTGGGATCGATACCCGGTACCGGGTGAGTTCAGATGTTCAGAAGCGCACGTGCGCCGGTGCTGCGCTGACATGAGGCGAGGGCCACATCCCCGCCACCGGAGATGCTCCTCGCCCCTCCCACCCCGCCAGGAAAGGGCTCATCACAAAAGGACTCATGGACCCATCCTGGAACCTTTGGGTCCGGACAGAACCTCTGGCTGGTGACACATGAACGGCCGCTGCACCACGACTATTGGGGCCCCTGCGATCTGCGCCTGTGTTTGTACCAAGCACGTTTACTGAGTGCCCCTCCCTTTCTGTGACAGCATTTAAAACTGCCAACGACCTCTGGGCGGTCGTCTATTGTTACCCCCATTTTACAGATAGAATATTGAGACGGAGAGAGGATCAGCAGCAAGCAAGAGGCCCCACAGGGTGTCCCCAGACGCCCTGGTTTGAACCACGTGCACACCACTCATTGTGGCGCCTCTGAGAAAATTCTGGGGCGATCCCTCAGTATCCACACCTCATCACCCAAGTGCGAAGTGATCAGCACCCCCCTTACGTGTGCTCAGTGCTTTATTCCCACAATGGTCTTGGTCACAGTGCAGTCTACACCCCCCTCCTCCTCCTCAGCTCAGGCTCAAGCTAAGAGGACTGATGCTCAAAGCGGGTCAGCCCCTATCTCCTCCAGTCCGCTGACCCACGATCCCGTGCATGGTTCAGCGAGCACCCACCACGCGGGGATCCAGCATGTACACCTAAGCTGGTCCTGCAGAGGCCGCTGGCCTGGCCTGCAAGTCTGGTGACACTCGGTGCTGCCCCGGCCTCGCCCTCTCTGGGCTCCTTGACCCTGGCTGGGAGGCTTCTAGGTCAGCTCTGTCTCATCTCTTCCAGCCTGCCCCGGAGGCGCCGAAGCTCCCTGCAACAACCGTGGCGTCTGCCTGGACCAGTACTCAGGCATAGGGCAGTGTAGATGCAACACGGGCTTCAACGGGACAGCATGCGAGCTGTGCCTGCCGCGGAGGTTCGGGCCTGACTGCCAGCGTACGTGCCCCCACGCCACCCAGCCACCCTGCTTGCCGCCTGACCCCTCCCCTCTTCCCCTGCCCCGGGTCTAGAGGTGCAAGGCCTGGCCCCTTAGCCACACAAGCAAGCTGCAACTCAGCTGCTGACTCGGTCCCGGGTAATACTGACACCTTAGGGTTTGCAGTTCATGTTTGCAGAGCACTTACCAGGTGCCAGGCAGGTATATTTCCTCCCTTAATCCTCACGACTGCCCTTGGTGCTGGGCACAGTGGTCATCCGTACGTGCCAGCTGTGGATGGTCGGGGGCAGGTGAGGGGCTCCAACGGCAGCTCTGCCCAAACCAGTGCAGTCGTGCTGGGAACGTCCCTGTCCCTTCAGGAACCGGAGCGACCCGCTCCGTGGCTACTGAGTACTCAAAATGTGTGACCAGGAAATGGATTTCTACACTTTTAATTAGCTTCCATTTAAGTAGCCATGTATAGCAAGGGCTATAGTACTGAGCAGTGCAGACCAGAGGAATGGCTTTTCCAGAAGAGAACCGAGCAGGTGCAAAGGCCGGGAGGCAGACGTGAGCGTGGCGTTTAAGGAGCAGCAGAGGCCAGGCTGGCTGCGCACTGTGGGCAAAGAAGAGAAGGGAGAGAGGCAGTCTGAAGGCCACCAGGGCCAGGCTCCTAGGAGCACCCTGGCCAGAGCCAGCTTCTCTGTGTTCTCAGTGCGGTGGCCGCCGGCACAGGACTGCACACGGGGGAGTGTGCGGAGCACTTTGGAAAGGCGGCTGCCAGGAGAACACACTGGGGCCGGGCGGGGAGGGGGCGGGGCAGGGGACCATGGGGTGGAGTGGGGTCGGGGCAAGGGGGGGCAGGGGGGCGGGGGGGCTGCCGCCTCTGGAGGCCGGAGCGCAGCACGGAGGTGAGAGCCACCGGCTGGGCCATCGTGCTCAAGGTGATGAGGGCAGAAAGCCCGGGTGCCAGTCCTGGAAGTTCTGTGGGGCCCAGGGACGGTTCCGCCCTCGTGCTGCTCCTTCCTGCCCCCCGCCCCCTCCCTCGGTGTCCCTGACACCCAGCGGGTGTACGATCACGTGTCCAAACCCCGTCACTCCGGGGACTGTAGCCCCACGACAGCAGGAACTCCAGGGCTTGGGGTCTTCCCAGTGAGCTCGGTGCCCCGTCGAGGCCGCCCGGTGGTAGCCACGAGCCCCTGGGTATGTCAGTTCTGGAACTTCTGGATGAATGAATGCTGGGAGGTCAGCTGCCCACGCAGCCGACAGGTGGCCCGGAGCAGGCTGGCAGGACTTGAACCCCCACCACCGCCAACTCACCGGGCTCGGGTTTGCCCCACAGCCTGCCGCTGCTCTGACCACGGACAATGTGACGACGGCACCACGGGCTCCGGGCGCTGCTTCTGCGAGGCGGGCTGGACAGGCCGCTTCTGCGACACCCGGACAGGTCAGTCACGGGCCAGCAGCCCAGCCCCGAGAGCATCCACGTGGGGTTGGCAGGGCTGAGCGACGCCTGGAAAGAACGGGAAGGGGGGTGCTTCCTTGCCCACAGGGGACAGATGGTCTGGGGGTGTGGCCCCAGGCCTCAGGAGGTGGGTCGTTAGGCAAACAGGCTGGAGAGGTTGATCTGAGACCCGCGGAGCCGGTGCACAGTGCTGCGCCACCACGGCCACCACGGAAGGAGCAGCCTCAGGGAGACACAGGACTGGGAGGATTGGTGGCTCAGGATCCCGTGCAGGCCCAGATATGTGCCCAGCGGCAGTTCTTGCATAGAAGATTCACGACTGTCTGCAGCCCGGGTGTGACCCCCTGATTGTGGAGTCACTAGACTAATGGCCCTGGGAACCTGCCCTCCACAGAGGGAGCAGGGAGGGTGGGAGGCGGTGCTGCAGCCTGCCTGGTGGCCCTGGGCGCCAACACCAGCTGCCATCCCATTTTCCATCATGGCTCTTATCACCGCAGGCTGCACCCCTCCCGAACAGCCGGTTTCCCAAGCTGTCCCCTACAACCCAAGCCCTATGTGCTGGTGGCGCATCCCAGCTATGGAGGCCAGCGCCCACCACAGACCCCGGGGCCAGGGGGGCACCACGGCATTCTTCCTTGGCCCGAAGCAACCTGAGATTCCTGAGCTAATCTGCCAAGTGTACTTTGTGGAGGAATGCAGTTCTGACATGGGGACACCTTACGTTCTGACCTGGGTGACACTGTAAAGTTTGTGTGTGAACATGAAGGAGCAATCCTGGAACCTCGGAACCTCCAGGCTGGAGGAACTGGGGAAAGTCCCCCAGTCCTCCCACTTCTGAAATTCTGTGACTGGCCAGAGAGCCAGTCCCCAATGTTCCCCCGGCCTCACATCACAGGCACGGCCCAAACGGTGACCCCTTCGTTTACAGCTGTGCCTCCAGCATGCATGCCTCCTTGCTCTGCTCACGCCACCTGTAGGGAAAACAACACGTGTGAGTGTAACCTGAATTACGAAGGGGACGGAATAACGTGCACAGGTAGGTCCTGTCGGTGCATGTATGGGTTGGGGCAGGGTGGGAGCAGGGCGGCACCTGGTCACAGCGCCTGGACCACATGCTGAGCCTCCGCTCCTGCCTGGGTTGCTGTCCCAACACCTACCATCTGTGGGATTACGTGTCCTTGGTGGGTTTGCTCATGCCTGACCTGCCCCTGCCAGCTCACTGTTCTGTAATCGCCATGCACACTCCGAGTGATGTGCTTTATTTTACAGAGGTTTGTGAAACTCTGCAAATAATCAAGCCTTTAAAAATTTCAGAAAATATATTAAAGTATTAAAAAAAACAATGGCTGGGTACCTGGGCGGCTCAGTGGTTGAGCATCTGCCTTCAGCTCAGGGCGTGGTCCTGGAGGTCCTGAGACCGAGTCCCACATCGGGCTCCCTGCATGGATCCTGCTTCTCCCTCTGCCTGTGTCTCTGCCTCTCTCTGTGTCTCTCATGAATAAGTAAATACAATCTTAAAAAAAAATAGAAACACCCAAACTCATTCAGCAAACCACTGCCAGAGTGTAGGCCAGGGGTATGTGAGAAAGGGCTCAGGTATGTGAGGATGCCAGCCATGGGACCCTGGTGTCACAGAGGTAGGGCCTGTGGAAAAGGGTGCACTCACCTCCCAGTGCCCCCAAGCCCAGGCTGACCCCTACCCTGTCTGAAGCCCGCATTCCCCCAACTGTGCCTACATGTACCCTCTCGCTCTGCCCCCAGCTGTGGACTTCTGCAGACAGAACAATGGGGGCTGTGCCACGGTGGCCCAGTGTTCCCAGAAGGGCACAGAGGTGTCCTGCAGCTGTCAGAAAGGCTACAGAGGGGATGGCCGCAGCTGCACAGAGATAGACCCCTGCGCTGACGGCCTCAACGGTGGGTGTCACGAGCATGCCACCTGCAGGATGACCGGCCCGGTGAGTGTCTCCCTGGGGATATCTGGGAGCAGTGCTGGCCCAGCCCAACCACACGGCCCTTGGCCTCGGGCTCTGCATCTTCCTCGACGTCGTTCCCCTCCCCCCAAAGGCTACACCTTATTATGTCTGCAGACTCCGTGCCAAGCAACATCCTCAGCAGAGAAGGGGCACGAGGGGGAAACTGGGGAAATTACATGAAGTGTGTTGTTCCGTCCATAGTCATGTGCCACCATTCACTGTTTTGTGTTGACGAATGTGCCAGGGTCACATCACGTGGGGAACCTGGTAAAGAGTGGATGGCAGCTCTTTCTGCTATCACAGCAACTCTTTTACAAATCTAGAATTATCCAAAGTAAAAAGGGTATTAAATCTAAAATGTCGTCAAGAAGTGGCAGGAAAAGTGCAGGTCTGGGCACCCACTCAAGTCTTTTTAGAGTGGGATCGGTGACCTGGTGCCCAGTCCATCTGTTGGGAAGGGAAGATGGTGGAAGACAATGTGCATTATGGTCATAAGTGTGAACGCAGCATTACTGTGTGAGCCTTAGTGCCCCTACTTACACTCTGGGGCCTGGGCTGCTACTTAACTTCTCTGAGTTTCTGTTTCCTCACTTGGCTAATTTGATTCAGCAAATGGTCACCAGGTACCAACTGTTGTGCTGCTGTCAGTGTCAGGGACATAGCAGCCCCAACATTTACAGCAGCAGTGTCCACAGCAGCCAGACTAAGGGAGGAGCGCAGGCGTCCATGGGCAGACGACAGGCAAAGATGTGGTCCATATACTCAGCCGTCAGAAAGGGTGACGTCTTGCCATTTGCAGCAACGTGGATGGAACTGGAGGGTGTGATGTTGAGTGACATCAATCAGTCAGAGAAAGACCTTGATCATATGGTCTCACTCATATGTGGAATTTAAGAAACAAAACAGAGGATCCTAGGGGAACGGGAGGGAAAATAAGATGAAATCAGAGAGGGAGACAAACCATAAGAGACTCTTAACTCCAGGAAACAAACAGGGTCGCTGGAGGGGAGGTGAGGAGGGGGACAGGGTCACTGGGTGACAGGACTGAAGGGGGCACAGGATGTGATGAGCACTGGGTGTCATGTGCAACTGAGGAATCACTAAACTCTACCTCTGAAACTAATAATACACTATATGTTCATTAAATTGAATCTAAATAAAAAATTTTAAGAACTTATGGAGGGAAGGGGCGATGCCCAGTGCAGAAACAGATGCACAAAATACTTCCAGAATGCACGGAGAGTCGGGAAGCTCATACAGTGGGCTCAAGTGATTGAAGGGCTGGGAGCTGCTTCACTTCCCAGGGCAGGGACATGTTTTCTGAAGACGTGACACCTGGGCTGCGCTGACGGTTCACCGGGAGCCTGTACCTTAACTGTTGCTAGCCAGGCGGCACCTTTCCCGTGCTTCTGGGCACCTCCCAGGCTGGCCGGTGGCCCGCAGGGCACGCAAGGGTCCTGGGGTCCTAGGAAAGGGGCCTCCCACCTACTCTTCTGTCCCCACAGGGCAAGCACAAGTGCGAATGTAAGAGTCACTACGTGGGAGACGGGATGGATTGCGAGCCAGAGCAGCTGCCCCTCGACCGCTGTCTGCAGGACAACGGGCAGTGTCACGCAGATGCCAACTGTGCTGACCTCCACTTCCAGGGTCAGTGGGCTGGGGGCTGCTGGCCCAGAGCGCCCGGGCCTCAGGCTGGGGAGGGAATTGTTGCAAGAGCAAGAACAAAATTAAAAAGCCATGCCAAACAGCCCATGCATTGTCCAGGGCCCAGGGCCCAGGAGTGGCGGGCCTCGGTCGCAGGAACAGCTCAGAGCCGAGCCTGAGATGCAGGGGGAGCACAAACATGCATTTTCCTGTCCTGCATTTTCCTGACCCCTGCTTCCCCCAGGCTGCTCAGCAACTATCGACTGCAGCTGCATCCCAGGAGCACAGCTGGGGTTTGAATAACAGGGGGGAAGCCATGTGACGATGCAATTTCTTAGCAGCTGTCTTGCTAATGCACCTTGATTGGCTTGTGTGGCTTTGTCCTCCAAGGACAGTCTGAACCCACAGGTGTCACAAAACTAAGACTCACAACACACAATAAAGAGCCAAATGGGACTTGCAGAGGTGCAGGTGAAGCTAACAGGAAATTCATCAGGCCCCAGAACATACCTGCAGCCAGGGAGGGAGAGACTGCAGAGGTTCAGACAGTACTTGGGGCATCTCGTGCGCTGGTCCATCAGGGCCACGGAGGTCGGGGCTGGGCCGTGTTTCAGACAAGGTGACTCAGGTGAGGTGGTTCTTTTTTTTTTTTTTTTAATTTTTTTTTTTTTTATTTTATTTATGATGGTCACACAGAGAGAGAGAGAGAGAGAGGCAGAGACACAGGCAGAGGGAGAAGCAGGCTCCATGCACCAGGACCCCGACGTGGGATTCGATCCCGGGTCTCCAGGATCGCGCCCTGGGCCAAAGGCAGGCGCCAAATCGCTGCACCACCCAGGGATCCCGGTGAGGTGGTTCTTGCACACCTCAGGGATGACTGCTGGGTCAACACCTGTCACATGCTCTTAGTCTGTTCGGGCTGCTGAACAGAGTGCCGCAGACCCCACAGCCTAACAACAGAAATGCATTTCTCTCCTTTTTGGAGTCTGGAAGTACCAGATGCAGGTGCCAGCGTATCTGGGTGAGGGCAGGCCCTCATCTGGGCGGCAGGCCACTCTCCACCAGCCCTCACGTGGCAGAAGGGGCCAGGAAGCTCTGTGGGCTTCCATTAGGAGGGCACTGAGCTGGGACACCCAGCTGGTTCTGGCAGTACAGCAGCTGACTCCTGATGTCAGGGTTGTGAATGTGACCCCACGTAGGGTAGAGATCGCTTTAAAATACACACACGTGTACATCATGCAAGAGGGCTTTACCCCCATGACATCATGGCCTCCCTATGCTCCCCCAGTACCAACACATTAGGAGCTAAGATTTCAACCCACGAATTTGGGAAGGACGCAGACAGGCAGTCCATGATGTGTGTCAAAGCCCAAGACACCTCATATCTCTTGGAATGAGCTTGAAGGAGCATGAGCAAGGGAGATGCACAAGATAAGACCTGGTGCCCTTGCAAGGGGACTCCCAGTGTGGCCGAGGACCTTCCTGGAACCACAAGGCAAGGACAGGTGAGTCCTGACACACAAGATGGCAGCTCACCTCCTGCTGATGGGTCAACTGGAATGAGGGGAAGAAGAACAGAAGATGCTGGGAGCAGGGACTTGGACAGATGGGTGTTTGCCTCTGCTCTCCTGACAGGTGGGAAGGAGCCAAGCACCCATCCACAGTGAATGGACGCACCCGCTGTGGCCCATCCACACGGTGGGGTGTGGCCCAGTCCGGAACCTGCATGAAAGCTGCAAACATCAGGCCCTGCGCAGCAAAGCAGACACAGCAGGGCAAACACTGTGGACTTGGACAGGGTACTTTGAATAGGCCAAGTGACAGAGACAGGAAGTGGAATAGAGGTGACTGGGGGCAGCGGGGGGGCGGGGGGACAGGGAGTCATGGTTTGACAGGGACCAAGTTTCTGTTTGCAGTGATGGAAAAACTCTAGAAACGGATGGTGGTGACGGCTGTGTGACATGGTCAGTCTACTGGGTGCCACTGGATGGCACACTTAACATGGACAAAAAGGACACTGTGCGTTCTGTATATTCACCGCAGTTAAAAGGATTTTTTTAAAGAATGGTCAGAGATGGGAACGATGAATAGGGAAGCTGAGAGAGGGAGGCATCTGAGAGGCCTGGGACTCAGGGGGAGGCTCCCAGGACATCAAGGCAATGACCTCGCGGCAGCAGGGCCTTGACTAGGGAGAGGGTGGGCCTGGGGCACACAGGCCTGAGGGCGGGGTAGGGAATCACTCAGGTTTCCATCTCAGGAGAAAGCCCAGGGCTGACTGGGCAGAAGCACAGGGAAGGGCACACGGTGTGACCTTTGACAGCTTGGCTGAGGACCTGTGTTCAAGGTGATGGTGAGGAGGCCATGCAGGGAGTCCTAGGCCTCCTGGCTGTTGTGCTGTTGTGGGGTGGGACACGTGGCCGCGACCGGAATGTTGATGGGTGAGTCCTTGCCTCGGAGTGTGGCGTCCAGAAAGTGCCAGGCTGCAGGCAAGGGCACGACCAGTCAGCCCGGCTGCCTGTTCCCAGGGCTGGCTCGCGGATGGGAGGCCGTTCAGCCCATCGTGATCTCGACCCCGAAGCACTGTGAATGACCCACACCCAACGGTAGCGCTGTCACCGTGGTACGTCCCCTCGAAGGCACTGTCGCAGACCACGTGGTCTTAGCAGGAAAATGAGGAAGCTCTCATTCCATCCTCCCTCACGCCGCTGTGCTGGCAGGACTGACATGGTTGCACAACCGTGCAGTCACTGCTGGGCGATAGGCAGCCATCTGGAACTTAGCTTTTTTTTTTTTTTTTTTTTTTTGGTGCAGAAAGTGACCTTTTAGTAGCAGTTGCTGATGAATGTGATAATGTGCACATGTGACTTTGTTCTTGAACTCTTTCTGGTCTCTACATTTACTTGTCTTCTACAAAAGATTTCAGCCAGGAAAAATATGATAAATCTTTGGATTTCTCAGGGGAGAAATGGCTACAAAACCTATTTAAGGGCATAGTGGCGATCAGAAAACCAAGAGTCCTTGGCAAAAATGCTCCTTAAAGTATTTTTTCTTGGCTGTAAAGTTCCCTAGAAGTATTCCATGATAAGTACTGAGGGGGAAATCATGTTGCCAGAGAAAATTTATGACATGGGGGAATAATCATGATTTAATGTCACGTTTAAAAAAAGATTTCTAAAAACTCTACACACCGTATGCTGCCACGTTGACGTATGTGACAGGGAAATGTGTAGGTAAAAAGACTAGAAGAGTATGAAATTGTATCAAAATTAAAAGTTACCGAAAAAGAGAGTAAAAATTCGTTAGGGGAAGGGGAAGAACACCAAAGTGTTAGCCATGGAGTAGCAATTATTTTGCGGGAAAAAGATTATACATGATTTTTGTTTATTTCTTTTCTTACCTTTGTGTGTTGCCCAAATTTCTGCAATCACATATGCTGGTTTTCTAATTCAAAAGAAATCAATCTCTCAAGTGATGTGCTTCGACATCCCATGAAGGACATGGCTCTCCGAGACACCCTGGGAGGCAGCTGGCCTTCGGCTCTGCTCATCCTTTGCCAGGAGCCCTGCCAACCGGGTGGGCTGACCTGGCAATTCCTCTCTTCCCCCCTCTAGATGCCACCGTTGGCGTGTTCCACCTCCGCTCCCCACTGGGCCAGTACAAGCTCACCTTTGACAAAGCCAGAGAGGCCTGTGCCAACGAGGCTGCAAGCATGGCAACTTACAACCAGCTCTCCTACGCCCAGAAGGTGGTCCCTAGTTAGTCGGTCGGCACCAGGCAGGCAGGGTCTGCAGGGATGGGGTGCAGCCTCTTCTTAACACAAGGGAGACCTGGGCCTCTTTGGAGGGGACGAGGGTGGCCCTGGAACCATGATGTCAATTGGTTACCTACATCAGGCATGTGCCATTGTCAGGCTCTGTGCAGGTGCTTTGTTGGCAATACCGTCCATCCTTACAACGTCCATCCCTGGAAGTAGGAGTCACTCTCCCCATTTTATAAACAGGGCAGGTGAGGCTCTGAAAGGTTAAGTAATGTGCCCAAGGTCACCCAGACAAGAGGCCAAATGTAGCCCTTACTACAAAAGTCTGATCTCTGCCCTGATGTCCCACCACCAAGGTAGAAGCACAGACTGGGAGTGCCTGCCCCATAGCTAAAAGCCAGAAAGAGGTCCATAACCAGAGGCCTCAGATCTCCCTGACCCCACAAAACATCTGAGTGTCCCTCAAATGTCTGGAGGGACAGTGAAGGTCATAAATGGGGATTTTCCCAGCTCTCAGCTGCAACCAGGGAGGAGATGGAGCTCTAGCGAAGGCTGTGGCCTTGGCCCCTAAAACCAGAAGCCCTGCCTATTTGGAAGGCCCAGCACCGTGGAGTTACCTGCTAGCGATTGCCCAGAGGGCATAGAGGAGACTGTCTACCCAGTATGACTTCAGGGCTGCTCCTCCAACCACCTTACTATCCAGGCTCTGCCTTCCTTCAGACCTGACATTTCTTTACCAAGAAACAAAACCTTTGATGCCAGGACCCAGCATATTGGAGGGTCTGACTTTCACTATCCTGCTTGCCGATTTTATGCCCTTGATGAAGCCATGGAAACCTCTGTCCTACTCGTATGTTTATATAGGACTAAGGTAATACAGCGCAGTGACTGGTACACTCGGTTTTTACATTAAGAGCTCTGGAATAGACTGCTTGGGTTTGTATCTCAGCTTGCTGCGTGACTTTGAGCACATTACTTAACTCCTCTCTGCCTCAGTTGTATCAATTATATAATAGGGATTTTTAAAGTTTCTATCTTTAGGGTTGGTGTGAGGGTTACAGACACGGACATAGGAAAAGCCCTTACACCAGAACTTCACCCAGAGTAAGCTCTCAATAAGTATGACAAGGATGATGGTGATGGTGATCATGATGATGATGGTGGTGGTGGTGATGGTGGTGGTGATGATGATGATGATGGTGATCATGATGGTCATGGTGATGGTCATAGTGATGGTCATGATCATGGTGATGGTGATGATGATGGTGATGGTTGATGATCATGGTGATAGTGATGATGATGGTGATGATGGCAGTCATGGTGATGAACATGGTGATGGTGATAATGATGATGATGGTGATGATCATGGTGATTATGGTGGTGATAGTGTGATCATGGTGATGGTGATGATGATGGTGATGATAGTGATTGTGGTAGTGATGGTGATGATGATGGTGATGGTAGTGGTGGTGGTGATGAAAATGGTAATAATGATGGTGATGATGATGATAGTGATGGTGATGATCATGGTGATAATGATGGTGATGGTGGTAGTGATGGTAATCATGGTAATGATGATGGTGGTGTTGGTGGTGGTGGTGATGATGGTGACGGTGATGATGGTGATGGTGGTGATAATGATGATGGTGATGGTGATGATCGTGGTGATCATGGTGATCACAGTGATGATCATGGTGGTAATGATCAATTAGAGTTCTATTGATGCATAAGCAGAAGAATTTGCACCCAGGAGTAGATGGCCGAGAGTAAATATAATTCAAGAGCAAACAGAAGAGAAATGAGTGTGAAGGACTTGGGTACCTACAAGAAAAGGTATCATTTCACCCATTCAGTGAATCAATCAAGAAAAATTTAGTGAACAGCTATCATGTTCATGGTGTAGGGGTACCTGGGGCAAGATGAACCATACCCCAGGCTCTGTGGAGTGTAAGGTCCACTGGAAGAATCAGACAGGAACTAAAGGAGCCCACATCGCATATGCAACTGTCGCTGACCCATGGCCACGCATGTGTCCCCACAGGCCAGGTACCACCTGTGCTCAGCAGGCTGGCTGGAGAGTGGGCGTGTGGCCTACCCCACAGCCTACGCTTCCCAGAATTGTGGCTCCGGCGTTGTTGGAATCATTGACTATGGACAAAGGAACAACAAAAGTGAAACGTGGGATGTCTTCTGCTATCGGATGAAAGGTAACTCCCCTGGGCACCCTTGGGACTGCCAGCCAAGCAGCCGCTGAGCCGTCCTCAGCCTGGGCAGCACCCTCAGGGGGAGCCGGAGTGGCCCAGGCCTCCACTCACCAGGCTGGCTCCGTGCCCCTGCCTTCCAGACGTGAACTGCACCTGCAAGGCGGGCTACGTGGGAGACGGCTTCTCATGCAGCGGGAATCTGCTGCAGGTCCTGACATCCTTCCCCTCGCTGACCAACTTCCTCATGGTACATGCCTACTTTGCGTCGGGGAAGGAGGGTTTGCGTCAGGGCCGTTATTGTAGACGCGAGTGCTTAGAAGAAGCCCCGGGCGCCATCTGGCTAAGAGCATGGGTAGCGGGCCGCACCGCCTGGATGTGAAGCTTGGCTTTGCCACTTACCTGTCACACCACAAGTTCCTGCCCTCCGTTTCCCCAGTCACAGGGAGGGACTAGCATCGCTGTGAGGATGAAATGAGCTACTTGGACCTGTGGCTAGCACGCAGAATGGCAACGTGGCCACCACTGGCATCCAGAGCAGCTTAAGCTCCCTGTTTGCAAGCAGGGTGGGCACAGGCAGCCAAGCTGTGGCCAGCAGATTGTGGGCCACTTCCCGGCATGCAGGCAATCTGTGCTTAGCGCTGCACTTAGAGCCTCTGTAGTGCTGTACACATCAGGGCCGTGAGGAGGGAGGAAAGGCCTGCAGCCAGGGGAGGCTGTGGTGCGGGCCAAGCGCCTGAGCTGACAACAGTCACTAGAACAAGAGTAACATTTATTGGGCTTTTTTTTTTTTTTTGCGTAGTGCGCGCATGAACCCATCAGAGCGCTTATAACTCCGATTACAGTGTCAGTTCCCCAAGGGGAAGGACCGTCTCCACCAATGGCTGGCATTTAGCAGGCACTCAATAAATACTTGTTACGAGGGAGCAATCCCCATGTGACTTTATGAGGTGACTTACACTATTAATCCCATTTTGTAGATAAAGAAACTGAGGCTGACCCAGGTTGAGGGCACAGCCATGGAGAAAGGACAGGGTACAACTATACGCTTGCAGGATTAGGGTGGAATTAAACCCAGGACTCCAAGATGATGAGTCTCTATCCACAGACCACAAGTATCCCTGTAACTGTTCTGAGATTCAGGGTCACCACAAACACAGTGAAGACCAGCACATAAGCCAGTGGCTCTGTGGTGTGGGAGCTCGGCTTGTGACAGCTCCCAGAAAAAGGGTCCTAACAAAATCCACTGGCCATGTGCTCTTCAGCACATTAATGAACTTCTCTGGGCTTCAGGAGCTCTGTCCGCATGGCAACAGAGTTGAACTGGGCAGTAAGGTTTCTCAAAATGTTTCAGCAAGTATTTATTGAGCACTTACTACGTGCATGAACTACGTGCATGAGCTACGTGCACAGAACAGACACAGAATAAACAACAGAATGAATGAGTAGACAGTACTGGAAGCTAGGAGGTGACCGTGTATATGTGGGGACAGGGGAGGGGAAGGGGGGCAGGGTTCTCGACTTGCAGAGTGACACGGGGCAGCCCTGGTGAGGAGACGACATTTGAGGAAGGCGTCAAGGGAGGCAGGGGAGTGAGCCATGCAGACACGGGGCCAGAACATTCCAGGTGAAGGAGAGAGGGTTAAGGGTGGACGGCAAGTGCGTGCTGCACACACTTGTGTGTGGGCTTGGAGGGCAGCAAGGGGGCCGGCGCGGCTGCAGCCCCGTGAGGGGGGCACAGCCAGATGGCCGGGGCGACCGGGCAAGGGTGGGCTCATGCGCCAGTCTTTGTGAGGCCTTTAGTGTTCCCGTGGTGAGTGCAGGCCAACGGGAGGCCCAGGGCGGGACTTATCCTCACATGACGGGCTACAGTGCTATGTGGTCCATGCTGCGGCTGCAACTTGGGGCCAGAGGGTCCACAGAGGAGAGGAAGAATGCCCCCAAAACTCCCCCATGGGGTACCGAAAACAACAAGATGGGAGGTGGCTGGAGTAGGCAGGGTCAGGAACCTTCTGGAATGGGTGGTGGGGCAACTGTGTGCAACCCCCAGCTGGCCCTTGCCCCCTACTGACGGCACTCTCTCCCCCCCAGGACGTGCTGGCCTATTCCAACAGCTCAGCCAGGGGCCGGGCGTTCCTAAAACTCCTGACAGACCCGTCCCTCCGCAGCACCCTGTTCGCCCCTCACAACAGTGGGCTGGGTGGAAACCAGGTGAGGCAGGCTCCTGGGGCACCGCGGTGTTAGGGACCTGCCCACCTCCTCGCCTCCCACCACCGCCGCCAGCTCCCAGGGCAGTGCAGTGTTAGGAACCTGCTCACCTGCACTCTCCGAGCTCCGGCCTTGGCATGTGGCCAAGCCCTGGGTGGGGGGGGGCGGTGCCCAGAGGCCATGGCATGGGCAGGTGGGGTGCAGCTGCTGGGTGCACGAAGGGCTGGCCACCCCACAGCCGGCCGCCCCTACCCCTGCCCCGGCCCCCCTGGCTGAGAGGGCAGGGGCTCCACCGCTGCTGCCCACACTCACTAACATGCCCAGCCACGCAGCCGGGGACAAGCGTGAGGTTCCTTTCTCCACGCTGATGCACAAAAACAAGGCCCAAGAAGTCATTTCTTTTTCTGTGTCATCTTCATTGTTAAAAATAAAACTGAAAAAAAATAAAAATAAAAAAAAATAAAACTGCCCGGCTTCACCACCCTGTTGCTCGCTTCCGTCAGTCGCTGTCTGGGCGGGACATTGAGCACCATCTTGCCAACATCAGCATGTTTTTCTACAACGACCTTGTCAACGGTACCGTCCTGCAGACCAAGCTGGGAAGCCAGCTGCTCATCACCTCCCGCCGCGACCAGCAACAACCGGTAAGAAAAATCCCCTGGGTTTACTGGCACGAGAGACAATGCATGCAAAGCTCTTAGCATGCAGGAGGTGCGTAATAGATGGCAGCTATTATAGCAAACTCCACACCTGCAGTCAGGTTAGCGCACGGCGCTGACCAGTGGGCAGCCTGCGCCCCATGGGGAGCACACCCCGAGGGACTGCCAGCCCCGGAACTTATCAAGGTCAATGAGGAACTTTCCATGAAGCCATTTTTAAAGCTGACTGTCCGTCTCTGCTTCATGGTGGTGGTGGTGGTGGTGGTGGTGGTGGTGGTGGTGGTGGTGCTGTTGGTGAGGACAGTGACGGTGACAGTGATGGTGAGCATGCTGATGACAGAGGTGGTGGTGGTGATGCTGTTGGTGAGGACAGCGATGGTGAGGGTGCTAATGACAAGAGACGGTGGTGGTGGCAGCGGTGGTGACCATGCCAACCACGATGTCAGAATCCTAGGCACTTGTGAGAATCCAGTGACCAACGCATGTGGCATGTGAAAATAATGTGTGACCCGCAGCCAGTGCCAGATGAGTGTTGTTTCTTAATATTGACCCGATTAATTACTTTTTATTAAAGATTCATGGTTCAGACCAGTGTTTCTCCAATTTTAAAGTACACTTGAGTCCCCTAGAGACTTGCTGAAATGGCGACTGTAACTCAGCCCAAGGAGCTTGAGAGCTCAGGTTCTGCACATCTGTGAGCTCTCAGGTGGCACCGACATCCCCGAGACGGGAGAGTACACACTCATTAGCAGGGGATTAGATCACTTAAAAATCCGTTTTCTGACAGCCCAGGGTGGTGTTCTGAGCAATAGACCTGACGTCCGGAGGCTCACGGTTTGCCCTTTGGTACCTGCGTACCTCGGACAAACCGTTTCCTTCTGGACCCTCACCCGGTGGACAAGCGGGTAGGACAGGGTGGGCCTTGGGGTCCCCACAGCTCTTGGATCTGCTTTGTTGCCCGCGGGCCATGACTCTGTTCTGGGCCATCCAGATGGGGAGCAGAAGCCCTGTGCTGCAGTAAGGACAGGCTGGAGCCCCATCCTGGGCCTCAAGAAACAGAGCCACTTCCTTCTGGGGGGCCCTGTGGGGGAGGATGCCAACGGCTTGGAGCTCCAGCAGCCCCGCTCTTGCTTCCCAGGAGACCAGGTTTGTGGATGGGAGAGCCATTCTGCAGTGGGACGTCTTTGCCTCCAATGGGATCATTCATGTCATTTCCAGGCCCTTAAAAGCACCCCCCACTCCACTGGTGAGTATCCAGGGCTTCTGGTGGGGGGGTGTCATGTCCTCCCCCAAGCAGCAGGTAGTAGCTGGAAGCCCTCTCCTCTGGACACTGGGGGTGGGGGTGTCCGTCCATCTCCCCCTGCCCAAGCAGCAGGCCATAGCTAGGAGCCCTCTCCTCTCCTCTGGACACTGGGGGGGGGGTGTCCATGTACCCCCCCAAGGAGCAAGCCATAACTAAGAGCCCTCTCCTCTCCTCTGGACACTGGGGGGTCTCCCACACCTGCGGCAGGGCAGCAGGCCTCAGCTGTTAGGCCCTGTTCCTCCCACCCCTGCTCCTCTACGTTAGCAGCACAGCTCCGGCCACTGTCAGTACCTGTAGAGTGAAAGGGCCACAGAGATGCCACCAGCAGGGGAGCGAGGCACCCCAGCTCTGGCCTGGCCCCTCCACATCGCCAGCCATGCGCCCCCCTGGACAAATCCCACGGTATCTCTGAGCCCCATTTTTCTCATCTGCAAAACAGGCGTTCTCATGCCTACCCCTGGGTTCTTGGGAGGACCCGAGTCCATAAGTAGGACGAGGACAGTACCTGGCACGGTCGAGCGAGCGTAGCCTGGCTGGTGGTGGTAGGTCCTCTCTGACCATGTGACGGGAGGGCCTAGCCGCCTCTGGGAAGCTCCACAGCACAGCATTAGGGGCACAAGCTCTAAGGCCCGGCCACTTAGCGCTGGCTGTGTGAGGGCAGGGGAGCACTCACCCTCTCTGTGCCTCAGTGTCCCCACCCACACCCCCGCACATGGAAACAGTGACATCTGTCTGGTCCCAGGGGCTCCGCAGCCCTGGGCAGTAGTGAGGGCAAACGCACCCCATGCTCCCCATCCCCGTCATCACCCTGAGTGGCCCAAGTGGCCCGGGTGGCAGGAGCGGGGCGGGCTCCCGGAAGCAGTCCCATCCTGGGAGGGCGGCCGGGCAGTCTCAGCGCCTCCCCTCTGCAGCCACCGGCCCACGCCGCAGGGACAGGGATCGTCTTTGCCACCATCCTGGTCCTCGGAGCCGCTGCTTCAGCTGCATATTCCTACTTTCGACTGAACCGGAGAAGAGCAGGTTTTCAGCACTTTGAGGTGAGAGAGGAACGCAGATCCCAGCTTGACTGGCCACTTACCCGGACTGGAGGGCTTGAGGGCTCGGCGCACCCCCGGCCTCCTGAGCGGGGTTTGGGGTTGGAGACGCTCCGGTCCAGCTGCAGGGCCCAGGGTGGGGGTGCGAGTGAGCAGGGTCAGGGGTCTGGCCCTGGGGGGCGGGGGGTGAGCAGGATCGGGGGGGCGGGGGATGCTGGTGAGCAGAGTCAGGGTGGGGGGGTGCAGGTGAGCAGGGTCATGGTGGGGGGGTAGTGCGAGTGAGCAGGGTCAGGGGTCTGGCCCTGGGGGGCGGTGAGCAGGATGGGGGGGGAGGGTGCAGGTGAGTAGGGTCAGGGGAGGGGGTGCTGCTGAGCAGGCCTGGGGGTCTGGCCTGGGGGGGGTGAGCAGGCCTGGGAGGGGAATGTTCAGCAGGCCTGGGAGCACCCTCCCTTGGAGGGTTGGGGGGCTGGGCACCCACTCTGAGGGGCTAACGGCCTCTGAGGGCAGAGGCTAGAGCCGGGGCCGATCATCAGGCCTCCCTGTGCAGCCACCCTCCAAAGTCACCCAACTGAAGTGCTGAGCACACACATAGGTCCATGGCCTCGGCTTGGTCCCTTGTTCCTCACTGTGCTGTCTCAGAACCCACTCACCTGGCTGTGGTGTTCTTCTTCCTACTCCACCCACCCCAGGCCTGTCCCCGAATACAGGATCCCTCCTTGTCTGTGGCTTGATTGGGGGTGAAGGGTGTTTTAACTTAGTTCCTGCTCTGGGGCGATCTATCTAATCCTCGAGAACAAAGCTAAAGCTGCCTTTCGTCTGTTATTTTATTTTTTGAAGTTTAAATAAAGTTTACTAATTTTGGCCAAAAAAAAAAAAAAAAAGACCCAGGGCCACCGCAGGGACAGGGTCTGGCAATGGCCTCCATCTGCGCTCTCAGCCCCTGGCAGCCAGCCAGCCAGCCAGCAGGTGAGGACAGTGCACACCCACCTGCTCCTGAGCCCCGGCACCCAGGACACTGTGCCTGCCCTACAGGGCCTCTTACACCAAGTTCAGGGACAGGCAAAGTCGCTCTGGGGATGGGTGTCATTGGAGTGGTGACATGGGATCGGGCTGGGGCATGAGGGGGCTCCCAGGGCAGGGGCAGGGCCGAAATGCCCTTGGAGCAGATTTGGGTTCGGGTTCAGGCTCGGGTGGACGGACACGTGGAGCCGCTGAGCCCATGGCGATCTGAGAGGCTCTGGGGAGTGGGGGTGGGCCTGGCTTCACCGTAGCGTGAGCAAGCCTCCCCTGCCCTGGGGACACCCTGGCTGTCAGCTTGTGCCCTGTGCCCATGTCCCCACAGTCGGAGGAGGATATAGACGTCTCGGCTCTTGGCAGCCAGCGGCCTGAGAATATACCCAACCCCTTGTACGAGAGCACCGCCCCCACAGCCCCAGAACCTTCCTGTGACCGCTGTATGGTAAGTTGGCATCTTCGCCTGGAGCAGATGCATCTGGGGGTCAGAACGACAACATCTTCCAGGCAACAGGCCTAAAAGCCAGCACTGTGAGCTGACAAGCCTCGCGGCCACTCAGGCTCCATGCGTTTGTCTGGGTGATGCCTCCAACCACTCAGGGTAACATGGAGAAGCCGAGGCTGCCCACCCCAAGCTTTCGACCTGGTGAGAAGTAAGAGGCCACACAAAGACTCTTGGGCTCGTCCTGCTGCAGAAAATTGTGAGGTGGGCAAGGCCAGGAAGGACACGCCTCACAGAGGTTCCCCCTTAAGTTACGCTTTGAACTTACATGTGCACATGGGGCTGCCTGGCTGCCTCCGTGGGTGGCATGTGCACTTCCTGATCTCAGGCCCCTGAGTTCAAGGAACCAGAGTTTCCTGCCCATTGTCAGAGTTGCTTCTTGCCTTTAAAACTACGTTCCTTTTGGTGGCAGCAGGCAGGGTCCATGGACCCAGGGGTCCCCAAGGGACCAGCTGAGAAGTTCCCTGGCTCCTCACAGGATGGGGGCTGGCAGGAAGTGCCACAGTTTACTAAAGATGCAGGGAGAGCAGGCTCGGGCAGGAAGGGAGCACAGGTGTCCTGCCTGTTCTGGGCCGGGGCTTCTGTGGAGGACAGTGGTTGGCGCATGTGTCCCCTCGGGCACCCAGGAACTGGTTAGAACCGAGACAAGGCCCGGAGCTCTTCCTGGTCGGGTGGCCAGTAGCCGGGAACACACCTGTGACTTAGTCCCTTCCTCCTTACCTGGTCCTGCCCTTGATGTTATGTGTTCTAGAGAAATCGTGAACTCCTGTCCCACACGAGGACAACACACTTGTTTGCATTAGGAGGCATATGTAAGGTGGGGTCGGGTGAAGGTTCTGGCAGGAGAGGAAGCAGGGAAAGGAGCAAACGCAGGTTTCCATGGAGCCCTCAGTTTCCCCAGCTCCCTTGGATCAGGTCGTTTACATCCAGGGGGACATATTCCATCCTGGTATCTCAGGAAATAGCCACTTGTTTCTACTTAGTGATCCCCAACCCCGTATGGGGCCCCACTGACCTCTACCTGGGGGCAGCTCGTGGCACGGTGCCCGATGCTCCCCACAGGTGGAAGGTGCACCTGCTGTCATCCTGCTCGATCCAGGTCTGCACTGAGAAACCAGGAATAAAACATAATTCTTTCCTGTACACGAAAATAAGAAATGTCGGCAACTAGTGTGGACCTCAGGGGCCAGCCACCAGCATGACGTAGGTCCCGGGAAATAACCCACACCTGGGCTGCTGGTTCAGACGCTCAGGAGGCAACTAAAGCTGGGCAGCAGCTGGGAGGATTTCCTGCAAGGACGCAGCTGCCGCCCCCCCAACCCCCCCAGGCTGCAGCCGGTAGCTGCCCTCGCATCCGTCGGCCCTGGGATATTACACAAGTACCGTGTGGCCATGTGCTGCGACGGGTGTCATCGTCCCTCTGCTCAAAGCACTGTAAACGCCATGTCCCCTGTCCACGGAGCACGACTTATACCTTCACAGAGGGAAACAATCAGGGCATGTCTGATTTTGTTCTCCCAACCAAGCCCACGAGAAGGTTCCCACGCAGATGTGGGAGGGGGAGGCCGGCTATGCGTCTGCTACCTGGTGGCTCAGTTCCACATGCACTGCTAGCTGGGGGGGGTTAGGGGGGACGGTCCCCATCATGCTTTGCACCCTCCACACCTCTCGCCGCCTGTCCTCTCCTGACGGCACCACCAGCCCCAGGCATGGGGACTCCTGACGCAGTACTTGGCGTATCCCAGACACGGGACTCACACAAGCCTTTCCCATCAGCCCAGGGGGCAGAACTGCCCCAGGATCAGAAGTCCTACAGCGGGGGTGCTGTCCTCTACCCTCGTACCTGGCACTGTCGCAGCCAGCCCGGACACCCGGACACAGCTCCTGCAGCCTCACAAAACCTCGGCGCCATCAGAGGTGCACACGGCACACAGCTTGGGGTGCTGCCTGGGGAGCACAGCTTCTGGGTTCTGAGTAGACTCCCACCAACGCGCCAGAGTTGGAAGAAGAATGTTTAATCTGAACGCAGGTTTTTGTGATCATAGAAATCAGCACCTTTTCGTAGGGAGCTGGTGCCATCCTCAATGTAGTATCTCATTTAATCCTCACGCTTCCCTGCATACCATCAAGGCCCTTCACCGAGTAGGAGAAGCCAGCAGAACTGAGAAGACCTGTCCTGGGCACAGAGCTGCAGGCCGGGCTGCCCCCAGGCCGCCGCACCTGCCTCCCGACCCCAGACAGCGCCGGACACACACCCCACCACACGCCCTCCCCGGGCACTGGAGAAGCAGTGTTTCAGGCTGTAGGGATGGAAAAAGGTTTCCTCTGCCCTCGTAGGGTCCCTGGCTGGACCTGGAAGTAGTCGGACAGATTCACAGGGAGAAAGCACAGAAGCTTCACTGAAAGTTTGCACGTAGGTGGGATCCCCCATGAGGGAACGAGGACCTGATGAGACCAGGGCAGAAAGCTTCCGCGATATGTGTGAAGACCTGACAGGACTGGGTGGGCTCTGGCTCAGGGTCGGCCCCGTAGCCAGGTTATTTGGAGATGGGTCCTGGCTCCAGATTCCTTATCCCTGGGGATCAGCGTTGTCTTCTGACCCCGTAGGGAGGGCTGCCCGTCCTGCTGCTGCTGCTGTCTCAGAAATTCCTTCAGCCTGAGATACTTAGGGTGGGGAGGGGGTGGACTGTGGGGTGGCAGGGTCTCAACTCATGGAGGCCCTGAGCAGCGGCCCGAAGTAGTGCTCCACCCACAGAGACTGGGCAAGCAGCAAGGCTAGCAGTGGGAGTGGCATGGACCTCTCTCTTTTCCAGGATGCTGAAGGCCAGCAGCGGGACAGCAGGGACCCCCTGGGGGCACTGTGAGGGCCCTGCCCTGCCCACCTGCCCCGGACACCCACCTGCCCCGACTGCCCACCTGCCCTTGGCCGCCCACCTGCTCTCAGCCGCCTGCCTGCCCAAACTGCCCAAGCCACCCTGCCTCCCCCAACAGCTGGTCACCATGCATCTTCAGCACCAGCTGCCCTTTGGAATGTCAGGTCCTTTAACACTTCAAATATGAAGTACTCAAGCATACCTCACCTGTTTGGTGAATCTGGGGGTTATCTCATTTCCATGGGTGACAGACCAGGTTAAATCCACCCACCTACCCAGGGGGCCCAACTCTCTGCTGTCTCTTTGTACCCTCAGATGGCACTTAACTATGTCCTCCCAGTACTAACCATGACCTTGCCTCCCCTCCCTGTTAGACCATAAGCATCCGAAGGCCGAGGCCTGCCCCCGTGCCCTCTGTGTCTCAGGGTCCAGCACACACACGGTGCTCAATAAATGTTTATGAAAGAGAATGAACGCCAATGGAACAAATCTGGTGTTTCGAGAAACAAAAATACTGTGTGCTGCAGGAAGGGTCAAAGTTTGAAGGTGAAGTCCAGTTATTCGGGCTCATTAAGGGCCATGGCATTTAGTCAACACCTGCCTTAGGAATTCTTTTTTCTTGGTTTTGTTTGCTTGTGTTGGAGACATGACCACAGGGAGACAGCACTTCCCCTCCGGAGGGTGGCTGTAATCAGACAGGTGTGGGCAAGGATGTGAAGTCAGACCCCCCCACATTGCTGAGAGGTGGGCAGTGAAGTGGTGTGGCCATGCGGAGAAGTGGCTCCATTCCTCAAATGTTTAAACACAGTGTTACCACATGATCCAGAAGTTCCACTCCTCGGTCTACACCCGGGGAAGTGGAGAACACGTCCCCATGGTAACATATCTGCCCGCTCATAGCAGCAGGATTCCTAACAGCCAGAAAGTAGAAACGGCCCCAATGTCCCCCATCTCACGAAGGGACAAGCCCACGGTGGTACTTCCCTCCAGGGAACTCTCATCCCACCCTAAAGGGGACCGGGTACTGACGACACAGCCCCCCCCGCCCCCCTCCCCAGTTCTGACTTTGCCGGGCCGCTGGGCTGGAAGGGGCAAACCAGGAACCACACCCTCCTCCCCTCCTCAGGGGCTGTTCCTTTTGGGTCCCTTAGGTCCTGGTAGGGCTTTGCCACAGCAGCACGCAAGCACAGAGCACGCACAACAAACTGGACAACACAGTTCAAACTTTTATTTGGAAACAAGTTTGATCTTAGGACATCAAATCAACATTAGGAATAAATAGCAAATTCACATTCAGAATAAATAGTAGGTCTGCGTACCCCTGCACGATCGGCCTGATGCCACAGGGCACAACCTGTCGCTCTGCTAAACTGTGGGGACAGAGTAGAGGCGCGGGAGCAAGGTGGGTCCCGGAAGCCGCCAGACAGTGCAGGGTGTGCGCCCAGGACCAGGACGGGGGCACTTGGGATGGACACCTGCGGAGGGGGAGGGGAAGAGGAGAAGGGGCAGGGAGGAGGGGCTGGGGAGAGGGATGAGGAGGGAAGCAGGCAGGGCTGGAGCAGGTGCTCCCAGAGGAAGAGGCATGACTTTGTCCGAGTGGGGGATGCTCCAGGGCGTCCTGAGGTCCCCAAGGCTGTTCCAGGCAGCGCACAGCCAGCACCATGTGTGGCACAGTCATGGGCAGAGCACTCACCAGGCCCCTCACTACACCCGGTGGTCTGCCTCATGCGGGGAACACTGGCCACAGAGTCCATGTACCTGGAAGCCGCTTGTAGGGGTACAGCAAGCTCTCTACCTGCGTGCAGGCCCTCGTCTGCAGGCCCGGGGTGCGGGGATCGTTGCCGCCAACACAAAGCACCGGGTGTGGCGGGGAGGGCAACCATCGGGGGCGCCCAACCCAGGCCGCAGCCCCACCCAGGGCGGGGAAGGGGGCAGCAGGGAGCAGAGCTGACCACCAGCCCTTCCCGGCTGAACCCAACCCCGCGGGGCAAGCCTATCCCCTCCCTCCGAGGTCCACTGGCAGTTAAAGGCTGACTGAGCCCGAGGCCAAGTTCCCAGGTGCTAGTGCAGACGAGGACATGAGGGAGAAAACACACCCACACACAAGGAAATGAGTCTTAGGGGGCAGAACACAGGCTCCCTAGTGGCTGAATAGAACAATCCAGGAACCTGCCTCCAGCAGCATGTAGTCTTAGAACATTCTGGACAAGGGCCCCAAGGGGGTGTTTGGCAGCAAACGAGCCTCAGGCCTAGGGAACCAACTCCAGGATTCAGCAGACTCTACGGCTTCTAGGGCCTCAGGGGGCAAGATAGGAAAAGCTGTTTAGTTCACCCAAAGCTAAATTAGTGAGGGGGGAAGAACACATCTCATTTCTCCTCTGCAATAATTAACAGGGTCAATGCATTCAAAGCAACTAGTAACTCAGCGTGAAATGTGCCCACACCAGGATCAGAGCATCTGTGGCATTAGTGCTGGTGGCAGAAAATGGGGCTGAGGACAAGTCTTACAATTTAAAAAAAAAAAAAAAATGGCTACGTCAGGAGAAAGGAGAGCATTCTAAACCAAACCCCTAAAATATTTTAAAAGGCAAGTTTTGTCTATAAAAGCCACGGCAAACCAGCTGTGCGGGACCCCTCTGAGGCAATCTGCGGGCCGGGGCCTCCCCGCTGTCCCCTCCCCGCCGTCCCCACCCACGCGAGAAGCTGCTTTTCAGTGTATCAACCAACTCTATTCCGTTCACGTTCCCAGCTGACTGTTCACATGCTACAAAACACACTCCCTCCCCTTGCACCAACGTGCCCTCCTCAGTGCGCACCATGAGACCAGGTGCCCGAGCCTGGCCGAGCCACAATCTCTCCCGACCAAGCAGTGGCAGGAAGAATGCCTCTGTCCGTCCTTGAGTGGCCACCAGCCACAGGCTCTGGGCCCCTGGGGACAGGTGCCAGGCCCTGTGAGCCCAGCACGCCGTGTCCAGTGGCCCAGAGCTGAAGTCTTGGCTGACATGATGTCATAAGAGACATTCCTTGTTCCAGGAAAACCTGCTTCTCCCCCAACTAAAGCCTGCCTCACCTAGGCTACGCACCCGCAAAGGCAGCTTTAAACCAGTGCTGCTTCCCGATGGGTCAACCAGACACCGCTACCAGCACCTAGGACAACCAGTACCTAGGACACGTCCATGACCGACTGATTGATTAGAACTGGTGGAGGGAGAGGAAAACATTCTTTATTTACCTCGTTGCTCAGCGTCTCCAAGCACGAACCCCAAAGCCAAAAGCAGCAGTGTGTCTGCTGAGGGCCCCACCTGCACTGTGGTCACCAGGCTCCGACAGCCCCTGCTGCTCACGACGCCTGGGTGCTAACACCCAGCAGACAGCACTGCCCCTTGCTGCCCCATCCTAGGAAAACAGGCCACTGTGCTCATAACCAAATTCATTAGTAAAATAAAGGGGCGGAAGGACCTACGGGATCTAAAGGGCAGACGAGCAGCAGCGTGCAGGGGCCGTGACTCCCTTCTGAGTTTCCCGTCGCAGCCAGTCTACGGGTGCCAAGCTGTCATCCACGGCCGGTCCCCACGCACTCATCACAGTAAAAGCGCGGACAAGGCCAGCACTGCACGGCCCTCCGCAGACCTGCCGCTGCGGAATAAGCGGGGGCGACCTCGCGCTGCCTCAGAACACAGCGGACACTGACTCTTGCGCACTCCGCAAGGCCATCCCTGGGTGTCCCCTCCCACCCTACACCAGGAGCACCCCGCACCCGCAGACAGCCCCACAAACACAGCAGGGAGGGGTCCGGGGCACCGGGCCACCTCCTCTGCCCCCGCTGGAAATGCCTGCGCGTCAACAAGGGCCCGGCACAGCCCTGCAGGGGGACAGCGCAGCCCTTCCCGACCAGGACACTGCGGTCTCCGGCTGTGTCTTCTGTCCCCGCCGCGGGCGAAGGGCTTTTCCGGGCTGATAACGTGGCGGGAGGCCCCGCACGTGCCGGTTCCTCTGGCCGGCGCATTGCGCACCCGGAGCCCGCGCCCACGGTCCCGCGGCCCGCAGGGAAGCCGGAGCCTTCTCTGGGGAAGGGGCGGCCAGGCCGCACGGGAGGCAGCACGGGTGTCCCAGCAGGCGGGAGGCCGGGGCGCTCACCCCGAGGGCCGCCACGGGTCAAGGACGTGAGCTCGCCCTGCTCCTTCACAGCAGACTCCCGGGGCGGCGGGTGTCCCAGCAGGTGAGGGGCCAGGGCCCCCCGCCCCCCGCCTCCTGCCCCGGGAGCCCCACGGGAGCTCACTGACGTCGGAGCTCACTGACGTGGCCCCAGGCCCTGCAGGGGCAGCCGCCCCACACCTGCCTGTGCTCGGTCAGCCCGTTCTCCGCGGAAGGGTCTAGAACGGCTCTGCGGCACCCGGAGCCCCCGCCCACGCGGACCCGGCGCCCACCGCGGCCACCTGCAAACCGGGGCTGACCGCGGGCCGCCAGCGCGACATCAGGCTCGGACGGCAGCGCCTCGAGGTGCGAAAGAAATAGGAAACGGCGAACTGGCGTCTTTTCCAAAAGCGACGGTCACCGGCACGAGGCGTCCAGCCGGCGGGGGCGGGGCTGCCGGCTGCGGCGCCTCCCGCGGGGGGCGGGGCGGGGCCTACTCGCCATGGGCCTCCCGCAGGGGCGCGCGGGCGCTGCCGGGGGCGGGGGCGTGGCCGGGGGCGGGGGCGGGGGCGCCATCGGACCAGGCGGGCAGCTCGTGCTGCAGCGGAGTCCTGCGCGGGTAGAACGTGTGGCTGACGTCGTAGCTGAGCAGGCAGCTCAGGGACGCCATGTAGATGTCGGCGAAACGCGACAGGCGCCTCAGGAAGTACGTGGGGTTCTGGTCCGTGCGGAACAAGCTTCCGAACTGGGCGTTGAAGAAATTCTTGGTCATGTCCCTGAGGAGAAGAGGAGAGCGCGGCCGCGGAGAGAGAAACGCCTCAGGACGCCGCAGCACCGGAGCTCAGGAGGGGGGGGCGCCCCTGCCCTGGCCCCTGGAGCCGCCTCAGTGGGCCCAGGCCCTGCCCCTGCACGCGGCACAGGCTCCCCGGCCACGGGGGGGGGGGGGGGTAGAATGTTCTGGGTGCAAACCGCCCCTCAGCACAATGGGATGGAGACCCCTCTACGAGGTCACTGGGACGACTCCCGTAAGAAGGCACAGCCCGTGAGGAACTCCACAGGGCTCCGATAGGGCGCCAAGGAGGAGTCTGCGAGACGCAATAACCCCGTCTTGGGCTCCAAGGGCCTCACACCTTGCCACGTCCCCTCTCCACTCCCCGGGAGGACTGCGACCCCTCTCCAAACCTCAGGGAGGACTGTCCCTTCTCCACCCCTCGGGGAGGACCCTATCCCCTCTCCACCCCCCCTGGGGAGGACCCTATCCCCTCTCCACCCCCCTCAGGAAGACCCTGTCCCCTCTCCACCCCCCCTGGGGAGGACCCTATCCCCTCTCCACCCCCCCTGGGGAGGACTCTATGCCCTCTCTACCCCCCGGGGAAGGCTCTGACCCCTCTTCACCCCCTCCCAGGGGAGGACCCTATCCCCTCTCCACCCCCCTCAGGAGGACCCTATCCCCTCTCCACCCCCCTCAGGAGGACTCTGACCCCTCTCTACCCCCCCTGGGGAGGACTCTATCTCCTCTCTACTCCCCCCCCCCCGGGAAGGCTCTGACCCCTCTTCACCCCCTCCCAGGGGAGGACCCTATCCCCTCTCCACCCCCCTCAGGAGGACCCTATCCCCTCTCCACCCCCCCTGGGGAGGACTCTATGCCCTCTCTACCCCCCGGGGAAGGCTCTGACCCCTCTTCACCCCCTCCCAGGGGAGGACCCTATCCCCTCTCCACCCCCCTCAGGAGGACCCTATCCCCTCTCCACCCCCCTCAGGAGGACTCTGACCCCTCTCTACCCCCCCTGGGGAGGACTCTATCTCCTCTCTACCCCCCCCCCCCCCGGGAAGGCTCTGACCCCTCTTCACCCCCTCCCAGGGGAGGACCCTATCCCCTCTCCACCCCCCTCAGGAGGACCCTATCCCCTCTCCACCCCCCCTGGGGAGGACTCTATGCCCTCTCTACCCCCGGGAGGGCTCTGACCCCTCTTCAACCCCCCACCCGGGGAGGACCCTATCCCCTCTCCACCCCCCTCAGGAGGACTCTGACCCCTCTCTACCCCCCCTGGGGAGGACTCTATCTCCTCTCTACCCCCCGGGGAAGGCTCTGACCCCTCTTCACCCCCTCCCAGGGGAGGACCCTATCCCCTCACCACCCCCCTCAGGAGGACCCTATCCCCTCTCCACCCCCCAGGAGGACTCTGACCCCTCTCCACCCCTCGGGGAGGACTCTGTTCTCTCTCTACCCCCCGAGGGAGGACTCCATCCCCTCTCCACCCCCCTGGGAGGGCTCTGATCCCTCTCCACCCCCAGGGAGGACTCCAACCCCTCTCCATTCCCGGGGAGGACTCTAACCCCTCTCCACCCCCCAGGGAGAACTCTGTCCCCTTTCTACCCCCTGGGAGAATGCTGTCCCCTCTCTACCCTCCAGGGAGGACTCTGTCCCCTCTCCACCCCCCAAGGAGGACCCCCAACCCCCCGCAAGCAGGCAATCCACTGCTCAGAGCCCAGGACCCAGGCAGTGACCACTCCTTCCACACCCGAAGCGATCCCAGCAGGTGAGGGGAGGTCACGCACAAGAGCTGAAGTGGTCTCAACAGCGTCTGTGTATACAGCATCCTTCTTAGGGAAGCTCAACTGTCCACAGGCCTCTTCAGACAATTGTTCCCCTAAGATGTCCCCATGCCAGACCTCAGACTACAGGAGGACTATCCTCACCAATAAGCATTTCAACACTGCATGCTTACATATCCCTGGTTACAGATAAGCCCCCGGGCTCAGGAGCCCTGAGTATCCACTGGGGCTCAGGGCCTGCCCCTATGCTGTCCCATGAGCAACACTGCGCAGCATGACCCCCACAGGGCCACCAGCTGCCCGAACATGAATGTCAAGCAGGCAGGGAGAGGGGTGGGCAGTGACAGCAACTTTAACCCTGGCATTGAAAGGCAAAGGCAGGAGGTTTGGGAAAGGTCATTGCTGCACAAAGAAATGTCACACATCCCACACGACCACAGACATGCTTGGTTCTGGTGATGTCAAGAGTGACCTTCAGCCCTGGCAGCTGCACAAGGAGGGCTGCCTGGGGCTGAGCGGGGTGCAGACAGGGTGGCAGGCTCACCGCATTCAAAACAGACCCCTCTTACCTCATCTCTTTTCTTTCCTTCTTCCACTCCTGTAAAACCAGCTGTGACTCGGCATCTCTGTGAACCTGCAGGATACAAGCTAATCACGGAGATTGCTCTCGCTGCACAAAAGCTCATTAGATTATAACTTTTTTAACAGGCAGCTCTTAGAAGAATTCTACTCCTTGAACGTGAAAAGTTTTCTTTGTGTACGGAAAGTAGGATTATAAATGGTTTTAATGTTTTCCCTTCATGTTATATTATCCTCTAAAGTGTTCAAGAGAAAATAAATCATGGTTTTATAAGAGACAAGCAGGTAGAGCACCTCAACCAGACAAGCAGGTAGAGCACCTCTGGAAAAGCAGAGGATTCCCTCTTTGGGCTGAAATATGAGCAAAAGGCAAAAAGAGAGATGACCACTGCCCACATCCTAATAGAGTCTCCCAAGTGTCTTGTGGCTGAACAGAGATTGCCCATGGCGGGGTCAGAGGCACCAGTGATGGCAGGGACAGGGGGATCCCCAAACTCATGGTCACACAGCAGCCATAGGACCTGGAGGAAACACCAAGCAAGCAGACCACGTGCTTCCCATGTGGGAGCCCGGCCCTCTGCTGCCTAGCATCTGCCCAGCTCCACTGCCTGACGGGCAGGCAGCTGCAAAGGGCCTCAGCCACCTACTAACCCGCATGCACGAAGCCTGTACCTGGGTGCTGTGCCTGTACCGGCAGGGGGCAGCTCCCAAAGGGGGACCCGGCCATGCATGGCGGGAGTGCCGGAGACTGCGACGGCTCCTGGGAGCCACAGAGGCTCTGGGGGCGTGCTTTAGTCTGCATGCTTCACCCAGGAAAATGCTCACTACAGAGTACAGGCTCCACAAGTATGTGACTGGATCAGAAACGGCACCAAAATGTGTAGGGTGCCACAAACACAAATGTCCATACACATGCACACACATACACATGCAAACACACATGCATGCACATACACACACATACACCTGCATGCACATACACATGCACACAAATATACACACACATGCACATATGTATTCAGCACGTACTATGTGCCCAGCATTGTGCTCCATGCTGAGGGTACAACAGAGGACAAGCAAGCTCACACACCCCACAGGAGGCACATGTAGGTAAACAGACCGTGACAAAACGAGCAAGGAGTCCGTCCATGAGTGGGAACCCCCCCACCTCTGCCCACAGCCCCTTCTCAGCCCAGGACCCAGGCTCCTGCACCCTGTCTCAGCAGGAGGGAGCAATTTCTGGTTCCTCACCACCTATCATGCAGGAAGGGAGAACTCCTGGGGCCTAAGGATTTCCAGCTACTACACAGCACTGTCCTAAACAAGCTGCCCTGGGACACGTGACTTCGTGCCCCCCCATCCCCCAGCAGCCCCATACCAGGGCAGGGCTGCACATATCAAGGGCCAACTTGGGTCTCCCAATTCAGGGCACGTTCTCCAGCTCCTCTGGTGATGCCCCCTCCGCCCTCCTGGAACCCTTCTCCACCGCGCACCTTCACTGCCAGACGCTCAGCCCTTCACCCGGCGCCCTCCCATCAGCATCTGTACACGCTCAAGTCTCTCCCATTTAAAAAAAAAAAAAAAAAAGCTATATTTCCTTGAGGCACCTCTTTTTCCAGCTCTGCTCCCCCTATAGGGTCTCCTATAGGCCTGAAATCTACTTTAAACCACTTCAGAAAGAAGGGTGTGCTCATTAGGTACACTAATCTTTACATAACCATGCAGTCCAGGGGGCACATAGTATCAGAGAAGGCTAACCAGAAGCTGATCCCACCTTTGGCCTGATCACAAATTAGCCTAACCAGCTCTGCATTAGCAAAACTAGATGATACTCTTCTGCCTGGGCCTGTGGCACCAGCCCTCCCACCCAGTGTTCACAGGGCACCGCAACCCAGCCCACGCCACAGCCTCTACCAGGGAGGCCGAGTTCAGCCCACCACCCAGTTTTCCCCTCGGCTTCTGAGCTTAAGAATAAGTTCCTTTCAGGGGCCCCTGGTGGGCTCAGTGGTTGAGCATCTGCCTTCGGCTCAGGTCATGATCCAGTCCCATATTGGGCTCCCTGCTTCTTGGGGGTCTGCTTCTCCCTCTCCCTCTGTCCCTCACCCCTTCTGGTATGTGTGCACGCTCTCTCTTTCTCAAATAAATACATAAAAATCTTTAAAAAAGAGCAAGTCCCTTTCCAAATTGGGGGGGGGGGGCAGTTGTGGGGAATCAAAAGAAAAGCAATTTTGTGATACATGAAAGTGATACGAAATTCACACTTCATGTGCACCAATAAGGCCACCGGGACACAACCCCAGTGTCCAGGGATGCTTCTGTGCTGCGAGCAGAGCTCAGCGGCCATGACAGGCGCCTGCCCTGCACAGCCCGATACACTGAGCAGCCTAGCCCTCTGCTGCAGTCCCCTGACCCCCAACCGAAATGCAGCTGTGCCACAATAACCCAGGAGCACACTCAAACACCCTCCATCACGCCATTCTGGGCTGCACTTCCAGGCCAGTTAACAAAATTATCTTTATTCTTCACAGCTATTTTCTTAAGACCAAAATCAAATACTTACATTGGGTTCATCTGACGGGTTCCAAAGGACACACAGCTAGCTCCACCAACGACAAAGATCAAACACAACCTCCAAGGACTAATGTTCATCTTCAGGAAAGAATCCCAATGATGTAAATGATGTACTACATTTCTGAAAATAACCCCCCACCCAGGGGAGTCTACAGAAATATGTGACCCAGTGTCACTGGAATAATTTAGCTTTTCAGGTGAACATGGGGGCAGCAGGGAGGGGAGCAGGGAAGAGGAAGAACTTGAGAAATGACATTCATCTTGGGTTTTTTTTTAATTTCCTGCCACACTTCTCTCCATCCTGGTGGATCTAACTGCACAGAAAGCTGTGGAAAGTATTAGAGGCCATGAGCTGTCAGTGTGGAAGGTAAGACTCGAGTTGGGCTGTCAGGACCTACACCACAGCTCAGCCTTCACCTGTGCAGGCTATCCTCCCCTTCTGTGCCAGGTGCGGCCATCAGCATCTACTTCAAAGCCCTTAGCATCTGGAACAGTGTCTAGAACAAGGAATCTAGAACATGGTGTCTGTGTCATGTGTGGACCGTGGTTCTAGAATGCAGTGTCTAGAATAGTGCTAAACAGCTTGGTTCTGCTGCTCACTAACTCTGGAATTCAAGATAAGTTATTCATCCTTGAGACTCAATTTCCTCTCTATAAATGGGGGATGGCGATGTGAATGGCACTACTCTCTTCTTCCTTCCCCTACCTGATGCCTTATAAAATTTTACCTCCAAAGTCGGAGAAATAGTTCCAGCACTTCCAGTCCTTAATTATCAAGCCTTTTATATAGATCAGAGAGAAGAAAACAAGACTACCCTCAAAGCTAAAATGTGGAGACACATGGGAGGTCCAGGTGGCTCAGCTGACTAAGCATCCAGCTCTTGGTTTCGGCTCACATTGTGATCTTGGGCTGGTGAGGCGGAGTCCCGCATTGGGTGGGGAGCCTGCCTAAAGAGTCTCTGCTCTCCCCTCTGCTCTCATGCATGCGCGGTGCATACTCTCTAAATTTTTTTTTAATTTAAATAATAAAATAAAATGTAGTGACACCAACGACATGCAGATTGTGTCTGTGCATCACCCAGCTGCCAGCACCACAGAAAGCACACCTGGCCTAAGGGCCCTTCACCACACTTGAGACCTCCAAACTGAAGAGTAGGGAAGCACGCTGACACCTGCTCAAAGGCATGGACTAGGCATCACATAAGTCTGCGTTCAAGTTCTCGCCATTTTATGATCTCACACATGTTGCCCAATTCCCAAACACACAGTCTCCTTATTCTAAAATGGGAAAATCGCACCTGCCTACAAAGGACAGCAGGACTATTAATGACCAACGTGTGTGCAGCCAGCACGTGGCACAATATGAGAAGTAACTATTATTACTGGGTGACCTATGTACAGACTTGCAGCTACATCAACCCAGAATTGATGCCTTTGATTTTTAGAAAAGAATCTCACAGACCAGCATGATGGACAAGGCAAGAACCAATGTGGGCAGAGCACGCTGGAAGAGACCCTGGGGGATGTGTGAGGCCCCATACTTGGGATGTCTGCCACTGCTGCCAGCCCCACCTTGGCTCGCTCCCAGCTGCGCCCTCAAGGACTGCTGGCTGGGCCAGGAGGGCACTTCCCTGCCCTTTCCAAAGCGGGCTGGCAGGTGTGGGCACCCGGCTATGGCCAGAGCACAGGTGTCAGACAAGAGGGAGGGCACCCAGGCTCCTCCTAAGCACTCAGGCAGGGAGGCTGCAGGCCAAGTCAGCTGAACCCAGAGGGCAGCAAGGCACCTCAGGAGCCTCAGCGTGGGTCATGGCTACAAGTCAGGGCAGAAAATCCACGGGCCACGGGCCAGAAAATCACCAAAACAGCATTCCTCACTAACTGTCCATGACTGGCCACCTACCTTCCATACAGAAAAACCTGCCACTGAACTCCAGTGACCAGCAAACCATACACATTCTCCTCAAGTCAAAGGGTAGCTGCACACAGACATCCGAACTTTTGCTTTGAGAGTCTCTCCAGTAAGCTAGGGAAACTGAGGCCCAGAACGGCACAGTCCCACAGCAGGCCAGGGGCAGAAGCCGGACCAGGCCCACGCATCAGCAGTTCTTGAATCCCACACCCCACGGGCCCTCTCCCAACAGAGCTATAGTGCAGAGGCGAGGACACAGGGTTCCTGCGGGGCAAAACATGCGCATCTACAAGGCCCCACAAAGCTCTTTCTCGGAATGAATTTTCGGGGCATTTTTAAAATTATCTTCACAAGGAGGCTGACAAAACTCTTCTTAGGGGCAAGAGAACCCCAGGAGTTATTCTGCATGACGACTTACACCTTGTGCTTTATAACCACAATTAAAAAGAAGTAACTTTGGTTGATGGACTAACTTCAGCCTTAAAGAAAACATAGAAGAGGGAAAAAAAAAAAATCCCAAACCTGCATCTGTTCCAATAACCCGGTCAGGGTCTGCAGCCAGGTCATGGTTTGAATGTACTGCTCCGTGTTCATGATTCTGAGCTCGGATCTCAGCTCCGGGATAATCGCACCAGTTCGCCAACCATGCTTCAGGGTCAAATCCTGATGGCAAAGACCATGAAAGTCAGCATTCTTCTCAAAAGAACTTAAACCATTTCTCTCCCTTTCCCAGATGCAACAGGTGTTTGCTGAACTACTTTTTCTTTGTAATGATTAGTTATTAACCCAAATTCAATGAATTACATTTAATTAAAACCAAGTCAGCCCCAGGCTTTGACCATTACACCCAAAGCTTCTATTCTGAAAATAATTGCTGTGAATCACAGCTCCTGCACAAGCACAGGGTCTGAAATCATTAACCATGGGCTGTAACAGCAGTTAGGTCAGGGGCAGAAAGAGGCTCCACCAAAATGCTCCTGGAGGTCTCCATTCAGTTCATCCACAGATTCCTGGGGAGCACCCACTGCCCAGGCCTTGTGGCTTATGGGCAATCACAGAATCTCAGACTTGGAATGATCCTACAACACAGAGGTACATGATCATATTTTTTATTCCAAATATAGTAACCTCAGGACACCTGGGGGGCACAGCGGTGGAGCATCTGCCTTCGGCTCAGGATATGACCCCGGGGTCCTGGGATCGAGTCCCACATCAGGCTCCCCACAGGGAGCCAGCTTCTCCCTCTGCCTGTGTCTCTGCCTCTCTCTGTGTCTCTCATGAATAAATAAATTAAATCTTAAAAATAAAAAAAATCAACCCACAGTTCTTCAATGACTGGATGTTAAAATATATATGTATATATACTAGCCTCATGATTTGACAATAAGCCAGAACATCTATCAACAGATATATCCTGGGAAATCTAAAGTATATAATCACCATGCTAAATGGTCATTCATTTTCTTATTCGGCAAATATTTATCAAATAGTTCTAACTGCCAGGCCCTGGTCTAGACAATGAGGATAGAGCAATGAACAAAAACTGACAAAACCCTGTCCTTGTGGGAAATACAAAAAATAAGCAAGTAAATATACAAAGGCAGGTGGTTATAAATACAACATCAAAAATCAGGCAGATTAAGAAGAGGAAAAGTTACCATTATACAAAGTGGGTTAGGCCAATTAAAGGGAAGTTGGTGCAAAGATCACTAGGGAAGGAAAGTGAACTATGCAAATATGTGGGAGGAGGACAATTCAGGCCAGAAAAACAGTAAGTGCAAAGGCCCCCGGGCAGGAACATGCTGGGTGGGGGGTGTGGAGGTGGAGTTGTTACATGAATAGCCAGGCGGGAGCCTAGGGCAGTGGCAAGGGCAGCTATGGGTCCTGCCTTCAGAGAAGTAGGCAGGAAAAGGACAGCTCAAGCAGGGCCTTGTAGGACACAGTAGGAAGTCAGCCTTTTGCTCTGAAGAAAGGAAAGCTCTGAGGTTTTAAGAAGTGAAGTGGTCGTGCTCGCTTCGGCAGCACATATACTAAAAAAAGAAGTGAAGTGGTCTAAGGCTTACAATTTTAAAAGTTCATTGGCTATTTACCTAAAGCCAGAATCCCTGCTCCGGATGACCTAAGGATGCCTACCTTCCTTACCTATCAAATTGCTTTAAACCTTTCATCTCTCTCCTGTTCCTATAATATACGAAAACCTACAGCTCAACCTTTTAAACATTCCCAATGATGGCAAACATTTGAAGGTGGCTTTTATTTCTGAAAATAAAAAACAAGTCATCTGGAACATTCCTAAGATTAAAGTACGTGATAATAAAGTAATAGTAATAAATCTCATTCTCTCCTGTGCCTCAACCTGGCTCTCAAATCTATCCCAAAAGGGGCACCCAAATGTGTTTTGAGAAACAGCAGCAACATTAGACGCCTCTGCATTCCCAAGGTGACACCCTATAAAGATAATATGCTTTGCCGTATTAATTTCTGACATGTTAGTTATGAACTGATCTTACCACTTTCTAACAGTTTTCAAACTTTTGGCATGGGATCCAACAATATACTCCAGGAGACTCATTTTACTTGTTTTTTTTTTTTTTTTTTAAAGATTTTACTTATTTATTTGACAGAGAGAGTGCACGCACAAGTAGTCAGAGGGGCAGAGGGGGGGAGGGAGAAGCAGGTTCCCCTGGAGCAGAGAAACTGGACCATCCCAGAACCCTGGGATCATGACCTGAGCCGAAGGCAGGTGCTTCACCCACTCAGCCCCCAAGGCGTACCTTATTTATTTTTAAGATTTATTTTTAAGTAATTTCTATATCCAATGTGGGGCCTGAATCTACAACCCCAAGATCAAGAGTCACATGCTTCCCCGGCTGAGCCAGTCAGGCGTCCCTATAAGAGACTCACTATGGATCTAAGGACACAGGGATCGAAAGGATTAAAGAAAACGTTCCATACACATAGTAACCAAGATAGCAGGGGTGCTATGCTAATATCAGACAAAACAGACTTTGAATCAAAAATTGTCAAAGACACCAAGAATGACATCATATCATGATAAAAGGTTAATTCACCAAGAATATGTAACAATTATAAGCACACAGGCAGCAAACATCCGAGCTGAGGAGAATGGAGGAACAACAGTCAGCTCTGCTGCAATAGCAGGAGACTTCAACAGCCCAGCCCATGTTCTATTCGAGAAAAACCACCAGGAAGGTGATGATGTATCAGGAAGCACAGACCTTGAACACACTGAAGACCAGCCAGCCCTAATGCACGTGTGCAGAACACTCCCCCAATGAAAGCAGAACGCACATTCTTCTCCATGCACATGAAACAGTCCAGGACAGACCTTACATTAGGCCCCAAAACAAGTCCTGATAAACTTTAAAATCATACAAATCATCATCATACAAAATCATAAAATCTTTACTGATCACAAGGAGTGAAGCTAGGGACCAACAGCTGAAGGAAAAACTGAGAAGTTCACAAGGGGGAATGAAAGATCACCCACTTAAACAAACAATGAGTCAAAGAAGAAATCACAAGAAAAATGAGAAAATACTTTGCGATGAAAAATTTTTTTCAGATTTTATTTATTTGAGAGACAGAGATAGCAAAAGAGAGCACGAGCCAAGGAGGAGAGGGGAGCAGGGAGCCCAATGCGGGACTCGATCGCAGGACCCCAAGATCACAGCCTGAGGTGAAGGCAGACACCCAACCACTGAGCCACCCAGTTTGTCTTACAACAAACTTAAATGCAAAAGCACATACGACATTAAAAAAAACCTAGGGGATACAGCAGTGCCGTCCTCATGGGGAAACGTATAGCCATGCACATTTACACTGAAAAAAAGATCCCAAATTAACAACAAGACTTTACATGATAAGGAACTAGAAAAAGAAGAAACTAAATTGAAAGCTAAGAGGACAAGGAAATCATAAAGATCAGAGCAGAGATTCAAAGAATAGAAAAACTATTTTAAAAAATCAACAAAACCAAGAGAAGACTGACAGCTGACAAACTTTTAGCATACCAAAAAAATAAAATAAAAACCCCAGAAGACTCAAATTACTAAAAATCAGAAAATTGAGTAGTGACAACACTACCCATTCTACAGAAATAAAAAAGAATTGTAAAAGCCATAAACTACTGTACACCAACAGCCTGCATCACCTAAATGACATTCCCAGAAACAACCTACCAAGACTGACTGACAAAGAAACAGGGAATCTGAAAAGACCTGGGACTAGTAAGGAGATTGAAGCAGTAACCAAATCCTTCCAACAACGAAATGCCCAGGAGCAAACGGATGCTTTCACTGCTGAAGTCCACCAAACACTTAAAGAGGAATTAACACCAACCCTCCTTAAACTCTTCCAAAAACTAAAGAGGAGGCCTCACTTCCTAACTTATTCTGAGGCTAATGTTACCCTGGTGTCAAATTTTAGTGTGAAAAGCTACTTAACACGGAGTTTCTAAGTTAGCAGGTCTAATGTGAGGCCTGAGACGCTGCATTTCGACCAAGTTTCCAGGTGATGCCGAGGTCATGGGGGCTGCACCTGAAGACAGTACTCCTGGTAAGCACCTCTCTTGATGCTAAGCCCTGCCCGTGTGCATGCCTTCACGGGTCACGTACCCGCATACCTCAAGGGTAGCACATGGTTATCTCCTCAGGCCCAATAACACCACGTAGCAAGGGGTAAAGCTGTGTGGTGCTGGGACTCTCAGCCAAGCCTCTGGTACTGCCAACAGACTGACAGTAGCACTTTGTATTCCACTTTCACATTATCTTACTTCTCTCTTTTCCAAATAAGGTCACCAGGCTTGAGGATATGTTCAAGGTCACACAGCTAGGAACAGCAGAGCCGCACAGACACCCGTGATACCCTCCACTAGGCCTCGGCCCACTGGGAAGACATGACCAGGCAGGCTGTGTGCTGCAATCACCCGAGAGAGAGAATCTGCACACAGGCACCCTTCTCCCAACCCCGCACCATTCTGAATCTGAGTCCACAGACTTCAGACGGCAGCACATGTGCTCTGAAAATACTTCCCAGCCCACGATAGCTCCCTGCTCGACGGTAGGCAGACACAGGGAAAAACGCGTGAGACCGCTCTGACGTGGGTCAGAATGCTCAGAAATGCCAGTCATGGAGCAGGAGAGCCGGCTACGACCCTGCCCTGGGGGCACTGACACTGGACGTCATGCAGACCCTACAAGTCGTGTGTGGTGTCACCTGCCCGGACTCGCTTAACCCACAGAAACTCACTGCACCAGGAGCTGAGCAATGCAGTACACAGGACTGACTACCCAGTCTCGTCCCAATTATGGATTAAATCCTGATTCAAGTCCTGCAATGCTGCTCTACTGATTCCAATGGGCAAGAAATGCCTCACTTTCTTATAACAGCTGTTTCCCGGAAATGCCAGTTTTTGAACTTGCAAAAGCAGCCCTGACTGATGTTTATGAATTCTCCTTCATATGCCTCTGAGGTTCAATAAGAGAAAAAAAAAGAACACTGGCATTTGTTTCTTACCATTACTTAAATGGAAAGACTTTTCTGATAAATCCTGAATAAACTGCTGCTTTCTATCATCTTAAAAAAAAATTACCTTTTTTTAGACCCTGGATCCATTCTGTTGTTAAAAATGAGACATTTAAAAAAAAGGGGGGAGGGAGACCTAGTCATATTTATGAAAGCATAAAAATGGTCTTAAACACAAGATAAATTCCTCATGAAGTAAGACAAACATGTCTGTCCCCCAGCAAAGGAATGGAGACAAAGGCTTCTCACCGCCAGGTCACTGTATATGTGGTCACCAAAATACAGCACTTTGGATCCTCTCCACCCAGTAAGCTTCAAAAATTCATATAAATTGCCCTGCAATGAGAGAAAAATATAGGTATTAGACCATATGAGATAGAAACCTACATAACCGGTGGCTCATGGTATCTGTTATTTAAAACTTTACAAAAAAATTGCTTTTATAATTTAAGTAATTCAGAACATTAGGGTAAAAACACTTTTGTGTGAAATCCCTCAGACCTTTCTTTCCAGAATGACCTATATTGTATAAACTTCTTTGTAATGATCTTTCTACATTGAACATTTGGTGACCATGTCAATGAATATTAACCCACCAGTTCACGAGGGAGAAATGCTGTGGTTCCTGTTACGATTCCCTGATGTTGGACGCTTACCCTGTCATCTATTTTGTAACTCATGATAAACATTCTGATAGCAAAGTTGTAGCTACATCTTAATAATTTCCTTGGTCTAATTCCAAGAAGTCTGATGGCTGCATCAAAGCAAAAGCTTCAAGGTCTGGGAAGTATACTTACTGCGCTATCAACCCACCAGGCATGGATCAAGTTTTTGACCATGTAGTACTATTCTATAATTTCATGTTTTATGAATCTTATAGAAAAATAAAAAATATAAAAGATAGGGCAGCCGGATGGCTCAGCGGTTTAGTGCTGCCTTCAGCCCAGGGCCTGATCCTGGAGTCCCAGGATCGAGTTCCACGTCGGGCTCCCTGCGTGGAGCCTACTTCTCCCTCTGCCTGTGTCTCTGTCCTTCCAAAAACTAAAGAGGAGGCCTCACTTCCTAACTTATTCTGCTAACATCTTAAATCGTATACACTCTGAAAGTAAGGTTTTAAATTTTGTTTTTAAAGACTGTTGGATTCTGAGTTAATCGTAGCACAGGATGCCTGGGTGGCTCAGTGGTTGAGCATCTCCCTTGGGCTCAGAACGTGACCCCAGGGTCCTGGGATCGAGTCCCACACTGGGCTCCCTGCAGGGAGCCTGCTTCTCTCTCTGCCTGTGTCTCTGCCTCTCTCTCTCTGTGTGTCTCATGAATAAATAAATAAAATCTTAAATAAATAATTTGGACATAGCACATTGAAAATATACTGACTTAAGTTTAAGTTTCGCAGCCAGTGTATAAACAGCCAATTCACGCCTGGCACACAGCAAGGGTCAACAAATGTGGGCCGTTACTGTTATAACCGACCACAAAGCAAAGGAACAAAAAGGGAAAAAAATCAGTCATGAGGTACCTGCTTATAGATCTGGCCTTTCTGCAACTTGTGGATCTTGTCCCAGAGCAAGACACCTTTCTCGTTCACCTTGCGGAAAGGTCTAGACAGAAACAGAAACGCCATGACCCATGTTGGAATCGTGCAGGCTGTGCTCATGAACCCTACATGGTTACTCACTGGGAACAGAACCTGACAAAGCCCTGGAACACACACCCCAGCACCACACTCCCTGGCCGGGTGTACACATCCCAAACTGCAGACCCTAGGATCCATTTAGTGAGGAAAGAACTCAGGGGTCAAATAGACCTGGAAAACACTAGGTGCCACTATGTCCCCCTTAAAAATCACTGAGAGTCTACAAAGCCCTTCTGGTAGAGAAACTTTCTTTAGCCCCAATTTCCTAAATGTATTTGATCACAGAAAATCTGCTTCACAAAAACAGCTCATGGAAATACCACTTTAATACACATGTCACCAAGTGACAACCAGATGTTACCAAGTCACACGAGCTGTGTCCACAGCAGCAAAGGACCATAGCCTGATTCTCCCAGAAAGACAGACGCTCACCTCCGCTTGTCATTAAAGAAGTTTGGCTTCTCGGCCTGAACGATGACCACATCAAACAGATCCCTCCAGTCTTTTCCAACGATATACCGCATCCCTTTGTCCCTAAAACAATAGGTCAGCACATCAGTCTAACAAGAAGGAGATCTGCTGCTTCTGCAACTTTTTCTTCCCGATTCCTAACTGTTGAGACAAATGGGACTACGAGCCGCGAGCCTGTCGCCGGCAAGGATGCCCACAACAACTTACACAAAACTGCTGGGGCTGTTGGTGATGAGAAACATCTTCTTGCCATGATCCGCCAGTTTGGCCAGCACCGCGCGCGTCTGCTCAGCATAACAGATGTACTTTTCTAGGGCAAGAAGTGAGTTCACACACCTGAGCATGAGGTCGGCCCACGGGGTCACTCCAGGGGCCCGCAGTCCAGCGCTGCCCAGGCACTTGGGGGAACAGTGTGGGGACGCGTGGCTTGGGGCCCGCCGGCACCCGGGCATCACCAACACAGCCTGCCTCCTCAGTCCTGGGGGACATGCTGCATGCCTCCTGCGGCTGTCAGTGTCTCCCTTTCTGAGGGAGGCTTGGCTCACGTTGTGACACAACGAGAAGGCTGAGGTCAGAGGTCTGAGGGAGCAACGAGGGGCTGAGCACCTGCTCACAACAGGAATAGTACAGCCGTGGGTGCAAGGACACATGGGGCGACCTTCACAACACCGCTCTACCTACCAATGTCTGCTTCGATCGCTCTGTACATGATCCCTTTGATGTGCACATCTCGGATCGAATCCTGTCAAAAGAGAGGTTTCAAGTCAGTGAGATAGTGCAACAGCCTGAGTCGCTGCGGGACAGGTGGCATGGCATTCAGACAACGGCGCCTCTGAATCCCTGGCCATCCCAACTCCAGGTGACATCTGACTGCTGCTCCACTCCGCACGGGTGGCCAAAACTTAGGTTTCCATGGTGACGGTGGCCGCTTCCAGTGCAGCTCCCAAAGGGCCATTGGGAGGAGGAAACCTGTGTGAACAACCCTGAGTAATGCCCCACATAATAAAGAGCGATCTGCGTGCAGTATCACTGACAAATGATTCTGGGGTATCTGGAAAAGGGAATTACTGCTCTTCTCATCTTTGGGCCCCTCTCTAGACCCCCAGGAGCACGTCTCCAATCTACACAAAGAGGCCAAGACCGAGGGTCAGACAGGGGCCGTCCATGGGACAGCGGTTGAGGCAGAAACACGGCCGGGCAGCGACATGAGGACGAAGACGGGAGGCCGCTACACCTCGCAGGTTCCGGGAGTGGCGGCCTGGGCCCCACGGTGTCAGGGCACAGCCCAGCCAGGTGCACTAAGCATGTCTACTGCAGGGGGCTCCCAAGGGCACGCGGTGACTGTCCAGAGCCGAGAGCAGGGGACTGCGCTGCTGGCAAGATTGGGCTTCAGCCTTAGAAAATTGACAGGAGATTTCTACCACAAGCGAGCACCTCTGGACTACGGCTCCAGTTCGGCCTGTCCTAGCACAGGCTCATGTCAGCGGCACAAAAGCATGCGGCAGGGCTGAAGAGCCAATGGAGGCAAACCCTGACCTGAAAGCTCGGCTCCACCACTTACCAGCTGTGTAGCTTTTGGGCAAGTTACTGAATCTCTCTGTGCCTCGATTTCTTTATCCGTAAAATGAAAGTAATAATAGTACCCCCTCCAGGCACTGTGATGAGGATTTAATTTGCATAAAGCACTCAGAAAAACAGTGCCTGGAACATACTGTACGGGACTGCTCTCCATGGGCGGTGTCCAATAAACATCTTTCCTTGTGACTGCAAGGTGATGTGACTACATGTGCTTCTTTTATTTTTTTTTTAAGATTTTATTTATTTATTCATGCGAGAGACAGAGAGAGAGGCTGAGACACAGGCAGAGGGAGAAGCAGGCTCCCTGCAGGGAACCCGATGCAGGACTTGATCCCAAGACTCCGGAGTCATGCCCTGAGCCGAAGGCAGACGCTCACCACTGAGCCAAACAGGCTTCCCTATTTTTTTTTTTTTTTACTGCAAGTGATGCTTTAAGATTCTTAAACTATTTGTGCACACGAAAAGAAGAACAGAAAGCAAATATTTAACTTTAGTTCAAATATCAGACTCATACTGAGAAGTTAGAATTTATCCTTTATCTTCCTAAAACCCATGGTTTAAGGCAGTCAAAATTTAAAATTCATCATAAGCATACAATAAAAACACTGTAGTACAAAAATACAGGTCTCTTAAAAATGTAAGTAAATAGGGGATCTCTGGGTGGCTCAATGGTTTAGTACCTGCCTCTGGCCCAGGGCGTGATCCTGGAGTCCTGGGATCGAGTCCCACATCAGCTCCCTGCATGGAGCCTGCCTCTCCCTCTGCCTGCATCTCTGCCTCTTTCTCTCTCTGTGTCTCTCATGAGTAAATAAATAAAATCTTAAAAAAAATAAAAAATAAATAAATAATAATATAAGTAAATAAATAATATATACCACATATATAAATATTTGCATATAAATACATGCTTATAAACATACATGACATGTGTATATAATAAATATTAATACATGAACATATTTTTGAGCACTAAAAAAAGTTCCAACAGTTTAAAGAACATATATAAACACATGTGAATATAAACTGACACATGTGAGTACAAAGTTTATAAATGAGGTGTGTGCATGTACGCAAGGCTCCTGTTGACTATGAATGTCTCCCACAGGGTTCACACAGCTAGGGCAGGGCCTCCCTGGATCCTCCGTGTGTGAGAGGAAGGCCCCGTCCGTGGGCAAGCTCAGGGGCAGCTGCGTCGGGCTGGACCTCAGCCACCAGCCACCCCTTGACCAGATGCACCAGCCCCGGCCTTGGTCAGAAAGACTTAGAAACCCAGAGAGCAATACAAGCACCATCGTCCTTTAACACAAAATCACACTGATCTCTAACTGTCCTAATGTAACCTCTTTCTTAACAATTTTCAGGGTAAAACCACCAATAAAAGAAACCCTGGGCAAAGGACTATTCGCAACACATGACCCAGGGGGGGCTAACGATCCTGTCCCTTATGCTGAGGCCCTCGGAGGGCTGTGGCAGAGCCACCACTCACCTTGACGTCCTTGTAGAGATGGACGGGCTCATAGTCGATGTTATTCTTCAGAAAGTACTCGTTGACACAGGACAGGAGGGACATCTCGGGCAGGGAGAAGATGTCCATGAACTGCTTCATGGTGTTTCCGTGAGAACTCTGCAGGCAGGCAGGGAGGGGAGCTTCAGAAACACAGTCCAACAGCACAGCCAGAGCCAACACCTGACTTGCATCCAAGGCGCATTCTGAGCCCCTGGATCCCTCTCCTCAAGAGAAGCATAATTCTAACAGTGCCAAGTACAAGTGTTACCCATATTGTTCCCGGCACGGCTCACGTCTTCCTCTAAGTACAACCGGGAAATCCAAGGTGATGCCTTGACTTCCCCCCCAAAACATCTAACAACTCTTTGACACTCTTATGAGCCCTAACATCAGGCCCGCACTCTACTGCCAAGCCCAGAAGAAAGCCGGCAAGTACTCTGCTGCCCATGGGACAGCACGAAAGCCACCCAAGTCTCCTGAATGTGGGAGCCCCCACAAAGCCCCATGTGAGCCTGAGAGACTCCCTGAACGCCTGTGATTCGGGGCCTTCCACCACATTCTGACAGCACAAATAAGAGCACGCCTAATAAGACAAGGAGCAAAAATTCAGAAAGCAAAGAAGACTAGAAAAGTCAATGAAGCAGTGGCTGCCCTTCAAGCCCAGCAGGATCTGCTGTCCTGCACCTCAAGGAAGGCAACCGCTGCCACCCTGATTTCATCCACAAATAGGGACAAGCCTGGGGTAGGCATTGCAGAGAGGGGCAGGCACACAGAAGGTACAAAGAGCCTCCATCAGGTAAGGAGCAAAGAGCCAAGAAAAGGGAATCATGAAGGGCTTTGGGAGATGCCAACACACAACCCCCTCTCAATTCCAGGGCCTCTCAAACAGCCCAAATCCCCTCTCAGCTCCACAGGAGTGTGCACAGAGACCCTAAATCTCCCGGGCCACGTCTGCTGATGGCTGCTTTAACTAAAGAATCTCTCATTACCTTTCCATAAAAGTCGCTCATCTGTTCCAGGGGCACATGAGAGCCCTCATACATTTCAATGACTTCCTCATCGGGGACAACACTGAGGCCCCTGGAAAAATCACAGGTGGTACCGTTAGATTCCAGTAGCGACAGCAGTGACTTCCAGACCCCCGGCAACTGCTGGGATCTTTCAGCTTCGGCACAAGATGCTACCGTCTACAAGTAACAGGTGAGAAGCCCCTACTACTAGGAGCGCCAGTGCTATGCGGGCAATGAGGGCAGGAAAACTGCACCTGCTAGAGGGGCCAAGTGTGGGTTCCACACAGGCATTCACTTACTTCTCCATAATCTAGGAGGGAAAGCACAATTATCCTTCCATTTCCCGGCAGAGGAAGCTGAGGCCCAGAAAGGTCAAGTGTCTTTTATTTTTTTTTAAGATTTTATTTATTTATTCATGAGACACAGACAGGCAGAAACACAGGCAGAGGAAGAAGCAGGCTCCATGGAGGGAGCACGATGTGGGACTAGATCCCATGACCCCAGGATCATGCCCTGAGCCAAAGGCAGACCTCACCTGCTGAGCCACCCCGGTGCCCCAAAGGTCAAGTATCTTACCCAAGGTTACCAAAGTAGGAAGTGGTGGGTCAGGACCAGACTGAGGTTTGCAGCTCAAGGGCCCAGGGGCCTCCTCAACCACTATCACAGCACCTCTGTCCACAAGGCTCTAGCACCTTCCTTTGCTTTGGGGGTAGTGTTTGCTTTGGGGTCAGTTTCTGTTTCCATTTTTATGTTTTAATACATTAGGGAGAGAAAGGCTCATTCTGCCTCTACCATCCTCCTGCCTCTGCTACTCTGATCTAACGTCAGTGAGAAAAGCCATGCGTGAGACTCCGGTGCACAGACCCTGTGACACAAGGCAGGAAGGCTGGTGCCACCTCTGGGAGGGGTGACCTCAACGCTACATGACCATCAAGGCCGGTTTCCTCACCTATAAAAAGCCAGGGTGGCACCTGTAAGCCGCCCGCCTCCGGAGCCACAGCTGAATCTGCAAATGAATCCCGCTCCACCACAAAGGGAAAATACATTTCGGCATTAGGGTGACCCAGCTGTCACCCCTACTGTATTAGGGTGACCCAGCTGTCACCCCTACTGTGCGGCAGGCACTGGGAGCCAAGTGCTCTCATCGGGTTTCATGTTCTCAGATTTCCTGTCCTGGCCCTGCCCCCGCGACAGCATCACCAAGAGGAACGTCTACTCCCAGCCATGTCTCCAGGGAAGGAGCTTGAGAAAGCAGGGGCCAGTGACAAGGAGAGTATGGCAAGTCCACCCGGCGCCAGGCCAGGCAGGTGAATAACACACCAGGAGCCTCAGTTACTCACAGGGTCAGGTCAGGCTGCTTATCCTGTAAAGTCACCTGGCTGACATGAAAGTACACGCAAAACATGATTTATATTTGATACATAAGTACAATGAAAACATGGCTGTCATCAGCCTCCTTCCTCCGTTTGCCGCCCTCGTGGAACTTTCTGCAGCAGCCAAGGGGATTCATTGCCCACCCCCACCCCCCAAAAAATGATTAACTTGTTACAACCTGGGACCTTACAAACAGGTGGCACTGTGGGCCCCTGATGCCTCACCCACCGCTCTGGGCAGCAACCTGGGAGTAGCTCACCACTGAAGCAGCTACAGTCAGCTATGCACATGCCTAAGACTCTAAGATTTTGAAAAAACTACAAAAAGTGCAAGAACTCTGCCCTGAGACCTGAGGACAGGTGCACAGGCACATGGCCCACAACGGCCCACAGAGCCAAGTGTCAGCTCAGAAGGAGAGTGAGCTGAGTGCCACACAGCCCAACTGGGCGGAGGCGGCTCAGGTAGGTGCAGCAGCCCAGGCTGGGGGCATGGCCAGCCCCGCACACCACCCCACGAGGTCTGTGCGGTGTGAGAAGCACAAACGCTGGGAGCGCAGACCCCCAAGTGTGCCTGGGTTCAGGTCCCAGCCCCCTGACCAGTGGGAGTACTACCTGGATGTGCAATAGAGCCACCCTGGGTCTCAGTGTCACTTTTTAAACAGGGAACGGTAATAGTACCTATGTCCTGGTATAAGGGAGAGGAGGAAGTGAGCGGGTGTGTGAGGACCTGGCGTGCCTACAGAGAGGACAAGTGTCACTTCTCCAAGGCCCACATCACAGTAGCAACTGCAGCTATGCTGACCATCGGCCTCCCCTGACCCCGCGCATTCGCACCCACAGCCCCCAAGACTCGACCTGGGGCCGGAGCTGGGGACCAGCAGCAGGGTCAGATGTGGGCAAGGCTGGGGGCTCCTGCCCCACCCAGATCCCATCCACAACCCTTTTTAGGGGAAGGCTGGGGCACTAACACCCTGGGTGCCCCTCTACCCAGGCACAGGCCCGCGCTGGCCCACACAACAGGCACCAGGGCAGCCCCTGGCACCAAGCCAGGTTCAGAGGAGTGGACGGAGGCTACACATGGGAGCAAGGGTGGGGCCTCAGCACAGTGGCTGCCCAGGACCCAGACTCGGACACTTCTGTCCTCCTGGTGCCCCGCCTGTCCATCCCCCAAACATGGCAGATGACACACCTACAGAAGAGGACACACGACCAGAGCAGCCAAGGCACTGCGTGGTCTGAGGGAGGAGGGAGGCTGAGGATGGGGTGAGGTGTAAGCAGGGGCGGGCAGGCTGTGAAGGAGGGAGGAGGCTTCAGGCAGCCGCGGGGAAGGCAGGCTGCACCCTAGGAGGATGCCAGTGGTGACCCTGGGGAGTGGGGGCCCATGCTGCACATGGTCTCCACATACCCAGACCAGTTGTAACTGCTGGGAACACCCGGCCCCCTTCTCCCACTGACCTGGGCCAGGGTGTCTCCGGGGCCTACATGCACGGGGGTCAGCTGGAGCAAGCCCTGAAGGAGAGAGCCAACAGACAGAACGGGTTCTGAGCATGTCAGCCCCTGGAGCCAGCCACACCTACAGCAGGTGCTGCCCCCAATCGCACAACAGGTGCCCAAGGCTGTGTTTCTGGCTGACCCAGTCGGGTCAGGTTTCATCACTTGTAACCAAGTCCTAACCAACCAGGGAAGTGAAAGTGCCACGTGTGGAAGAGAAGGATACGGATTTAGGGAAAGCTGGTGGGTGAGTCACAAGGTCGTCAGAAGGGAGGCTGAGCCAAGGGCAGTGCTTGAGGTGCACGGGTCCAACAGCAATGTCCAGGACAAGCCACCCTGCACAGAACTGCAGGAGCCCAGGAGGACAGGATGGAGCGTCTGGGCCTGGGAGCCAACGGCAGGACACAGACAGAGGTGCACACGGGAGATCTGGTGAGGACCTCAGCCCTGTCCATGCTGCCCACAGGCCATGGGCTCCAGGGTCAGAGCCCACCTGGGTCTGACTTCTAGGCCTGTGTGGCCTTGGGCAAGCCCCTAACATCTCTGGGTCTAACACCATGACCTCCCTCATCAGCTCAAGGACAAAAAAGGCAAATAAAACCCTGACAATGGTGTCTGTGCCACAGCAGACCTCACAGTTGCTAGCTCCAACTTACTATGACTGATGTTACTATTATTTCATCAACATTATTGAATAATGTTATCATTATTTCATCTCTCCTCCCTCCTGGAATCTAAAATGATAGTAAAAGAATGAAGTGCTCAGGGGCGCCTGGGGGCTCAGCCGGCTAAGCACCTGACTCTAACTCTTGATTTCAGCTAAAGGTCACGACATCAGGGCCATGGATCGAGCCCCATAGGGTGTGGACCTGCTTGGGATTCTCTGTCTCCCTCTCCTGCAGCCCCTCCCCATCCCACTTGTGTACGCACATCCTCTCTTAAAAAAAAAAATAGATTACTCAGAACGTCAAAGGAAATAAGTGCAAAGACATCAGCAGACAAGACACATCCTGTCTGTGGAAGACAACGAGCAGATGTACCAGGGGCTCCAGGCTTCCCAGGCTGGGAACAGGGCCTGCGAGGAGACATCCCAAGGGGAGCTGAGAGCTGCCCCCACCCCAGAAGGCTGAACCCCGTGAGCACCGGGAGCTGCAGGAGGATGTGCCACAGCAGAACACAGAGGTGAGGCCAGCAGGAGGGACACAGGGGCTCTGGGAAGGGAGACACAGGTCAACCCAGGCCCAGGACAAGCATCAGAGAAGATTGGAGCACAGGGGCAGTCCAGTAAATGTCAAAGTGACCGAGAGCGTATGAAAAACATCTGAATTGTCCAGAAATAAACACAAGGAGGAGGCTGGTGACAGGGCGCTTGGGGAACCTGGGGACACCTCCACAGCAAACAAAGCAGGTAAGGAGGGATGTTGTTATTAAATGTAAGAAAAAGCAAGCCCTGTGCACAAAGGCAGTCCCAGCACACGATACAGTGCAAGGAGGAGGGAGACCCATGGGTCAGATGCAAACCATGAACCACAATGGGGAAACGGGCAGGCCCAGGTGGGCAGGGGCTCGAAGGAGGAGCCTGCAGAAGCCGGGTACCCGTGCGCAGGCCCAGCCCGTGGCAGACACCACAGTCAGGATTGTTACATTAGGGGACAGAGGTATGAGCACGTTATTCAGAAATAGGAAGATGTGGGGAACAAAATGAAAGGAATGTAATGGGTCGGGTCGGGGGGGGGGGGCAGGGGACCTGCGGCCCCACAGTATTTCGGCACAGACTGCCACTGCGCATGTGTTTAACTCAGGCAAAAAACCATCAATTGTAGCAAAGTTTGTGGAGGAAGAACCTGGATACACACACCTGTTTGTTTAGGGTACAACAACCATGCTCCTAAATCCTCCCCAAGTTCAAGGATCAGAAAAGGCAACATTGTCAAGGTTAACAGGGTTTTGGACTGAGCCAAGTGCTTCTACTAATCCCAATAAATAGGGAGGAGGAAAGTCTTGCCCCCACACACTCCACCACCATGGTGGGAACAGGGGCCACTGCATCCCCCACGTCTGTCCCCACCCAGCCTCTGATTCAGGGCCTGCCCAGTGCCTGGGAAAACGCCCCCAGTGGTCACCAGACTGCAGCCACTGGTTCAGTGCAACGTGCACGCTAAGCACCCGAGTCACCCGGACCCAAGGGTGTTGTTGAGCGAATGCATGAACAGGTTTCACACACACACACACACACACACACACAATCTCCTGCTCCCCAACAACCACAGTCACAGGGTCTCCAAACCCGAAGCCACTTGGGGACTTCAGGTGCATTGAATTTACCTCATGTTCCTCTTACCTGTAGACGGTTCCCAACTGGATGTAATGAAAAGCATCAATCTTCATCAGCACTGCCTTAGAGAACAAATACACAACAGGTGAGTCATGCACAGCAGGCTGCATATCCAGCGAGGGTTTTGCGTGTCCTCGTACACCCAATCAACACAGGTTGACATGAGAAAGCAGCACACCGCACGCATCTGCTGAGCCTGCTGGTCAGTAAAGTGCGGTGAGGCTCAGCTGGCCAAGCGTCTGCTTCTGGCTCAGGCCACGATCCTGGGTCCTGAGAGGGAGCCCGCCTGGCCCCCTGCTTCTCCTTCCCCTCTCCCGGTTTCTCCTGCTCCCTGGTAAATAAAATCTTTAAAAAAAAAAAAAAACGCACCGTGCAGCTTATTAAGGAGATGACTGGTCTGCAAAACCAGCGTGGCCACTGGCTCCCCACCAAAACACCAGAAATGACTTCAAGAAACAAACAGTATCTTCCAAATAGCAAAACACATTCACTTTTTTCCGACACACAGTCTTTCCCAAAAGACTTTATTTATACAAAGACGCTGTCAGTGACCCGGTTCTTGGGCCCCAAAGAACAGGACGTAAATCAGCTTCCATGCTCAGTAAAGAGAAGGGCCAAGGGGACCTGGCTCCCAAACACCATCACATGAGGAACCACGGCAATGAAACCTACCCGCTGCACATCGTAATGAAGTCCACGAATCGCAAAATTCGGGTCATACTCGTACTTCCTGATTTCCACCGGATACTAAGAAAGAAGAAAACAGCCACCGTCAGGTAACAGTGCACTAAGGTCACGGCAGGGTCTAGCTTGGTCCCCAGAAAGAATCAGGGTGACCGTCCCCGCATAGGGGTGGAGGTGCCAGGACTGAGCATGGCCAGCCCTCTGCTTTTGGACATGGTGCCTCCTTCTCAGGGCCATATGTCCACCCCACCCTATGCACCTGTCCAGGCACAGGTGAGGCCACCTGGTACTTTCTGGTATGAATCCATTCCTCAAACTACGCAAACCCCAGCTCTGCTCTCACCTGCTAGACCAGGTCCCCCATGTCCTTCCCTCCCATCAGATCTCAAGATTAGAACCCTAGCTATCCTGCCCACTGTACCCAGGTCCTCCGGGCCCCTCACTCCAAGGCACCAGGAGTGGGACAGAAGGAGTGTGGCCAGGTGACCTGGCTGGGGAATGCTGGGCCCAGCCTTTCCCTGCTGACCCCATGGCCCTCTGCCCTGGGAACACAGCACTGCAGGAGGTTGCTGCAGCTCTGGACCCTCCAGCCTCATGGTAAACGGCTTCAGTCAGAACCTGGACCACTGGGGCCTGCGGTGGCCGTGTGGTCGGGCGTGGGGCCCCGGACGAAGGCTCAGTCACGATTATGGGTGGTGGGGTGCAGAGCCACGGAGACCCTTGCCCTCCACCCTCCACCCTCGACACCCCTCCCCCCACAAATGACCGCCCAGCTGTCAGGGGCACAGGCCCCTGCAAGACAGTGAGGACTGCTCATGCCAGGGCCACATTTCTTTGAAATCACGTCCCGCACCCAGCAGCCACCCCACACACAGCAGGCATGGTAGCCACGCAAGTGCTGACCCAGATGTCACGCAGAGCTTGCTGATCTCACAGCTGCCGAGAAACCACCAAGTGCTACTGCCACTCGGGGGCATTTCCAGGAAGTCTGAACACTGTACTGTCATGCGTTTTCACAAACAGACTTCACATACATCCCAGAACCGCACACACAGCACGGTCCCCCTGCTGGACGCAAGCCCGGGATTGCGTACCTGTGGCACCTTGTCCTGCACCGGGGCAATGAGGACCAGGCAGGCCATGGGGAAGATGTTCAGCTCTCCCTGCAAGGCGCTTTTACAGAGCCACCTCCACCCTCGCTCTGCACACATGGCGGATGGAGGGCGTGTGCATCCCTCTGATCCACATCCCGACAGGGGCACTCAGGGGCCGTCCAGGCCCAAGAAGCTAGGTGCTTGGGCCAGGAATGTGGTCCAGGTCTACGCCTTGCCCCAGCCCCTGGCCCCATAACCAGCCCTAAACACCAGGGTGCTAGCGGAACATGCCCCCCGAGGGCCAGGTGACCACTCCAAACATGCACGGTGACAGGGGCTGGGCTGCCACTGTCCTGAGTGGCATCGGGATGGGCATGCTGTGAGCATGGGCTGCTGGGACGTCCAACGAGGCCCCTGTTGACTCCCCAACAGGACAACAGCACAGTGACACCCAGCCACACACCTGCCATGGGCCCCAGAGCCATGTGGCCTTGGGGAGCCCATCCTGAGAAACACACGGCATCTCCCCAGTGCTCCAGAGACAGTGGCAGGGGGCGTGGGAAGGGACCAGGCAGCTGAAGGGGCCTCAGGGGCACTGGTCACCAGCACAGGCCCAGGGCTGCGGCCCCATCCTACGGCACATCAGCCAGGGACCTGGGCCGGGTTGCAGTCTCTGAGTGTCGATCTTCCGCTTCCAAAGTAAGGGCCCAAGTTTCCTACTGGAGGTGGAAGGGGACAGGGTACAGCAAAGGACGCCGGCAGCTTGGAGCACTCGGTCAGTACAGCCTGCAACTCCTGACTGCAGGGCAGAAGTTCAAGCCCCACACTGGGTGTTGCAGATATTTAGAAATAAAATTTTCAAAAATTTAAAAATAAAAAAAAAGATGCCCCAGAGGTATTGGGGCCGCCTCCAGCCCGCAGCCTGCACAGAATAGAAGGGAACAGAATGGAGCTGCTTCCCTGACTGGGAGCCACGGCGTGGGCTTTCCGATCCTCCTGCCCCTGCTACTCCCAGGGGGACTCCAGGCTCCTGCCTTCACATGCGCGGCGGGGCGGCCCCGTGGGCGATTTCTAGGCTCCACTCCCACCCAAGTCGAGTGTCCCCAGACAACCCATGACATCAACTGTCCTTGCGGTGGGGGCCCTTTCCAACACACACACACATGCACAGGCACACATGCACACGTACATATGCACAGGCACACAACACACATGCACAGACACACATGTGCACACACAATCACACAAGCATGTAAATACACATGCACACACGCACACATACATACACATGCACATACGCACACAGAAACACATGTGCATACACACACACATACACACACACACTTGGGCACACGCACACGCAGGCACAGCATCTCCCAGAACAACTGTCAACAATGACCTCACATCGGGGAAGCCGATGATGCTCCCAGCAGCCAGGAGGTAACATCATCTCCAGGAGCCAAGAGCCAGTCCATCCTGTGGACGTGTCAGTGGAGAACCTTTCCATCAGCCTGAGAAACACGACTCTGCCAACATGTCACACACATGGCTGGTGTCTCTAAACGCAGGAGGCACTAGGGCATCTGGGAGCACCTGGGGTGCACTCCTTCTTCCAGGCAGCGGCCCGGCCCTGCTGGAGCACCACAGTGCCCCGACACCCGGTGCCTATGTACATCCAGCCCAACAGATGCAGTGCCCAGGGGTCTCCGCCTTGTGTGTGCACAGCCTCACATGTCAGTCCTGTCAGATGCAGGGCAGGAGGGCAGAACCAGACATCTCTAAAGTCTTCACAAGATGGGAGGGCAAAACGACCCACATCCGAGCATGGTTCTCACTTAACCGTGTCCTTCCCCAAACACGCTGAGGATGTGCTGAACACGCATCTGTGTCAGAGCCTGGGGCGGTGGCAGGAACCAGATGGGGCTGTCTCCTCCCCTAAAACGTGTCCCCTCCACTTTGGGGAGGCCATCACCAAGCCCTCAGCAGAACGCACTATGGAGGAAGGCCTACAAGAGCTCAGACATCTGGGAAACACAAGCAAGACGAGGAGCAGGGCCGCAGACCACCTGGGGCAGAGAAAACACAGAGTCCTGGCAGCCAGGCAGCGGAGGGTGGCTGTGGCTCCAGCAGGTGACAGGGTGACGGTAGGGGGGAGCAAGCCAGGGCCCAGCACTTCCAGATGCCTCGTCTGTCACTCTGAGTGCACAGCCAGACCAGACCGAGTTCTGGGTCCAGGAGCTATGGGGCTGGAAAGGGATGGTGGCCTGGAGCAGACAGGTGGCTGTGGGGCAGTCGGGACATGGCTGCACAGGGTGGCCTCATCCCAGAGAGCAGAGCCTGGAGAGGAAAAAGCGACCCCATGGTGCACACACACCTCTGCACATGGCGGAAGCCAGCCTCACTGGGTAAGCCACGCAGACAACGGGTGCCCCCCGTGACACAAGCCAATGGCACTCCACCTCTGGGGCCTCCCCCTCCCTGGGCCCCCAGTGTAACCACAGGGAGATGTCAGCCAAGTCCCAAGAGAAGCCACCTGCCCAGTCAAGGTTGTCACAAACCAGGGAGTTGTGAGAAAGTGGGAAAAGAGCCCCCAGTCATAGGACAACTGAAGGTGACACAGCTCCCGCATGGGTCCCTGGAATAGGCAATGGTTATCAAGTAAGAACAGAGGAAACGGGGTTCCAGGGTAAACTTCAGTCAGTGCAGGTGTTACCAATGCGCTTCTCTCGCCATGATGAAGAGACTGCGGTCAGGGGAACTGGGAGCAGGGGGACCAGGCAGGGGACACATGCAGGAATGCTCTGCGGCAACTCTGCAACCTACCTACACACCTAAACCTCCCCTAAGATTAACAGTCTGTTAAAAAGAAAAATAGAAGAGAGAGAGCAAGAACTCACAGCGGTTGCTGACAGATCAGACAAGGGTCACAGCCACTGGGCCCTGGAGGTGGGGATGGACTACCACGGAATGACTGGGACCAGGACAAGGCCATGGATCTGGGGGCGGAATCGAGAACCCTTGACACTCCCCCTCTGGTCTTGGTGGACCCATGAAAGGAAAAGGTAGACATAATCATTTTCCTATATTTTGTTCTATTTTTGCAAAAACATGTTTCTCAAAGAAAGAAAGAAAGAAAGAAAGAAAGAAAGAAAGAAAGAAAAAGAAAAAAAGTGTCGTTAAGAAGGGCTAGAACTTCTTACATTTGCTTTTTGGGAAGCTGTGGAATTGCAGACTTACTGTTCTATTGCTGTGCATCTCAAGAGCAGATGTCTTCCCATCTCTACAAGCACATTTAGTCCCTGGCAAGAAAAATGGCACCAAATTAAATGCCTCTTGGAAGAATTATTTTGTTTCATCAGAGCAAGAGAAAAATCTGCATGAGCATAATTGACTCTATTAATATGCCTGACATAATTAGTGTTATGACTGATCTCTTTTATCAGAGCAACAAACAGATGTAATGGGGCTGAATCTTAAGTGATCTTACATCCAGAAGCTTTTCTGATCCTAACGATGGCACCTCCTCTTCCCCATCTATGTCTTCTCTCTGTTCCCCCAAATTTTATACATTTTTCATCCTCAAACATTTTGTACCTTCGTGAATATTTTATTCTCATATGAACAACAGAGTGGAAATGTTATTGGCCCCACAAAGAACAACCAGGAATGAAGGCGAGAACACTCGTGCCCTGGAAACAGATTCTGCCTCCTCCTGACTCGAGGCTGTGGGCCTCATTTTCCCTGTAAGGCAGGGACGGGGGACCTGTGGGGCTAAGGCGCACACAGAGACAGCGGTGATGGCTGCCATTCCGAGGGTCCTTTACCTGCCAGCCCGTTATACATAGTGACTCACTTAATTATGACACCGACTCTGGAGCTAAAGCACCGTGAATGCATCCATGTCACAGGTGGGAACGGCAGCTCATGGAGATCAGGTGGATTTCTCCAGGTTCCCGGGAAGGTGGCGGGAAGGTCAGGGCTTGTGTGCTGGCCACACAGTGCCAGAACCTGTGCTTCCAGGACCAAGTAGGAGACCCACACACTGGGCGGTGACCCGAATGACCCCCACACACGTAGTATCGGCCCAGCCACCAGGACAGGATGCAGCACCCGCGGGGCAGCCACTCCGTTCACTCTTCTGGGGCAGGGGGACCACAGACAGGCCACAGGGGCAGGACCCCTGGGGCTCTCACTTCGCTCTCGGGCCCACAGGGCAGGGCCAGGCCTGCCATGAGATGCAAGGGCAGGCGGCTCTCCAGCAGATGGGGAAATGTGGCTGGATGGGGCTCCACGCGGTAGAGTGCCCATAGCTGGACAAGGCCACCTGCCGGCTTTGTGGAGACGGAAAGGTCACCACTGACAAATGTCATTCCTGCATTCTGAGTAGGGAGAAACTGAGTTGCTGATTAAATCCCTGATAACCAGAAGCAGAATGGAACAGGAAATATAGAGCATCAAATTATGAAGACCTAAAACTAATGGGAACTGGGGTAGCATTAACAAAGGTATGGTGTCCAGAAGCAGGGAGGTGATGGCCTCCACATTAGTCAGACCCCACCGGCTGTGACGTCTTCCAGTCAGGGCCTCACACTGGAGACGGATAAATCAGGGCACATGCCCTAAGAAAAGTCACTAAGATGATAAACGACCAGAAAGGAGGCCAAATGAGAATGGCTGGAAACTAAGAATGACCGGGGCAGAGACATGCGGGACATGACGTGCAGCCCACTCATACAAAACACTATCCTAGGGGCCAAGTCAGGAACTCCGATCTCCTACACCCCTCCTCGGCCCTGCCCCCTCCAGCCCTCCCTGGCCCCCACCCACCCCCTGCTGACTCCGGGGCCACTCCCATCCCCCCACCTCCCACCCCACCACCCCACCCCACCTTTGCAGGCAAAGCCTTTCCAGACTCCGCCCACATACCCCCCCACCTTGTGTGGCCCAAGCCCTCGAGCAGGGCAGGGCAGGGCAGGGCAGGGCAGGGAGGGTGTGCTGGGAAGTGTGCAGAGGCCCCAGCAGGGACCCCAGCACTGGCTGCCCCCTGACCCTGCAGCACTACGCTGCGGCACTCACTGCGGCACTTGCGCCCCTCGACCCAGCCTCTCCGTGGCTACTACACAGGCCCATGGCGGAGTGGCCCCTGGTCAAAGCCAAGGGACTAAGCGAGGAGAGGCGGACCCAGCAGTGAAGATGGAGGAGGCAAAAAGGCCTCCCCACATCGCAGGTGCCCCTGCAGAAACGCGCTGGGGCCCCACACAGACCCGGCCCCGCAGAGGGTGCTCACAGCACTGGTCAGGGTGGCTCCTGGGTCCTGGCTGCAGAGACGTGCTCACTGGGCAGCACAGCGGGTCCTGCATCCCGCCTTTCCTTCCCCACCCTGGGCCCTTGCCAACACCACACACTCGAATGTTCTTTGCGGAACAACTCAAGTCAGTGATGATGGCAAAACACAGCCCATTACTGGAACAATTTCCTCTTTAACCCGAACAGGCGGCCACGTTCATCAGCTTGGGGAAGAGCGCCATCCTGCTTGTTGAGGGATGAGAGCAGAAGTCTGTAGCCCTGTCCCCACTAATGCTAATTTGAGAGTCTTCTATCAAAGAGACATCAAAAGATTTGGGGTTTTTTCTTTTTTTTTGTTTTAAAGATTTTATTTATTTATTCATGAGAGGCACAGAAAGAAAGAGAGAGAGAGGCAGAGACACAGGCAGAGGGAGAAGCAAGCTCCATGCAGGGAGCCTGATGTGGGACTGATCCCGGGTCTCCAGGATCAGGCCCTGGGCTGAAGGTGGCGCTAAACAGCTGAGCCACCCGGGCTGCCCAGATTTTAGTTTTTTTTAAGTAACCATCTTCCAGGGGCGCCTGGGTGGCTCAGTAGGTCAAGCATCTGCCTTCAGCTCAAGTCATAATCCTGGGGTCCTGAAAGTGAGCCCCGCAGGGACTCTGCTTTTCCCCCCCCTTGCCCCTCCTCCTGCTTGTGTTCTCTCTCTCAAATAAATAAAATCTTTAAAAACCAACTATATTCCAGTACAAAGTCCCAGCTGTGTGACATAAACGCCCCGGAGAGCTAAGACACAGCACAGCACTCCTGTACTGCAGGCAATGGTGTCCCCGAATGTCTCTGAGGGCAGATCTTACATCCAGGTTCACACACACACACACACACACACACACACACGCATGCACGCACACACGTACACACGCACAAACAAATAACGATGATGAAGGAGGCAGGAGGAAACTCTGGGAGGTGACAGTTTATGACCTTGACGGTGATAGTGGTTTCACAGCTGTGCACTTATCTCCAAACTCAAGTCATACACATCAAGCATCTACAGCTTTCTGTATATCGATCATACTTGGAGTCCCTTAGAATGGAACAAAATCCACTCACTCACTTAACAACACTTCCCTAAGTGATGTGTGCATGCCGACACAAGGCCAGGTGCGTTCACAGCTATTGTCCAGTGTCTGGGGAAGGAGGAGACCCACCCTGCCCTTACCCGGTGCTCATTGATGAGAAGGTCCCGCGCGGCATTGAATATCAGCGTGTGAAGGTGCTTGGAGTAGAACACCAGGGTATAGTCATAATCGAAGCCATAGATTTCGATGTCCGACAGGCTCATCTCATTGTTGGAGAAAATGGCATCTGGATTCAACAAGTTGTTCATAATCGAAGGAACCAAGTCTAGGAGTAAAGAAGAACATGTATTATGCCCCGTGATGAATAAGGGTTAGTAGGATTCCTAGGAGTCACAGAGTGGCTTTATCTTGGAAACTCCACGCTGCGTGAGAGAAGCCACGGCTTCTCTGAGTCCAGTGGCCTAAAATGTCCCAGCCAGGCAAATCCAGAGGCAGGGGCCGGGGGCATGGGGAGAAATGGGGCCACCACTAACATGTACAGCATCCCGCCCCCCGGGGCGATGACAACAATCTCAAAGTGATGATGAACACTGGCTGGACAGCACACCAAATGCCACCAGACAGGAGTTCTCAGTGGGTGCGCGGTACCGTATGTACACAGTATCTCAATAAAACTTACTAAAAAAAGAATCTTTGCTTCAACATCGCAAAAAAAAATGTGTTTAGTTTAAAAAATAATACATGCTAGTTACGGATTTCAGAAACCGAGAAACCTGTAGATAATTAAATTAAGTTAGCAGCTCCAAGCTCTCTGGCACCTGCCACTGCAGGGTTCCTGGCCTTACATAACTGACGGGCCCCTGCCAGGGATGCTATTTTCTGAACATGACCACATGGCACCATGTAGATGAAGTATGGAAGCAGGATTACTTACAGGGTGACCAACAGCACTGCTTTCACACATGATCTTTCCATGAAGTTCTAACAGCCTACTGGAATTAGAGGTTTATGTTTAGGAACAGAGTTGGCAATAAAGTTTCTCTCCCTTTCCACCACTGGAGAAGAGTATGTGATGTCCTCAAGCAGGACTGCATCACTGGAAAACCGCTAAGAGCATGTCTCCGACGGCTGCCTGGGATCCCCGCTGGGGTGAAAGCCCAAGGTGTATTAATCATGTGAACATCACCACCAAAAGCTTGGATGTTTAAAGTGTCATCACTCAAAATAAACATGAGGAACACGGGAAGCTTAAAACGTATTTCGACACCCTATAAAACCAGTTACAAACACGAATAATTACAAGGCAAAAGGAAAGAATGCCAAACACTCAGAGAGACAAAGAGCCTGTCTGAACTTTAGACTCTGAAGTATAACTGGAAGAAGGGCCCTTGACTAAGCAGTTAGGCACTTCTTCCCGAAACAGAAAAAAGGGTACCGGTTTAGAAAGTGAGTTCAAAAAGAAAAGAAAGAAAAGAAAAGAAAAGAAAAGAAAAGAAAAGAAAAGAAAAGAAAAGAAAAGAAAAGAAAAGAAAAGAGAAGAGAAGAGAAGAGAAGAGAAGAGAAGAGAAGAGAAGAGAAGAGAAGAGAAGAGAAAGAGAAAGAAAAGAGAAAGAAAAAAAGAAAAGAGAAAAGAAAAGAGAAAGAAAAGAAAAGAGAAAAGAAAAGAAAAGAAAAGAAAAGAAAGAAAAGAAAAGAAAAGAAAAGAAAAGAAAAGAAAAGAAAAGAAAAGAAAAGAAAAGAAAAGAAAAGAAAAGAAAAGAAAAGAGTTCCTTTTGGACTAATGGATGAAGACATCAAGACCCTACAGGCAGAACACAGTGGGGACAGAACACAGGACAGAACACAGCCCTGTTACTCAGGCCAAAGCCCCGACGGGAGCCTGGTCCCAGGGCAGCCCAAGCCTAGAGCAGCGACGCAGCTGCAGAGCTGCCCAAGCCCAGTGGACTCCATAAAGGACAAGGCGTTTGGCCGTGGCTGTCTACAGTGCACACTGCTGGTCCCTGCAGCGCGGCTCACCCTGAGCTGACAGACGCACCTGCTACCCGCCCCTCCTCGATGCATTTCTCTGGGACCGCCACTCCCCCACATTCAGACTGTACAGCCTCAGAGAGGTTCCGCTCCTGACTCCAGGAAGAACACCCAGGAAGGACCCAGGCCTGGCCAAACACGGCACCTGAGTTCCTTCACCAACATTAACTCATTTGGAGAAGGCTCAGGACTCCTTCTGGCCAGTCATCATCCCACTTTCCCTGCAGCCAAAGTGAACCAATGAGTCCAGTCAAGAAAATTTCTGAATGTCCAAGGGAATTTCATGGAAGAGGTATTCTTTTCTTCCAAGCTCGGATCCAACAGGATATAAAACTGGAGATGTGAGGGGCTATCTCCAAGGTCCTTTAAAAAGGCCAATATTGGAAGAAAGCAAGGTCAAGAGAAGAGAAACCACCCCATGACATACCTAGATCAACTTCTGTTTGAAGCTACCAAGTTACCTCTTGGTTTTTCAATTACACAAGCCCAGAAAATTTCTTCCTAAATTTTTTTTTCTTAAATCAGTTTGGGTTGAGTGTTTTATTGTTTGTAGCTAAAAAGGTCCAAACTAAAAGTTTATTTAAAGCATATTCAGCCACTTGAAATTTTTACTGTCTACAAATTTTAACTTTTTAAAGGCATTCTGCATTTATACTTTAAGCCATCTTTCCAATCTTAAATTCTCCTTCATATGCCCTACTTTCAGCTAGATGGGCAATCTGCTACCCTCTGGTCTTCAGAATAGTTGAGTACCACCTTGAATTAAAATTCACATGGAATATTCAGTCTCTCTCATCTAACTACAGAAACACTGCTTAGCTACATTAAAGGACTGTCAGGGAAGATTTCCCTTTATACTCTGCTGCAGGGCACTGGGGCAGCTCAGCGGTGGAGTGTCTGCCTTCGGCTCAGGCCATGACCCCAGAGGTCTTGGGATCCCTTAGAAGATTTTCTCTTAGCAAACTCCTCAGTTACAACTTCCTCCTGTCAAGCAAGGCTTGGCCAAAGATAATTCTACTGACATTTATGTAAAAAAATGTTAATTTGTCCTAATGCAATTGATAGGTTAGGAACAATTTGACCATAATGCAAAAAGTTCAGATTCATGTTGAGAATGTTCTGTTTAGTGCCAACAAACATGATTTAATCTGATTGTGAGCACTCAGTATGGCTTCTGCTAATAAGTAGGTACAGTAAGGGGAGTAAGAACAGAGCAAACAGTGTGACTTGAGGTTGATGATTCCAAGGGGCGCTACTTACTACTGGACCTTAGAGATATGAATCCAACTGTTTTTAGCCAGAAACTATGTTCTCTAGGATCCCTAGTTTCGCCAAGAACCACTCAGTTGTAAATCCCTTCTACTTCTTTTTTTTTATGATTTTTATTTATTCATGATAGACACAGAGAGAGAGAGAGAGAGAGAAAGAGGTAGAAATACAGGCAGAGGGAGAAGCAGGCTCCTTGCAGGGAGGCTGATGTGGGACCCGATCCTGGATCCTGGGGTCACGCCCTAAGACAAAGGCAGACGCTCAACCACTGAGCCACCAAGGCATCCCAATCCCCTCTACTTCTGCAGCAGTCCCATAGATGCAGGGACAAAACCCAGGGACCCAGGTGTCCTTTTCACTATGAAGGGGGTTACCTGCCAGCACAACGCAACCCCAACTCTGAGGGAAGAAATGACTCTTCCCCACATAACTCCTGCATCCTTCTGGGACCCTGTGCTACCCACTCCAGCCCAGCTGGCAGTCCAACGAGGACATCACATTCACCCCAGGCCACTGTTTCCACTGATGTGGGGGGAACCTGCGTCAAGCCGGCTAACCCACAGTCCTTCCCTTCTTCCTTTGTCTTTACTGTGCAGCTTTACTGAGATACACGATGGATGTATAAGCAATCACACGTGAAGGATGCAGTTCGACAAGGTTCGACGTATGTACACACCTACGAGCCACGGTCCCGATGATGTTAAGTGTACCTAACACCTCCACACATTTTGTCATGCCCCTGCGAATGCCAGCCACCCTCCCCAAGCCCGACTATTCCCCAGCAACTGCTCTTCTACTTTGGATCAGATTTGTTTTCATTCTCCAGAGTTTTCTAGATATAAGATCATCAGCACACAGGATTTTGGTCAACTGGTTTTTCCACTTACTCACCTCTCAGGAACTTTTTCAGTAAGCACCTCCTACACACCTACCATGTGCCAGGCACTGCACAGGGAGCTGTGCAGGGACTGTACGTGAGCAGATGACAAAGGCACCAACTTGGTAGGGATCAACATCACAGGCAGCAGGGGAAGCCAAGAAATGGCAAAAGCACACAAGACAGGAATTCAGCACAGCTCCCTCTCCAGAGGAGGTGGCAATTCAAAAGTCATTTTTATAGCATCTATAAATCTAAAAAGCAGATTTCCTTTCTCTACTAGTTTAGACATTCTGCATCATCTCCAAGGAAAAGTAATCCATGACAAATACAATTACTCATCCAAATAATTAACAATGTGTGTGACATTTACACTACTCCTACCAAGAGTTAAAATCACATCTTAATTACTCTGTAAATAATATTTGTCATTCTGACTGCTCAGTAGAAATCCACCATGTGTCCTGAAGTTCCAAAAATCTAACCACATGTGACTACATCTGAAAAAATTACATACGATAATGGTTTAAGGACCACCTAATCTTAAGTCATTTAATAAAAAAAAAAAAAAAAAAAAAACTTAGGGGTGCCTGGCCAGCTGAGTGGATACAGCATGCGACCCTCCAGCTCAGGGTCATGCATTCAAGGCCCACATTGAGTGTGGAGCCTACTTAAAAAAACAAAAACAAAGCCTGACTGCTCAAAAGAAAAGTACTTTTTGTTTCATGGGAGAAACTTCTTAGAAAAAGAAAATTTAGCCATATCAAAAGATGAAATGCTAGGCAAGCTATCAAGAGCTTTCATCACTGTATGGAGACAGTAGAACAGGAATAACCATCAATGTCCTCCATACACCATGGCATCAGGTACTTCTCACCTTGGGTCACGGTCACAAGAACTCCCTAAGGTGAACACCGCTACCCACTGTTTGCAGATGAGACGTTACGTAAGGCCAAGTCGCTCAGTTATCAGACAGTACAATGTAGGTCAAGTGCCTGGCAGAGTACTTGGCTCACGGCAGGGGCTTCCTGAATGTCAATGTCGGTCCCCTCTCCTTCCCTCCTCCAGTCACCTAATATTTTCCCTAGCCTGGCATAATCTGGGAAACCACATCCTCAGACTGTCTCCTGGGATCAACGAAGGTCAAACTACTTTTCTAATAATTCCTAAACATGGCCAGCAGCATTAGGACATGCACATCCCAATCCCCAGAATCTGTGAAGACATCATCTTTACGTGGCCGAGGGGAATTAAGGTCCCAGGCTATAAACGGCTGACTTTAAAATAAAGATTAAGCTAGTTTACCTCAAGGTGGGGGTATGGGGGCTACTCACTGGGGTAAAGTGTAGACAAGGTAGGCAGACGGTTCAGCATCACAGTGATGTCATGTGGAAAAGGCCCCACTGTCCACTGCTGGCTCTGAAAATTAAAGGGACCATAAACCAAAGAATGCTGGAAGCTTCCAGGAACTGGGAAGGGCACAAAGGCATTCTGCACTGGAGCTCCAGAAAGGAACAGAGTCCTGCCAGCACCCTGATGGCAGCCCGGCAAGGCCCACTTCACACTCATGAACTCCCAGACTAATGGATGTGTGGAGTGTAAGTCACTATGTTTGTAGTGATTTGTCAAAGGAACAGTATGAATTTAATAGATTATCTGCCTCCTTCACTCATCTGTTCTCACCCATTGACAGCAGAGCATTCGAGGCTACATGGTGTCTGACACCTCAATGAACTGGATGCAGAACCAGATCTGAGGCTCCAGCCATCTCCCATGAATTGAGATGTAGCAGAAATCTGCAAAGATGTGGAACTATGACATTCTTTCAAAGTTCTTTTATTTTGGCAAATAGCTGCCTTTCATAAAAAGTGTGTCATTTATGTTAGTAGGTAACAGATTTATTGTTACTTTAAATGAAGTGGGGAATACCTATTTTTTAAAATCCCTCATTTTTAAATTTCTAATATAGTCACTATCAGTATAATCTATATAAACAAAAACACTTTGGGATCTTCAGTAATTTTAAGCGTGTAAGAGTGCTGGGAACAAAACATTGGAAAATTGCTACCCTAGCCTCACCTGCCTTGCTCACTATTACAGTGAAAGTAACTCTCGCACCTAGACAACATCCAAAAAATACTATTAAATAAAATGGATACTCAAACAACATTCTGATACCGAATGTAATCATGTTTCTCAAGGTTTTCCTGCTCAGAGAGATCACAAGAAACTTTCCAGGTAAGCCCAATGTCATCCACAGGGGTTCATCTTGGAGAGTTACATCTTTTTTTTTTTTTTAATTTTTTTTTTTATTTATTTATGATAGTCACACAGAGAGAGAGAGAGAGAGGCAGAGATACAGGCAGAGGGAGAAGCAGGCTCCATGCACCAGGAGCCTGACGTGGGATTCAATCCCGGGTCTCCAGGATCACGCCCTGGGCCAAAGGCAGGCGCCAAACCACTGCGCCACCCAGGGATCCCGAGAGTTACATCTTTACACACAAATTGAAATTTTATTCAGGTTTACATATCAACATCCTATAAGTACACTTATAAGTACACTTAATATAAAACAGTTCCAAAAAAATAAAAATAAAAATAAAACAGTTCCTCAAAACCCTAGTAAACTGAAAACAATGAGTTTCTCAAAGTTCAGAACCAACCTACCTAAGTACAAAAATATCCTACCTAGCTTATTAATCAGTGGGCCTCTCTCTCACCTACTAAAACGTGCAGTATCTAACTTAAAAAATAAAAAGGAAGAAAATACTACCTTTTTCCTCCTAAGCACTGACTGATCATGTACAACAGGACACAGAGAAGCTCTGGAGGAAAGCAGTGAGTGGCCCCATCAGTTAAGTGTCTGCCTCCATGCAGGTCGTGATCCCAGGGCCCTGGATTGAGCCCCATGTCAGGCTTCCTGCTCGGTGCGGAGCCTCCCTCTCCCTCTACCCTCCCCCTGCTTGTGCTCACTCACTCTCGCTCTCTCTCTCTCTCTCTCAAATAAATAAATAAAATCTTTTAAAAAAATATGGGGGAGGCTTTTTTTCCTTCTTTTTTCCTTAATCTATAAACATATCTCGTCAACACGGAAACAACAAAGTCAGGCCCTGGGTGAAAGGTCCCCTCCCACAAACGATCCCAGCCTGAGTGTCCGGGTATCCTACAGAAGCCCCAGGCTCGGCAGCACAGGGCAACTTATGCCCCTCACTCTGAAGCAGTGGGACCACAAGTGGCTCCTATAGTTCACCCTCAATGGTTCACCTTCACAGGGACAGCCACAAAGCAACCTGAACGCAAAGGCCAGCTTCCAAAGCGATGAAGTCAAGGGGAGGACAGTGACGACGCAGGATCACCACTTAAGCAGCTATCATATGGGACAGGAATTAGAATTACTCTGTGACTCAAGCCGTCCAAAATAAAATTGGCAGCCTTCTGCTCACACGGCAAACTCAAGCAGATGCCAGATGGCTGCTAATAAGAGCCATGGAAAAAGGAATTCCTCCTTCCAGCAAAGCACTGGACTCTATGACTTCCAAGGGATCCTCCAGTTCTCTTCCTAGTTTAGAAATTTCTTTCCTTCCTGAAAATGTGAAAATTATTATGTGGCATGTTTTTCTCTGAAGTCTCTTTGCTACTTTTTCCTGTGGCCACAGATCTTCACTATCATAAAGGAAACAAAAGAAGACATTTAAAGAATACATGTTAAGATTTTTATGACGCACAGAAAAGTATAAAGATAAATCCAAAGAACACCTACATCCCCACCATCCAGCTTGGGAAATAAACCTCTAAATCTTCACCCGCCTTCTCCTCCCACCAAAGAGGTAACCACCACCCTGACTCCAATGTTTATCATTCTCCTACATGTGAGACTTTTAGCACACGCATGTGTATCTGTGATCTACGGTATCTGTTACGGATTTTCAAACCTTTAAGAATTAGTACTCATCTGAAACCTGTTTGTTGTCTTATATATACACACACTCAGCCTGGTTTTTGTGACAGTCATCCATGCTGACATCTAGGCACAGCTCTTGTTCAGGAGATGGCATACATTTCCTGTAAAGATTCTGGGCTGTGTCCATGGACCACACATTCTGTTGCAACTATTCAACTCTGGCGTCAGCGCACAAAAGCTTGGTTTTTATACTGTTGTATTTATTTAGACTTACTCACATAGCTACCAACATCTTGGCTCTCCATTTGTGCTTGGGCTGAAGATCTAGCCATCCAGGGAGAATTTACATCGACTTCTGTCAGAAATCCCAGAACATCATTACCTTGGGACCACTTTTAGTTAACTTCTCAGTTTGAAATTACCCGACATGGCAGGCAGACCAAATTCAAACCTAAGTCCATGAGAGAACTAGCCTGTGATGATGAGGCCACAGAGAGACCTCCATGCACTGCCCCCCGCCCCAACACTGGGAGAAATTCAGAGTGGAGACCAAGACAGACCAGTTTCCCTTCTATCTTCCTGCCTGGAAGGCAGCTCTGTGTGGGTCTGGATTTACAGGATTCAAAGAGAGACACAGACAGAGAAGGAGGCAGAGACATAGGGACAGAGTATGTGTCTGTGTTCTGTCCCAGCAGGCACAGCCAATAACACACACCAAATAACTGCTCCAGGATGGTAACACCTTCAGCCTGCTCACCATCCTTCATTTTTAGTCCCTGCTGTTTCACTTCAGTTTTTCAAAGCTCAGCTCTACATAAGAATGTTCTTTGTAATTTTTTCAGCATGTACATATTCTTTACAGAAAAGGTTTTTAAACTATCCATCTAGTCTACCAGACTGCTGAGCCCCAAATCCAAAAGAACAAGTCTAAAATACAGAGGACATGAGTGCTTCTACATGTCAGAAGCTCAACGAACAACTGGTTTCTAAGCCCAGGAAAATAGATTCCCCGGCCCTCGCCCCGCATCTGCTGAATTGGAGCCCCCCGGGTCAGGGCCTCAGTGCCCCCTTTTGAAACAAGCCCCCAGGTGGGTCTCACATGGCTTGCAGTTGCAGAACTACTGAATTTTTGTAAATTCTACTTTCCTTCGAAAGCTGGCAACGTAATTATCATTTAATCTCCTCTTTACACGTTATCTCCTGTCGCTTCTTTTGCGTTGCCCAGGATGCCCTGGCAAAGGGGACAATGAGTTCCAGACTTCAAGCCCACCCACTGCCAGCATCCCCAGCTACCTCCGCAACAGTCACAGAAACCCCAACATTCACACATAAAAATGGCACAGACCCAGGCTGACTTCTGATCTGATATGCAAACTTTCACCCAGAACAGACTCCCCTGTTGACTGTTTTCAACCTTCAACCTCATTCAGCAACCCAGCACCTGCCTAGGGCAGCCCCTTACCTGCTCCTATAAGATAACAGGGTTCAACAAGCACCGGGTTCACCAGCGGAGGCTGAGATGCTGCAGAAACCCCCTGAAACCATGCACGGAACAGCCTGTGTGTGCTCATGCTGCAACTGTTCAATCTGCATGTTCTTCTAAACGCAGGACACACAGCCTCCTCCGATGTTCGAAGGCACCCTGACCCCATTACTCTGTAGCCCTGTTACGAAGAGAAAGCCTAACAAGGGTGTACATTAAGTACCTCTGGGTATTATCAATGTACATTCTTGTTATACATATTGTTTGAGCCTCCAAAGGACAGTCTCTAGAACATCTATTTTCAGCTATTATCTCAAAAAGGGGGTTTCATGGTAGACTTACTTGGAGAGTGCTCCACCCCAACCCTCCTTCTTGGGGAGTCATGCATTTTAAAGGCTCTGATAAGCCTACCTGCAAGAAGGTCTTTTTAACACACATATTTTCAACATTTCCTGAAGATGGTGGAACACAATCTGAGAAACACTAGACTCATCTTAAAGTTATCTCATTATTATTATGGTGTTTCCTTAACTCACTGCAGTTCCTCAAGGGAACGGTTTGCATTTTATGTTTATTCTATATAAACTAAGCTCATATCACTGCCCTATACATAGTCCTTACTAAATACACAATTTTTGAACAAAAGTTAAATGCTCTCAATAAAGAGCTCTGAATAAATCCATCAACACCCTGTAAAAGCTTCTAACACTTCCCATTAATCCCCCTACTTCTTTCCACAAGTTAATACACTTCGCAGCCCCAGCTAAGCAGCCAAACAATCTAAACAGCCCAGGCCGAGAGGGTATGTGAAGGTTCCCATGGGGACCACTGGGCACCCCAACGCTTGGCCGAAGAAGCCCGCCCAGGCAGCAGCAATGCTTCCATCCACACCTCTGTGGCAGCCAAGGGCTCAGTCCAAAGAAGCCGCATACAAGGTGCAGCGTAACAGGAAAGAAGAGACCACACACAAAATAGATCCAACCCTCTAAACTACAATCGCACAATTATTTCTTAGCATTGCCCATTTTAGGACAAAGTTTCTTAACCTTGGCATTACTGACATTTGGGGCTGGATTATTATTCGTAGGGAGGTTGTTCTGTGCATTGCAGGCTGTCTAGCAACATCTCCGATCCCACACAGCAAAGGTCAGCAGAATCCCTGCCCCCAGGTGTAACCGGACATTGCCACATGCCCCCACCCCCACCCCCGACTGCAGCTGAGAACAACAGTTCCACAGGAAACTTTTGCTGGAGGTTATAAACCAGTACTTCTTTTCTTAAATATGTAGACCACTCCCTTTAGGCTGAGTTTGACACAGGATGCATAATATTATAATCCCCCAAATCCCAAGTTAAAAAAATAAAGGAAGACATTCCAAATGAGGAACATTCTACAAAGTAAGTGACCATGTCTCCTCAAAACAGTCAAGGGAATCAAAAATTATCACAGGTGGGAGAAGCCCAAGGAGACGTAAGGACTAAGTGTAGCATGCTCTTCAGAGTGGGATCCTGGAGCAGAAAGGACATTAGGTTGAAAACTAGGGAAATGTGAATTAAATATAGACTTCAGTGAAAAATAATACATATGGACAATGTACTGATATTGGTTCACTGATTGTGACAAATGTGCCATACTCATGAGAGGTTAATTGTAGGGGAAACCGTGATAGGGTTTAGAGAAACCACACGATTTTTCTGTGTATCTAAAATTGATTTATTTTTTTTTCTTTTTTTTTTTTAATTTTTATCCATTTTATTACAGTCACAGAGAGAGAGAGGGGCAGAGACACAGGCAGAGGGAGAGAAGCAGGCTCCATGCACCGGGAGCCCGACGTGGGACTCGATCCCGGGTCTCCAGGATCGCGCCCTGGGCCAAAGGCAGGCGCCAAACCGCTGCGCCACCCAGGGATCCCCTCTAAAATTGATTTAAAAAATAAAGTCTATTTTAAGAACTTTTTTTTTTTTTTTTTTTAAGAACTTTTTAAAAATAAAAATGGAGTTGGGGCAGCAGTCGGCTAAGCGTCCATGACTTCAGCTCAGGTCATGATCTCAGGATCATGAGATCGAGCCCCGTGTCAAGCTCCACGCTGGGCATGGGGCCTGCTTGGGATTTTCCCCCTCCTCCCCCTCTACCCCACTCGCACACACTCTCTCTCACTCTAAAAAAACAAACCAACCAACAAACAATTAAAATAAGTAAAAATGGAGGAAAAAAAAAAAAAGAAGTGTGGGAGAAAAAGGGTAAAACAAGGAGTAAAAATCATCTCCTCCTGGAGTAGGCTTCATTCTGGGAAACCCTTCAAAGGGAACATACCTGAGCAGATAGTTTGGATGAGGCGAGAGATTCAATTACCAGAAAGCAGTAATCAGAAAATGAGGGGAAAGAAATTACTTTTGTCTCTTGTTAGTTGAAAAAAAAAAACATAAAACTACACATTTTTGTCTGAGCATCAATACTTTTTTGTGACCCCTACTCCTGTAGACAGCCCTGCAGGGGTCAGCGCACCCTGCACAGCTGAGCAGCTGTCGGCTCTGTGCCCAAGCCCCAGCTATGTTTCATCCCCAAGATGCTGCTGAGCTGCTGCCCACCTGTCCCTAACCAATGTCCCCATCTGTGGGACAGGGCTGGTCACCACAGGCCCCTCCCTCCCACCCCGCCCATCTGTGAGTCCCCAGCCTTTCAGCCCTGCCAGGGCTGCAACCCCACTGACCCGGGGCTTGGTGCTCTCACATACAGCCCGGTGGCTTTGGCACCACCCAAAAAGGAGACAACAGAGGAGTCAGGGGAAAGTGCCTGTGCTCCCCAGGGGGCCCCAGGAGCCTTGCAGTACTGCTGGGGGCAGAAGATGGGGGTGGCACATCCCAACACCTGATGCGCAGACCCATTCACACACCATCCAGCCCAATGGCCTCCTTCTGCGGAGAGAGACAGCGAAGCTAGAGAGGTTAGGCTTGTTCACTGCCCCGGCCTGAGGGGACCTAGACTCCAGAGCTAACTAACCACCTCCACCTCTCGCCAAGCATGTGTCTGAAACTGGAAGTCATTTAGTAACCTGAGGGGACCTAGACTCCAGAGCTAACTAACCACCTCCACCTCTCGCCAAGCATGTGTCTGAAACTGGAAGTCATTTAGTAACCTGAGGGGACCTAGACCCCAGAGCTTAACTAACCACCTCCACCTCTCGCCAAGCATGTGTCTGAAACTGGAAGTCATTTAGTAACCGATAATAATAGCTACCAACACTGCACATCTACTGGGTGCCAGGCCGGTGCTGACTGTCCCCAGGTAACGCTCTGAGGTCGGAGCAGGAGGTAACCTGCACCTAAGATCTGGTGTAATTAGGTCCCAAAAATCTCCTTTGAGCTGTCACACTCCAAAATTTCACTTGGATCATCACACCCCAAAACCCCAAACCCAAATTCTGGCCTGATGCTCATCTTTCTCACCCAGCACTTCAGCTGTCTCACTCGCCTTCCACACACCTTGCATGGATGGCTTCACTCATTCCTCACCAAACCCTACAACGTGGCACTACTACCGCCATCCCCTTTTTACAGACCATGAAACTGAAGCTTCATGAAGAATGGCAACAATGCTGCCTGTAGCTTCTTATGAAACTAAACGTACAATTACCATTCAACCCAACAATGGCATTTGGAGAAATGAAAGCACATGTTCACACAAAAACCGATACACAAATGTTTACAGCACATTTGTAATACTCAGAAACTGGGAGCTACCCAAATAGCCTTCAGGGAGTGAAGTACGATTAAATGGTTCACTACAGTTTAAAAACAAGAAAAGGAGGCTAAATTGCGGTACATCTCCCCATGGAGCACCACTACTCAGCAATAAGAAACGCACCACAGATACAATACACACAACCAGCTGGACAACTCTCCAGGGAATTATGCTGAGTTTAAACAGCCAATTCCAAAAGGTCACATACTGTAAGACTCCTTCTGTAAAGCACTTTTGAAATGCCAAAATCTTTGAAACGAAGGACAGATAACGCCTTAGAGATCAGGGAAAGCATCTGTAAGGAAGTGAATGTGGCTATAGAGATAATAGGAGAGATCCTTGTTGATAGCTGCTCTGTATCTTGACTGTAGGGCTAGATTCTTGAACCTGTTTGTGATAAAACCATATAGAAGTAACTATGCAAACACAAGTAGAAATGGAGGATGCTGAACAAGATCTGTGACATGTATCAGTCTCAAAATGGCTTCAGATACTGTATCACTCATTGTTTTGCAAGACGTTACCACTGGGAGAAACTGGGTAAAAGGTATCCCAGATTGCCCTGTATTCATTTTTATGGCTGCATATAAATATACAGTTATCTCAATTGAAAATTCCAATTAAAAAAAGTCTCACAGATCCCAAAGCTGAGCTAGATGATCTATATTTCTTCTAAGATCTGCAATGTCTGTCTGCAAAGCCGGTCTTCTTTCCATTGTACCACACAACCACTTCAAAAGATGGTGCAAAATTAGCTCAGCAAAGGAAAACTGAGAAGCCCTATTTCACAGAATTCTATACGGCTTGCTTCTTTGAGTCCCCTCAATTATCCCAATTGGTGAAAATAAGCCCCGTGCTTTCTTTCATCAAACTTTTGACTTCAGGCAAGAAGACTGAAAATGTGATGCCATCAAATACTCTCCTTATCTCCACTTGCCACCTCCACCCCGTCTCCCTCCCAACATCAATAGGACTATTTCAATCCTGAGTCTTCCTTGAAAGAAGCAGCACGGATGGCTTTGGCCCTTACAACAGCTCCCAGATGGTCAGCGGCCTCAGGAAGGTAGGGCGGCACAGGACACGGGATGGGGAGTTCACAGCTGAGACAGACCCCAGCGCAAGGTGTGACCTTGGCCAGGTTCCATGCACCTGAGTTTCGCTTTTCCCATCTATAGGATGGGGAAGTGGCACCTTCCCTCCCAGGTATGAGGAATTCAGGGAGATAATCCAAGGGCCCGGCCTGGGATTTACTTGGGCCTCTTCCCGCCTCTGCCCATTTCCACCACTAACAACAGAACCAAGCTGATCTTACCTTCACCTGGCAACTAAGCAGTCACTCCCTGGAACCACCCCCCTCACTTAGCTTAGGAGATAAACCAGAACACTCTCAGCTTGAGACCTCTCCTATTTCAAACATAGCAACACACATGCACAGACACGAAACAAAAAAGGAAAATCGCCTCTGGCCAGAGGCTCTGCACGGCTCCAGGGGCACTCGCCGCCTGCCCGACTCGGGCTGTCACTATCCTTACTGTGGGTCACTAACAATACCCAACGGTGCGTGGGGGTGACTGTCCCCGAGCCGTGCCCCTGCAGACCAAAGCGCTCCTACTGCAGACCGCCAGCCCCAAACCGCCTGCCCCACCGCAGAAAGGCAAGGCTTGCACAGCTACTGGGGGCGATTTCCCACGCCTCCCGGAATCGCAGTGCAGGGGAGAGGGACGTCGCCGCCGCCGGGACTGAGGGCGACCGAGAGTCACGACCGAGCGCCCTGGAGGTCGGCGGGGAACCGGCGCGGGGCCGCGGGGGCCGCTTCCCCGCTGAGCGCTGACCGCTGAGCGCCGGTCGGGCCGCGGGCGCTGCAGGCTCTGGGGGCCGCCGCACTCACCGTCCGTGCCCCGCTTCGCCTCCCGGTAGCGCTCCCACAGGTAGCCTTTCATGTCCCGAGCCGTCCCGGGCGCCGCACACAGGGGCCGCCCCCGGGCCGCAGCCCCGCAGCCGCCCAGCAGCGCCGCCGCCGCCCTCGCCCCGGCCCCCCGGGCCAGCGCCGCCGCCGCCGAGGCCATGCCCGCCGCCGCCGCCCCGCTGCGAGAGCGCCCGGAGCCCACGCCCCGCCCGCGCTCTGCAGGCGGGCGGGCGGCTCCCTGCGTCGGAGCACGTGGCGGCGGCGCGGCCCGCCCCTGTGGCCGCCGTAGGGGCGGGGCTGCCGCGGGGCGGGGCTGCCGCGGGGCGGGGCTGCCGCGGGGCGGGGCTGCCGCGGGGCGGGGCCTGGGCGGGGGCGGGGCTGCCGTGGGGCGGGGCTGACGCGGGGCGGGGCCTGTGCAGGGCCTGGGCGGGGCCTGGGCGGGGCGGGGTCCTGCCCGGCAGGGAGGGGGCTGGTCTATGAGGGCCCTGGAGCCCTGGGTTGGGTCCTTCCGGTGCCGCCCGTGAGGGGGCAAGTCGACCGAGGTCCCACCGTGTGGGCTGATACGTGTGAGGGCCATCCCCCCCGCCCCCGCCCACTGCAGAACCTAAAAGGCCAGTGCCCCTCCAGGGATCCCCGCTCCTGCCTACGCTCACCTGGGCGTTGCACCTGTCTTCCCTCAAATCTGCGAGGCGGGCCGCACCTGTTCTGTGCATCGTGGTTCCACCAAAGACAAATAAACAGGAGCTCCCCCGATGCGACATTTCCGCGTGGCCGAAGCCGACTCGGCTGCCGCAGTGAAGACTGATGCGGCCCCCCTGGAGCCCAAGCCAGTGGTTACTGTGGTTACTGATGAACGGGGGTTGGGGGCTGTTCAGGGGATAACTCCCAAGGCCGGCACATTGCCTGGGAGACCCGGCAGCTGTGCGTGACATAGGGAACGATTTAAGGCCACCCAAGCATTCACAGAGGCTTAGGTTGTTGGCTGGGGGGGCCAGAAGATGCTTCACGAAACAAAGTGGCCTCTGCGTTAGGCCCTGACAGGTAACAGCGGCTGCTCAGTGAAGCCCTGCTGTGCGCAGTATCTCATGCAGGCCTCTCAGGAATCCTGAAAAGCAGGTGCTGGGATTTCTGCCGCTTTATACCTAATGTGACTGGGGCTTAGAGAAGTGAAATCATTTTCCTGGGGTCACATAGGTGAGCCCATTCTTCCATTTGGCTTCCTAACATAGTATGTAGGGTTTAGTTGGGTGATAAGGGAGCCAATAAGTAATCCTTAACAGTTAATGGGTAACAAATCACTGATGAGAGGCAATGGAAATGTTTAAAATAAATATCAAATCCATGGGCTCTGGTACATTACATTTACTTATTGGTTTATCCCAATTTATCTTTTCTTATTCATGTTTCACAAAAAAAAAAAAAGGTTTGGTGATAGCAATTATAAATTTTGTTTACATGGAAAAATCAATTCATAAATGCAGAATAAACTATAGCAAGATAAAAGTAACACAAGTAGAACTTTAATTACACTGCTCCAGCATATTTTTAGATATGGAAGCCTATGAGGTCAACAATCTTCTACCTACCATACAAATGTGAATCACTACACAATTATTCTTTTTAGCTGCGATCTGTTACAGTATTTTAAAGAGCTAAAAAACAAACCCTAAAAATCAAAACCCTGGACTTTATCATCACCTATAAGAGTTATAAGAGGAAATATCTCATCAAAGAGTTCTGAGTAAAGACAACCACAAAAAAGCTGCATGATCATTTTTATACTTTATTAGTATCATTTGAGGTCTTCAACTTTTTGGTTTCAAACTGAGATCTTCTCTGAAAAAAAAACTCTTCTAGGAAATTGAACTGTAATCTGAGCTATGAAAAAGTCACTTTTCTGATATGAGCTCAGACATGGATTCCCAGGGATTATTTGTGCTAAGAGACCATATTACCAAGGGATGCCAGTAAATTGTGGTGGTTTGGCCTTTTCCACTTGCACCTTTAGCTGACAAAATCCTTTGCTGTAAAATATTTCCTACCCCATCCATTTTACCCAAAGATAAAATCTTAGGGGAATAATCTTTCTTTTTCATCAAGGCTTCTTTCTCTGGGCCATTCCATAGTTCAACATTATTTTGTATCTTCCATCAGGGCTTCTCCTCAATAGAAATGGAAATAATGGGTCTCAAGACCTTTTTCCCTTTTCCAGAAACACACTTTGATTTATCTCTAATTGTATGAGACGCCAAGCCCATGCTTTTAGCTCTCTGCAGCGTATGTGCATTCATGCATATTGCAGAGCTCACTGTGTTAGAACTCTGAGCGCTATGGTAGTTTAATTTAAGCAAGTGCTCCCACAATGAGGTGCCATTCCTAGAACCCTCAGAATATTGCCGGCTCAGGCCTTGAGGCCAACATCTCCTACTCCTGATCCACTCGATTTCCCTCAGAAGTCTGCAAAAGATCAAAAATCATCAAGAGGTCACAAATCTAATGTGAATAGCCAAAAGTATGTTTCTTTTTGAGACACAGAACAGAAACTCACTGCAGGATTCCATGGATTGATGAATGAGAAGATCCCAGGTAGGCCGCCCTTAAATCAAGTGACCTGTACAAATAGCCCACTGCTTCAGTCATGATACGATGACCGGAGTCATTCATCAACAACTGACCTGCTGGATATTTGAAAATAAAAATATTAGAATTTTTTAAAAGTACTCCTGGTTTCACATAAGAGAAGGAAAAAAAAATTATAAAAGATGGCATTGGGAGCACATACACTAAAATTGAAATGATACACAGATGATTAGTATGGCCCCTGCACAAGGATGACACACAAATTCATGAAGCATCCCATATTTAAAAAAAAAAAAAGATAGCATTGGAAATCATCTATTGTAATACTCCTGCCAAAAACACTTAACCTAAGTCTAATTATAAGGAAACAATCAGGTATGAATTGATAAGACACTGAGAAGGCGGGGGGCAGTGTGGGGGGGGGGTGGGCAGGGTAGAGTAGAGCCTGACCTAGACTCTTCAAAAATGTCAATGCCATAAAAGATAAAACAAGCCTACTTAAGGTTATAGGCTAAAAAAAAAAAAAGAAGAAGAAGACAACAAGATGCAATGGAAGACCCTACACAGGATTCTGGATCAAAAAATTAACAACTATAAAGAACATTTACCAGAACACTCAGAGACATTTGGATACAAAATACACATTAGATAAGTAGCCTTATGCAATGGTTAAATTTTCTAGGTTTGATTGTTGTATTGTGCTCATGTAGGAAGGTCCTCATACTCAGAAAACACAAGCTGAAGCATTTACAGATATAAGTGTCATATCAGCAACTAACACTCAAATAGTTCAGAAAAAAATATATGGGTAAACGTGTGTGGGGGTGGTGTGTGTATGTGTGTGTAAGAACACAAATGTGGTCAAAATGTTAACAACTGCTGAATATAGGTGAAAGATCTATATGTGTTCTTTATACAGTGCCAGGTGCCACTGTCAATAATGTAATTCTCTAAAATGTGTTAAAATGTGTTAAAACAGATATATATTTATATGACACATATATAACATATATGTATATGTAACAGTCTGATATGCCAGTGGTACTCATTTATTCATTTTACCCACTTAAATGGTTGCTTTTAAGGAGCTGAACTTGTATCACTGGTCATAAACATACTGTAAGGCCAGGGCGTGTAGGGCATGGATGTGGATATGAGATAAGAGACTACCAAAAATGTCACAGTAAAAATCAATGGCCAACGACCCCCCACCATCCCCATTATGAATACTAATAGCCATAGATTACGTGAGTGACTGGCATCTGGCAGGCTGTGTGATCCTGTAAGGTATAAACTATCACCACTTGCCTTTTTCTTTTTCTCATTTAGCCTTTTAATAGGACACCCATCCGCATGGTTCAAAATGAAAATGTATAAAGATATGAAGTAAAAAGTGTCTCTCCCACCTTGGTCCCCATCTGTGCAGCTTTCCCTAAAACATGTGTCCTTCCAGAGAATCTATAGTGCCAACCCATTGTCTTTTAAAAAGGGGAAAACTGAAAGAAGTTAAGTAACTTGCTCCAGTTCACGGTGGAACCACCCAGGGTCGGCCTCAGCCCTGGCCGTGTCCTCGGCGGCAATGCAAATGTCCCCTCCTGGCACAGGAATGTCCTTCTGCGTGCCAGCTGTGGCTTCTGTTTGTAGAAATGTTCTCTCCTTGTATCTCTGCTCTGTGAGTCATAACCCAGGTCTCAAAATCTGTAGGGAGCTGTAGCTAGTGGTTCTGCCCACAATCTGTGGCTATTTTGCTTCTCTTCCAGTTAGCTCAATGACTCCCTAGAATGTTCCCAGTCAGCCCCATCTAGCAGAGCGGAATGCACCTGTGGGCTACCCTGCGCAGGACCACCACATCGAAGCGGCCTTCGCTGGAAGTGGAGGAGGATGCCAGAGTGTCTCATGTGGCAGCGGGCAAGAGCTCATTCCCGGAGATCCTCTGGATGCGTGTAAGCAGCCCCCACAGGATGCTCATTCTTCCTGGTGCACTTCAAGAGGCTCTGACTTGTCACACAGACCAGCCGCTGCTGTCCTTAGCATGCACTGCTCCTCAGACTCCCTCTTAACTGCACATCTTGGCTCCCTCAGGCCCCTCTTCCCTCAGGATCCCTTCTGGACCTGTATCTCCAGCTCTGACCTCAGACAGCATCCAATCATTCCCTCTGGCAGCAGGCATAGGAGCCGTCAGGAAAGGCCATCGTCACCTCAGGCCCAATCCTAGTCCACCCCATCCTCCCTCAGGATCAGTACCAGCTGAGACACATGACCGGCCTGGTGTCAGTCCTCCCAGCCCAGGGAAGATGGAAGTTCAGGTTGGGTCCATTTACCCTGGAGAGAAGTCACTGAACCTCTTCTCACTCTGACCCTTCATTCTGGAGGGGAAGGGAGCCCACACTAATAGGGCTTTCTGTGGTTGTTCTGCACACATCTTGTAACTAAGCCTCAGGACAACCCGACAGGCAGACGTTATCTCCCCCTTGTGGCCAGTAAGACGACTGAGACCCAGAGAGGCTATGTCCAGAAACAGCAGAACTGGGATTCACAGCCAGTTGGCCAGGATCCAAGCACCATCACTTCCGAGGTGGGTAAAGAGAACATGGGTCTTCCTGTTGCACTGGTTCCCCATTAGGTTTTTCCATAAAAATATAGGTAGGAAGGAACCATCCGTTATCTTTTCCACTTTGTACCTCTGGATGGATTGTGAGTCAGAGGAGGGAGTAGGGGGAAGTCCCACCCACTACCTTGAATATCTGTCCTCAGATATTAAACGGCCAGTTTTCCTACTCGCCCCCCACACACACATTTTTTTATTGCTTAATATTTTTTTAAAAAAGTGGTAGCTTCTTTACTATTTCCTCCAGAAAAAGCAAGCAAGATATTTTATGCAAAGACAGTCCTCAGTCCTTTCAAGTCCCTTCTGAAGGGCCACCTTGCCTAGTCCTTACTCCGCTGAAATGTAAGCCTGTTCCTTCCACATCCTCTAATATGTGCGGTCACCCAAGAGGTGCGATTTTTGCAATGCCAGGCCTGTGTTTACTCTGGCCTCAGCCCATATCTGCAATGCAGGTGCTGGTCACCAAGTGACAAGAGAAATCTCGGTGTTGGTGGAGGTCCTCGGGGAGTGTCCCCAGTGAGCCTAGTCCAGGGACCCCACCCAGCAGTGAGCCCCACCACCACCACCCTTCTGCAGGGACAAATGGGCTAAGAAGTGGAGATGATCACTGTCTCTCCTCGCCTAGACATGCTGCAGACGTGCAACGAGGAAGGAGGGTTATGCATCGCCTAGACGTTCTTTGTTGAAAGTCTTTTTTTTGTTCAACAAGTGTGCTACACCCAAGTTTGTCACAAATCCCTCAGTTTGAGAAATTGAGCTTGTTTGCTCATTCATTCAATAACCGTAGGGAGGGAGAAACATTTCGGAGGGGACAAAGCTATCCTTGTCTCAAATGACATAAGAAGCTGCAGTTGGATGTCTGCACGGGCCTTCGATTTCCGCCCTAAAGGAAATGAAGGATGATAGTGGGTTGTGCTTGGAGATGAAGGACCCCACGCTCCACCCCTGCCCACTGAGACCACGGACCCATCTTCTCCAGGGCCCAGGCTGCACACAGCAAGCAGCAGCCTCTGCCATCTGCCTCATTACCATGTGAATTCCCACCACCATTTCAAGGGCCTCTGTAGATCCCACCTTTGGGTACAGGGAACAAATTCACTGCTCCCTCCTTCACGGACTTTTGTCCCTACCACTCCTCCCGAAATGGAAGTTTCCCTGTGACCTCTGGGTTGCAATGATCTGCTCTCGACCTGGTAGTCAGTTGTCAGGCTTCTCCTCTCAGCTTCCCTTGTGGAGTCTCAGCCTACCTCAAGAGCCCCTCCTCACCTGCTGCTACAGCTCCTCCTCTGCCCACCCCTTAAAGACTGGCCTTCCCCCAACTTTTGTCTCCCACCGCTGGGTCAAACATTCTTCCAAGCTCTTCAACCAAAAAAAAAAAAACGCTCTTCAACCATTCCAGCAGCTTCAGCCACCAAGCGTAGCTAAGGATTCCACACTATACTTTTCCAGATCAGTCTTCTAACTCCTTTTTTTTTTTTTAAAGATTTTATTTATTTACTTGACAGAGCAAAAGAACACCAGCAGGGGGAACAGCAGAGGGACGGGGGAGGCGGCACCCCGCTGAGCAGGGAGCCACATGGGGCTCGACCCCAGGACCCTGGACCATGACCTGAGATGAAGGCAGACACCCAAATAGCTGAGCCCCCAGGTGCCCTGCTGAGTCACCCCTGGAGGGTTTTACTCGTGCTTCTGCATGCGTCCCCATGCCCTGTACCAATGTCTGTTGCAGCATATACTACATTCATTTCAGTTACCTTCATGTGCTTATCTTGCCAATAGGGCTACAAACTCTTAGAGCCACAAACAATGCAAAGAGCATGGGCATTAGGGTCAGAGGACTGGGTTCCAGTCCTCAGTCCACTACCTACTTGCTGCAAGGTTCCAGAACATCACTAGGTTTTTCTGGGCCTCCGTGATTTTATTATCTAATTCACAGGATTCTCTGATCAGTTGTACCAGGGCAAGCATATAACACCTGCTATTTTCTCAGCTTTAAAGTTAGCTGAGTGATCTCAAAAGTCCTTTCCAGGTTAAAAAGTGTTCTAGTAGAAGGCAGCCTGGGTGGCTCAGTGGTTTAGCACCTGCCTTCATGCCCAGGGCGTGATCCTGGAGACCCGGGATTGAGTCCCACGTTGGGCTCCTTGCATGGAGTCTGCTCCTCCCTCTGCCTGTGTCTCTGCCTCTCTCTCTCTCTCTCTCATGAATAAATATATAAAATCTTTAAAAAAAAAAAAAAAGTGTTCTAGTGGAGCACCTGGGTGGGTCAGTCAGTTAAGTGTCCTTGATTTCAGCTCAGGTCATGATTTCAGAGTCCTGAGATCGAGCCCTATGTCAGGCTCTACTCTAGCTGTGGCACCTGCTTGGGCTTCTCCCTCCCTGGCCCTCTGGCCCTCTCCCTCTCCCCATAACCCCAGCTTGCATGCTCTCATGCTCTCTCTGAAAGAAAAGAAAGAAAAGAAAAGAAAAGAAAAGAAAAGAAAAGAAAAGAAAAGAAAAGAAAAGAAAAGAAAAGAAAGGAAAGGAAAGGAAAGGAAAAGGAAAGAAAAGAAAAGAAAAGAAAAGAAAAGAAAAGAAAAGAAAAGAAAAGAAAAGAGTTCCTGTTAAGATGATAAAACCTGGGGCACCTGGGGGATTTAGCTGGTGAAGCATCTGCCTGTGGCTCAGGTCGTGATCCCAGGGTCCTGGGATAGAGCCCCCTGATGGGCTCCCTGCTCTGTGGGGAGCTTGCTTCTCCCTCTCCCCCTGCTCATGCTCAATCTCTCTAAAATAAATAAATAAAATATTTAAAAATAAATCAAGTGATGAGACCTATACAGCAAGTAAAAAGGAAGACCTATTACAGGCAGCACTAGACTGCTGGATCACCTGAGCCTGCTATTTCCTGTGCAAAACATACTAGCTGGTGCCCTGGACACACTAAGCGCCTAAGCACCTGCAGCTAGTAGGGCATCTCCGTCCCTCATTTCTGGGTTCTAGTATGACCAACGTTCAACTAGGTGGTGAGTCTCATTCCCGTCACTAAATCAGGTGTAGTACGAACTGATGAGATATTTAGTGTGAAATGGAGAGCCGTTTTCTTGGAAAAGAAAAAAAAAAGCTGAATGCTTTGGAATTCTTTCAAATTCCAGGGCAAGGCAACAGTAGAAGATTGAAGGAAGAAAGGGGTAGCAGTCTAGAAGGATCTGACACATGCTGCATCACTACTGTCAGAGTTCTCACCCAACAGAAGTCAAAACTGGAAATTGTGGGTGATGCATTTAGAGAAAGATGACATCTCATTCCAATCAGAGGACACACTAAAAAAAAAAAAAAAGACAAAGAAAGAAAGAAAAGAAAAAGGTCCTGATTCTAAATTTCAAGTCTGGGGAAAATAATTACATTTATGTGTTTAAGTTAAAATAAAATGTAGTGTGTCTGTATCTCGTGCTAAGAGAAAAGGACCACGGCCGAGCTGAGCACCTCACAATCCTAGGAGGAGAGAGGACTGACTCACCCTGCTGAAAGTCACCCACTAGAGCTTTTGTCCAATTTCTTCCTTCTAAATTTGACTGAGATGGTTGGCATTACTTTTTTAAAAGAATTCCAGGCAGAGGGAAGTTACATAAAGTCCATCTACCATAGTTCTTCCAAAGCAAACAGTTCAGTACAGAATACTCAGCTTGAGATAATGAAACATGCAAAGCCACCTTCCCACTGAAATCATTTCTCAAAAGGTGGATTTAAAGCACTTATCACAGAAGGAGAACGGGAGGACAGAGGACAGAGGTAGGCTGGAACACAGATCATTAAAATCCTCTTTTGTAGTCAGGATTTGTCTTAAAATCTCTAGAATTAACAGTTTTGGTCAGTGAACATTCCTCTTGAAACTGGATTGAAATTGGGAGGAGACAAGCCATAAAGGGTACATTACATGGAGATATTTCATTTTGAGGAAGTGCCTCACAAAACTGTGATCAGAAGAAGAAACGAAATGTAGAATTCCTGGCCCCTCACAAATCCATCATCTTATTACATGTTTACTATAATCTCACGCATTAAAATGCTGTAATTAAACCTGAATTATCCTTGCTGGGAGCCGACCGTCTTCCCGTTTGGAAGGTTACGCCAGATCCTACATGTTGATCAAACGTGATAATAAAAAGACTTAAGAAGGTGCCAAGGCTTTTGGGCTCACAATTTATCACCGTGAATCTATGATCCAAACCAAAATATGGGAAGTCCACTAAACATAATTATTTTCAACAGGTTAAAATGCAATTTGGGTCATTTCTTTCAATGCTGTTGGCCTGGAGCTGAGCCACCCCTGCTGCCACGTCTGGGGCTGACCAAGTAACCACCCAGGAGAGCCCGCTGCCGCCGCTTGTCAGGCCTCGTCCCTCGTTGTGAGCATGGTGATAGTCGTGACAGCGTCCTCCCACTACCCTCCCCCGGGGACCACAGAACAATGGTCACCGCTAGTCTCCGGCTGACCACACTCCACTCAGGCTCTTCCCACCAATCCTCCCTCTAGCTTCTGTGTTCATCCCCGCACTGTCAGTGCTTGCAGGGGCCCTGCTACGTTAGGTTAGCCGCTCTCGAGATCTGACCACCACGGCGGGGGCTTACGCAGGAGTTCCCTCTCAGCTCTCTATCCCTGCCACCCCTGCCCACCTGCCCCCCTACCCTCACTGTGCTCAGGGCTGAGCCCACCTCTGCACCGAGGCCTCTTCGCCCAACGCGACCATCCTGGATAAAACCTGCTCTCCTGCGTTAAGGTGCAGTAAACACTAGTTCAATGAATGAATAAATTCACATTTAAATCCCCTTGGAGCTCCGGGTGCCTCAGTCCATGAAGCGGTTGAGCATCTGACGCTTGGTTTCGGCTCAGGTAGTGACCCCAGGGTCGTGAGAGCGAGCCCAGGTCAGGGGTGCTGGTTGGCAGACAGTTCACTTGAGATTCTCTCCCTCTACTCTCCCCCCTTGCCCCCCAAATAAATAAACAAATCCATCGCCAGCCTCCCCCAGACCTGGTCCCAGCCCTCCCGCTGCAGCCCTGCACTGGACCGACACCCTCCCTCACAGCCCGCCAGCCAGCGCACCCCCTCCCCAGCCCCGTGTCCCCCCATGTCCCTCCCCAGCCCCATGTCCCCCCATGTCCCTCCCCAGCCCTGTGTCCCCCCTGTGTCCCTCCATGTCCCTCCCCTTCTCCCTGCGGCTCCACCTGGCAGCGCCCTCCTGGCAGCACACACCCCGCACACGCCACACCTCCTCCAGGATGGCTCCCGAGAGCACGCTGGCTGCCCTCAGCCCTCTGTCCCAGGGAAGCGCAGTCCAGGCCTCCGGGAGCCGCACACCCCCCTCCCACCCCCCAGCCCAGCCCAGCCCCCCCAAGCCCATGTCCCCTCCTCCTTTCACTTCACCTCTTGTCTTGTCAGCGGGTGTGGTGCCTCCCAACGAGGCGAGCAGTTGGTGAGAGGCAGATGCTGTCTTGTCCCCCACCCTGGCACCCTCAGGGCATCCCTGGAGCACAGGAGCCTTGTTTCCACCCATTTGTGTGTGACGGCACCCGGAGGAGACCAGCGCAGACCGTCACCCAGTGCAGCACCTCACAGATGATGACTCTGGCGTCCTACACAGGCCTCCAGAGTCACAGCGGCACATGCACACAGGGACCTGTTCCGCCACCCTCAGAGCTGCTGGTCTGCTCGGGCAGCTCCATGCTCAGCGCTTTGGGACAGGGACCATCAGAGGGACCCTGATAGACACACTGGGCTGCCGCACAACCGCCCTACAATCCATCACACGGCATGACCTAGGAAGTGACTGAACTACATGGGTGCTGAGCGAATGCCTGGCGATCCTCAGCCCACCGTGGTTCCCTTTATTCTTCGATGCAAAAATACACAGCATCGCAAGTGCTCTGACGATGGGTGCTCAGTGACACTTACACTAGAGGCCCCACGACTTTTAGAGTGGCGAACAACGAAGAGTCCCGACTGCTGCAGCTCTGGCCTACCTCTTGTCCTACAGAGCCCATGTAAGCACGTTCCCTCAATCACAGGTCAGGCAGAGGGGACCGGACCTGTGACCCCACAGCATAGCTCATTCTTAACGATGTAGAATTACTCTGAGCCAAAGGCATTTGAGTTCTTGGAATGTCATTCGTGCCTAAAAACAGAGCCCCACGGGAGGACTCCGGCATCATGAACCCCTCCCCAGGGCTACTCCTCTTCCGGGACACAGGATGCAGGCACCACACCTGGACAGACATCACCACAAGCTACACATCATTTATTCTCCTAAGGCTCTGTGTATCTATACAAAAAATAATTTGCTTTTCCCTTAAGTGTCCCTTCTCCCTCCCATGCCCCCCTCCCCGCTAAGTTAGGTACACAGACTCCAGGTCCTGACCACCCCTCGGCACGACTCACTGCTTCCACATGTAAGTCTGACGCACCTGCTGATAAACTTCCTACCTGACAGTAAATGAATATATTATATTTCTGTCTTAGACCAGACGCCAAAATGGGTAACAAACTATTAAACTGAAGCAACCAGATTAGGTGTAGAGTTCCTTTTGCAGAGATTTGCATCTGTATTTTCTGGCTGCAAACAAAATCCTTTGTGTATTCAGCCTGAAAACCCTTACTGAGAAAACACTGTGCACATGCTCCTCAGTCTATGGATTGAAAATACACTTTCCTTGGAGGTACACAGTGATTCAGTCTCCCTCCCCCTTGGCAACTGACAAGGCTGAAGCAATCACGGTTTACATAAAACGGACAACAGGGCAGCACCAGTGGCACAGCGGTTTAGCGGTTTAGCGCCGCCTGCAGCCCAGGGCGTGATCCTGGGGACCCTGGATCGAGTCCCACGTCAGGCTCTGTATGGAGCCTGCTTCTTCCTCTGCCTCTTTCTCTGCATCTCTATGAATAAAATCTTTAAAAAAAAAAAAAAAAAAAAAACGGACAACAAATGCGCAAGGTGGCTGATGAACTTGGGGTTTCTCAATCTTGGCACTTTGACGTTTGTCCTGGATGATTTTTTGCTCTTGAGGAGCCATCCTGAGCACTGTCAAGCCTCTAGCACGAAAGGACAGTGCTGCCCCCGTGCCCGCCTGGCTCATGACATCACGGTCTCTCCAGACTTCTGTCCTGAGGGACAAAGCCACACCCCACACCGCCGCTGAAGTTTAGGTCTAAGTTGACCACGCCCTGTGGCCGGGAGACTTCATGACCCTGACCAATATCGCTCTAGCCATGGCATGCCCGGAAAATGAGGTTTCTGGTCTAAGTGACTGGAAGAAATAAAGCCGCCCACGGGAGACACCAAGGCTGAGAGCACCTTGCAGGAGGGACCCCGGCCCCAACTGCCTGCACCCCCTCCAGCCTGCTGTCCTCCAGCCCCCATCTGAGGTGTGCTCTGCAGCCCCATGCACTCCCCGAGTCCCCCGTATGTGTCAACACGGCTGGAAGGGCCACCACCCACCGTGGGCACTACCTGCAGGACATGGGGCAGGGAGAGTAGGCCCGGTCCCTAGCCACAGCGGAACCCGGTGGGAGGGAGGACCCCTGTCCCGAGGCCCTGGAGGGGGTGACCCCTGCAGTGCTGCCTCATGTGAGTAAGGGGTCCCGGGGTCCCGGAGCCTCCGCCCCCACCCAGAACCTGCACAGAAGCACATTCCCTGAAGCCCTGCGAGAATTCTGAGCCTTGCCCCCCATTTCTCTCTCCCAGCACTCACTTCAGGAGCCAAGGAGGAACGCAGCCTGACAACCCCTGCCCCATAGACACCAGGCCAACACGTAAGGCGCGAGGCAGTGGGTGCAGCTGGGGGGCCCTATAGTGCCACTTCCGGGAAGTTTGGAGCCTCCTCTTATGAAGACTCAAGGCCCCTCCAGTTGCCACCCTAACCCCACACACCTTGGGGACCTCGTCAACTCGCTGGAGACCCAGCAGAGACCAGGCAGGTCCCACACAATCCCCTGCCTTCCCCTTGGGCTCCCTTCTGATAAGAAAGCTTCAGGCCCCAGGCTCAGACATCAGCCACCGGGCATCAGACACAAAATGGGCCTGAGGGCTCAGTCACAGTAGAGCCATTGACGAGGAAAGTCAGCATCCACTACACACCACAGGCTATAATAGCGTTCTGGTGGAAGAAACTCAAAGACTCAGAACCGCTCCCGTGAAGGGAAGCAAAACAATAATACTGGGAACAACAGGGGTGCCTGGGGGCTCAGTGGTGGAGCATCTGCCTTCGGTTCAGGGCGTGACCCCAGGGTCCAGGTATCGAGTCCTGCATTGGGCTCCCCGCGGGGAGCCTGCTTCTCCCTCTGCCTGTGTCTCTGCCTCTCTCTGTGTGTCTCTCATGAATGAATAAAGAAAATCTTTTAAAAAAGGATTTAACTTGAACAACAAGTAGCAAGAGGAGTGAATGCACCCAACCCCTCCCCTCCCAATCACGTTTAAGACCAAATTTTTTTTTTCTTTTTTTTTTTTATGATAGTCAGAGAGAGAGAGAGAGAGGCAGAGACACAGGCAGAGGGAGAAGCAGGCTCCATGCACCAGGAGCCCGACGTGGGATTCGATCCCGGGTCTCCAGGATCGCGCCCTGGGCCAAAGGCAGGCGCCAAACCGCTGCGCCACCCAGGGATCCCTAAGACCAAATTTTTTATTTCAATTTTTAACCTTCACTTCATTTTAGGTTTTGAATTTTTTATTTTTAGGCAGAAGGTGCCTTGAAATCTCGGGGCCAGGGATGAGGCACCGAGTCTTATGTTCTATGTATAAAATCAGAAGTGTGGAGGAGAAACTAAGGCAGGGAGGCCAGTTTAGTCCATGGGAAGTGTGAAGGTCTGGGCCTTTGCTGTGGGCCGGGATGCAACAGGCCGTGAGGCTGGCAGGCCCAGGCTGCATGTGATGGCCTGGGCAGGTACCCTGGGCACCCTCACGCCCCAGAGAGTGCTCAGGGCAGGCAGGTGGGCCTGGCGGGATGGCGCTCCGCAAGGCCCAGATGCCCGATCCAGCTCCGGAGCTGACCCGCTCTGCCACCCGCGGGCTGCCAGGTGCTCTAATCCTCTGAGCCTCAGAGGGTGTCCACCCTCAGGACGACACCCAACCATTGCGAGGACGCGTGACAAGCCAGCATGTGCTGTCCTCAGCCCAGTGACTAATCACAAACACAACGAGGCGATGCCAGAGCGGCCGCGCAGATAACACGAGCGAACCTGACATCATCAGGAAGAGGGAGGATAAGACAGGGAAATGTGACGTCATCAGGAAGAGGGGGTTTGAGATGGTGGAAGGTGATGTCATCAGGAAGAGAGGGATGAGACAGGAGAACATGCCATCGTCAGAAGAGGGCGGGTGCGTCCTCAGGCTTGAGATCCTGGACTCAGAGGTGCCAGATGCTGTAATGGAGACGCCCGGCCGAGGACCCAGGTCTGGGGCGGACTTGGCGACACGACCCCGACACCTTGGGGTTGAAGGCCGAGGCGAGGGCGAGGCGAGGTGAGGTGCGGGGCCGGAGCCCGGGGCCGCGGGGGCCGGGACCTGCGCCTGAGGCCACCGCCTCCGTTCAGACCGAGCAGGGGTCCTGGGGGGCGTCTGTGGACAGGAAAGGGCTGTGCGGGGCCCAGCGCTGCCCCACGTCGGCAGAGGCGGCTGCAGGGCCCCGAGGTGCCGGGGACACGGCGACAGGGAGCTGGGCGGGGCGGAGTCAGCCCACAGTCGGGGGGGGGGGGCGGGGGGGGGGGGGGGGGGGCGGGGCGGGAGCCCGGGCGGGGGCGCAGGCGCCGGGGCTATTCTCCCGGGCACGGCCGCTGAGCCTCCACGCGGTGCTGCCGGGGTCACCGTGGTCACCGTGGTCACCGTGGATACCGTGGTCACCGGGGTCACCGTGGTCACCGTGGTCACCGTGGATACCGTGGTCACCGGGGTCACCGTGGTCGCCATGGTCACCGTGGTCACCGTGGTCGCCGTGGTCACCGTGGTCGCCGTGGTCGCCGTGGTCACCGTGGTCGCCGTGGTCACCGTGGTCACCGTGGTCGCCGGGGTCACCGTGGTCGCCATGGTCACCGTGGTCACCGTGGTCACCGTGGTCACCGTGGTCGCCGTGGTCGCCGTGGTCACCGTGGTCGCCGTGGTCACCGTGGTCACCGTGGTCACCGTGGTCGCCGTGGTCGCCGTGGTCACCGTGGTCGCCGTGGTCGCCGTGGTCACCGTGGTCACCGTGGTCACCGTGGTCACCGTGGTCACCGTGGTCACCGTGGTCACCGTGGTCGCCGTGGTCACCGTGGTCACCGTGGTCACCGGGGTCACCGTGGTCACCGGGGTCACCGGGGTCACCGTGGTCACCGTGGATACCGCGCCCGCGCTTCCTGGGCCTGCCCTCCCCTCCCCCCGCACCCCTCCCGGCGCTGCGCAGCGCGACCGCGGGGGCGCCCCCGGGCCCTCCACCCTCCGGCCACCCCGCCCGCCCGAGGTCGGGGAAGGCGCCGCGGTCCCCGCCCGGCCACCCGCCCGCCGCCCGCCGCCGCGCCCTTCTCCAACAGCCGCGACACCCTGAAGCTCCGCTTCCCGCCAGGATGAGCCCCCGGACCTCCGCGGCCACAACCACGTGGCGGAGGTGCGGACCCCGAGCTCTACGCCGAGCGGCTTCCCGCCGGACGACGTCATCCAGACCCGCGTGGACAACCCGGGCCACCCCACACCATGACCGTGGGCTGCGTGGCAGGCGGCGAGCAGTCCTAGGACGTGTGCAAGGAGCTCTTCGACCCCGTCCTCGAGGACCCGCACGGCGGCTACGAGCCCAGCGACCAGCACAAGACCGGCCTGAACCCCGGCACCTGCAGGGCGGCGACCCGGACCCCAACTCTGCGCTGAGCTCGCGGGTGCGCACGGGTCGCAGCATCCGCGGCCTCTGCCTCCCCCCGCACTGCGGCCGCGGGGAGCGCGGTGCCCTGGAGCCGCTCGCGGTGGAAGCTCTGTGGAGCCTGGACGGCGACCTGGCCCCGGTACTACGCGCTCAAGAGCAGGACCGAGGCGGAGCAGCAGCAGCTCATCCACGACCACCTCCTCTTCGATAAGCCCCTGTCGCCCCTGCTCCTGGCCTCGGGCACGACCCGCGACTGGCCGGACGCCCGAGGCATCTGGCGCAATGACAAGACCTTCCTGGTGTGGATCAACGAGGAAGACCACCTGCGGGTTATCTCCATTCAGATAGGGGGCAACATGGGGATCCCTGGGTGGCGCAGCGGTTTGGTGCCTGCCATTGGCCCAGGGCGCGATCCTGGAGACCCGGGATCGAATCCCACGTCGGGCTCCCTGCATGGAGCCTGCTTCTCCCTCTGCCTGTGTCTCTGCCTCTCTCTCTCTCTCTATCATAAATAAAAAATAATTTAAAAAAAAGATAGGGGGCAACATGAAGGAGGTGTTCACTCGGTTCTGCAATGGCCTCACCCAGATTGAAACACTTTTCAAGTCAAAGAATTACGAATTCATGTGGAACCCTCACCTGGGCTACGTCCTCACCTGGGCTCAGGCCTGCGGGCAGGTGTGCACATCAAGCTGCCCCACCTGGGCAAGCATGAGAAGTTCCGGGAGGTGCTCAAACGGCTGCGGCTTCAGAAACTAGGCACTGGTGGTGTGGACACAGCTGCTATGGGTGGCATCTTTGATGTCTCCAACGCAGACTGCCTGGGCTTCCCAGAGGTGGAGCTGGTACAGATGGTGGTGGATGGCGTGAAGCTGCTCATCGAGATGGAGCAGCAGCTGGAGCAGGGCCAGGCCATCGATGACCTCGTGCCTGCCCAGAAGTGAGGCCCCAGCCCGCATCTGCCACCACCACCAGCCCCGCTGCTTCCTAACTTATTGCCCAGGCAGTGCCCGCCATGCACCCCTCTGATGTTCGCCACTTGGCAGCTGAGCCCTTAGCCTCGCTGTAGAGACTTCTGTCACCCTTGGTAGAGTTTATTTTTGTGATGGCTAAGATGTTGCTGATGCTGAAATAAACTAGGGTTTTGGCCTGCAAAAAAAAAAAAAAAGGAAGGCGCGGTGGCCCAGGGGCAGTCTCCCTAAGGGGAGGAGCTCTCCTGTTTCCGAAGGTCGAAGGTCAGCAAGGCTCCAAGGGCTAGGCTGGAGGCTCCATGGGACGTTGTCCTGTGGTTCCAGAGGCCACACCCTGTGCGCTGCATGAGGACAGGAGGAGGACAGGAGGCGCCCAAGTTGCCTGCCCCAGCCGCCCTGGGCTGGGGCGGTGGGGGTTGGGAGGGGTGTGGGGGTGACTCTGCCTGGAGGGGCCACGCATCTGGACTTCTCCTCTACAAGGCCATGGCTCCACTGTGAGGCCTCCTGCTGCTGAGAACACTCCTGCCTCTGCTCACTGGGCTGGTCTCAGGAGGAACAAAGGGGACTTAACCAGTGCCCAACACCCATGACATCTCCTGGGAGGCAAGACAGGTAGCAGGCCGCGCTCGGTGCAATGGGCTCTTGTGGTTCACACTGGGCATTCTACAGAGCACGTCCCCCGGGATGGCTTGATCCTCACAGTCGTCCTGGGAGGAAGACACTGTCCCCGCTCTCCTTTTACTAATGAAATGGATGAGATCCCAAGATGTGATGTTGTTACTGTCATGGACTTGAACCCGGGCACCCAGGGCACGGAGCCACCGCCATGGAGCACCTGCAGTCTCACCTGCACACTCCCTTACTTGGACTCCTGCTCCTAGGAAGGCTACGTAGGATTTGCACTCAGGCTCTGGAAAGCAGCAACAGCATGTCCGTCCCAGGGGCAAGCACTGGCAGGTGGCTGTCCCGGGAGAGGCAAGGGGGACACATGTCCAGGTAAGGTGGGATGTGGAAGTGATGGCCAACCAGGTAGCAGAGAGCAGAGGGACAGAACTGCACAGCTTCATGACTTAGCCTGGAACGTCCCGGCCCTCCGCCAGCTGACTGGGCCAGGCAAGGGTGTGGGTGTTGGCGTCTGCAGACACACAACGCTTCCCTCACACCAACATGCCCAGGGACATGCTCAGGCCCTCGGAGGCCGGCCCCAGTCACAGCCACAGGATAACACCCACAAGCCTCTGCTATACGCAGAGACCAGCAGGGACTGTCTCCTCGTGGGGGATGCTATGTGGGCTCTTGTCAGTCCTCCTCAAGTAGGCCTCACTCTGGACCTCTGTGCTCACCTCTGCATCTCCCATCCTAGCAAGCTTCCTGCTAAGTCAGTTCAAGGTGGCCCCCACCCCTGATGTCTGACTGCCCTTAGTGTCAGACTGTGGTCCTCATTCCCAGTTGCAGCCCAGGTGAGGCCCCATCACCCTGGCCTGCCCTCCCATGGGGAGAACCCCCAATGTTGAGCCGGGGCCCCTCCCTCCAATGCTTCCTCTGGGCAGTTCTCCACCCACCCACAGCCCTCGCCCCACCTCTCTTTGTGTCTGGGCTTAGATCCGATCTTTTCCCCTCTGGAGAACACCAGTGCAGGACCTGAGTGAATCCACTTTACCTGTAACAGGTGTTGTTGAGATCGAGAAAGCGAAGGAGGACTCCAGGAGATAAAACGTTTTTTATTCCGCATCTTCTCCTGCTTAGTGCTTCTAGGACCCATGCCCCCACCCACTCTACATAGGCCTTGTAGGCTCTACACGCAAAGATCTTATGTCCTCCTTGTGAGGTCAAGGAAGTAAAGACTTCTCTAGAGCAGAGAACACCTAAGAAAGGAGCAGGTGAGAAATGACCAGGATAAAGCCATGACGCGCGGACTCGCGCCAGATGTCTCGATGCCAAGGTCCCCGGGCCCCGAGGAGCAGCACCTGGGGCCTCGCCTTGGTCTAACCAGGTTCTGGATGCCTCAGGGGTCATGTACACCAGACCACTGCCCTCAGTAAGACCTCCGGATCCCAAGCGAAAATGAGACTCGTGTTCTTTCCTCCCTGTGTCTCCTGGACACTCTGTCTGTACCCCTCACTCTGTCCGTACACATGGGCAATAAACCCCACCTTCACCTCCTGCTGGCTCATGTTTGCCTTCCATCCTGCCTGAAGCCAAGGACCTTCTCAGCTGGTCCCACAGGCCCCCCTGGGTCCCTGGCCCCTGCCTGCCTACATCATTACAGATGATTTTTTCTTGAGCAGCTCCAACAATGCCTAGGGTGGAGGGGGGAGCTGAGCAAAGCCTCACAACTACAGGGGGAAAGGCCCAAGCAGTGAGACACCCCCAACAGTTCAACCCCAGACCTCCCCGCCATGGTGTTTTGCTGGGAGAAAGACACACTACTTGAGACGTTTTATTAGACTTGCCCTGGGGCACCTGGGGGCTCAGTCGGTTGAGCATTGGACTCTTGGTTTGGCTCAGGTCACAATCTTGGGTTGTGAGATCGAGCCCCATGTCAGGATCCATGCTCAGCGCAGTGTCTGCTTAAGATTCTCTCTGTCCCCTAGCCCCCTCCCCAGCACACTCATGCTTGTTCTCTCGCTCGCTCGCTTTCTCACTCGCTCTCTCTCTCAAATAACTTTTTAAAATCTTTTTTAAAAACTTGCCTTTCACTATCTCCTGGTAGAAAAAAACAGTAAATCTGCTAAAAATTCCATAATTTCTCCAACTAGGATATTTTTCTTACCAAACAAACTTCTCCTGATATTTAAGCATTTTAGAAATCTCATTTTTGCAAGAGAAGTATTCCCAGCTGCACACATGCTTGTGTGTATTTAATGATACATGAGCACAATAATGTTGGCTATTTCTGTGTGCCATCAAAAGTAATTCCTTTTTTTTTAATTTAAATTCAATTTGCCAGCATATAGTATCACACCCCACACTCATCCCATCACATTCCCTCTTCAGTGCCTATCACCTAGTCCCCCAGCCCCCTACCCTTTGTTTCCCAGTCAGGAGTCTCTCATGGTTCGTCTCCCTCTCTAATATTCCCCACTCAGTTTCCCTCCTTCCCTCAGCGTCCCTCTCACTACTTATATTCCACGTATGAGTGGAACCACATGACAACAGTCCTTCTCCAACTGATGTATTTTACTCAGCATAATACCCTCCAGTTGCATCCATGTTGATGTAAATGGTAGGTATTCGTCCCAAAAGTAATTCTTAGAAACATCCTTTGTTTTATACAGGAAGATATGGAACAGTAGCAGGGCAGTTTATGGTGGTAGAGACTCAAGACCTTCAGAGCAACACGTAAGAAGGCCTCCTTTAGGGATCCCGGGGTGGCTCAGCGGTTTAGTGCCTGCCTTTGGCCCAGGGCGTGATCCTGGAGTCCTGGGTTTGAGTCCCACATCGGGCTCCCTGCATGGAGCCTGCTTCTCCCTCCTCCTGTGTCTCTGCCTCTCTCTCTCTCTCTCTCTCTCTCTCTCTCATAAATAAATAAATCTTAAAAAAAAAAAAAAAAAAGGCCTCCTTTACTAGAGGCTAGGCACTAATCTGAACCCCAGCTGGTGTCAGGCAGGTGGCACGATGGGGGCCATCCTGTGTCCTGTACCAGCTCGTACCACCTGGCTCCACCCACCCAATGTCAGCAACAGTCCTGACAACCTGAAGTGTCCCCAGACCTTGCCAGAGAGCCCCTGAGGGGCAGAGTCAGCCCGCTGGAGAATCCCCGAAGTTGAGGGCAGAAATGCTAATGTTCCACATTCTTCACCCTGTCAGGCAGGAAATGGACTCACAAGTGTGGGTTGAGAACATTGACCTTGATGGGGAAAACTAGCACAGGAAAGAATGATTGTTCAAGAAAAAAACACATGTTTACACGAGAACACCTTTGCTGTATTTCATGGTCGCCTGGTCTCGGGGGCTGTCGTACAGCAGGCTGGAAATTTCAGTAGCACATTCCCAGATGTGACGTTCTTTCAAGCAGTCTCCGGCCCGACTTTGCCAGATTGTTCAGTACTCTGCCTGTGGGGAATACGTTTCGGCAAAGGAGAGGATGCTTGGGGTGTGTTGCTCTGCGAGAGTTGAGATGTCCGTAGGCGGGGCACCTAACGGCACTGCTTCATCACTGCCCACGGCGAAGTTGCCGTTTTTCCTTAATAGATCAATTACTGGCCTGGACTGCAGCGGGATCGGCTTTCAGGCCAGGCCATGATGTGCCTGCGCAACAGCAACTAGGCTGAGGAGCTGAGACAATGCACTGAACCTGAATTCTGAGGCTGTTTTGCAAATGAGTAGATCAGAAATTAAGTAAGACTACGGATGTAGTGAAACCAGCTGTCACTGCGGTGCCCAAGTCCTCCCGAAGGACCCAGAACAGTCTTGTAGTAAAAAATAATAATCATCCAGCCTTACAGCAAGAGGCACAGGAATAAGCCCCATAAACCCAAGTAATAAGGAGCTTTCTTAGAGACACACCACCTTCCACAAGGCCCCCCATTTGGTTCTTTTATTGAGTATTGTATATTCTGACTCCTAGAATGCTGGAAAGTGCTCTCTAAGCCACACTCCATGAGGAAGAGAAGAAGTCGTTAACGATGTTCCCAGAAGGTGTTAGAACTGCCTTGGTAGCAGCAAAAAGAAGCAGGTCGAGATTTCCGTTGTAATGACAGAGGCGTACCATCTCCCGGTCAGGATGGGCCTTCCCACCGTCAACACTACCTCACTCACTGCCCCAAGCCCACTGCTCTCCACCCCCAGCCCCACCCAGGGCCTCACACCTGACACGTGGGCATCAGGATGGACAGCCATATACCCCATCTCCCGTGTCCCTTCTCAGTCGCCATGGGTCCCATTCTCTGCAAAGCAACAAAAGTAATCCCAAAACAGAGATCAAGTGATATCATACCCACCTAACCGCCTGTAAAGCTTCCTCTCACAGAGGACAAAATCCAAATGCTGGCCCGAGGCCCAAGGCCCAAGGCCAAATGCCCTACACAATCTGGGCCCAGGGGCCTCCTGCCATTTGCTCAGGAAGGCTCTTTCCACGGCTACCACAGGCACTGCCCCTCCCACCTCAGGGCCCTGCATGCGCTGTTCCCCCTCCAGGACCATACAGCTCAGCCAGAGAAGCCTTCAAACCTTTCAGAAGCAGACTCTCCCCCTGCATACGCTCTACCTGCATCTCCTTTGTGTCTTTCATTGCATTTACTCCAACCTGCAATGATTGTGTGTCATGTGTTGCCTCCCTTAGAGGACAGAGCCGATGACTGTCCAGGACGGCACCTGGTATGCAGCGGCTCAATGAACAGTTCTCAAGTGTGTGAGTTCTGGCATCTGGGAGCCCTCACCCCTCCGCCTTCACCTGCTTACTGGGTCCTGAATCCTGGCCTGACCCTTGTCGAAGACTGAAAGTACAGGGGTTTCCCACCAAGGTCGCTACTAAAGACACTGGTCTACTCCCAAGCACCCCTTTCCAGCAGGGCCCCACCACTTCCACTGATTGGACTTCCGTAGAGAGTCACATATGTCTGTACCAGGCAAAGGGCTGCCCAGCTCCTTGGAGCTCTGCCCTTTAGAGGGTCCTGCTGGCTTTGGAAGGCCAGTCCCCAAACCCTCCTGAAGGCCTCCTGGTTCCCACCCTGGGTTCCTCAGCTCACAGATGTCCCAGGATGCCCATGACAGCTGTGCCTTAGAAGCTACACTGTAGGGGCACCTTGGGGCTCAGTGGGTGAGTGTCTGCCTTCAGCTCAGGGCGTGACCCTGGTGTCCTGGGATCGAGTCCTGCATTGGGCTCCCTTCAGGGAGCTTGCCTCTCCCTCTGCCTGTGTCTCTGCCTCTTTCTCTGTGTCTCTCGAATAAATAGATAAAATCTTTAAAAAGAAGAATCAGCAGCAGCTACACGGGAGCTGCCCCGAGGACCACAGCTCCAGGAATGTCAACCACCAGGGCTTCTGTGCACTGAGGAGCTGTTACACACAGGCTGCAGGGCCCAAGCAGCCCAGCTGGACTCTCAGCTACAAAGTGGAGATGGCCGCCCACACTTTGTGAGGTGAGTCTGAGAGTGGAAGCTCCTGAGTACAAAGCACCTTACACATAACATGCATCCAGCAATGACAACTGCTACTATCCAAATGGGTTTACAGATAAGATCTAGGGAGGGTGGGGAGCTTGCTGGTGGCCTTGGATCCTGTAGCTGGCAGTAGCAACCTCCCCCTCCCACCAGCCTGTACCTCTTCCACCAAGGGGTAGAGCCCCTTGTCTGCCCATGGATGAAGCCTGGTGATGCGCTATGACCACCGACTGAAACACAAGAGGGTTTGTGCCGCTTGTGAGCCTAGGTGAGGGCCCTGTACAGGCTTCTGCTTGCCCTCCTTTGGAATCCATGCCCGCCGAGGGAATCAGCCGGGCTGTCCTCCTGAGGTGACAGACGTGTGCCCAGGCACCCCATCACCTTGGCCGGATGACCACCAGACATCTGCGGGAAGCACCAGAGACCAGGTCATCTCAGACCCATGCCCCATCCAGCCTGACTCTGAGCTCCCCTGGGCCTGGACCCCCCATCTGCGGGCCTGTGAGCAGGGAGCCATTGTCAGGCAGCTGCATCCTGGGTGGTTTGTTCAATGCAACAGCAGCTAATTAACGCAGCCATTTAAATATGGTGTCAGTCTCACATCCTTTGCCTTGGTGTGACGGCAAGTCAGTGCTTCAAAAATACCTAATAGCTTCACTCATCAAACACTCTTTGTGTCTGTCTCTGAGCAGCACGGTGGGGCCGGGCACTCCCACAGCCCCTCACTATGGAGGCCTCAGCTGTCCCCTCCTTCTCCCTCTCGTGACATGAAGGACATGACCCGGGAGGCTCAGGAGTGTGTCCAGAGGACATGCAGTTCGGAGAGGGGAGATCCAGCCCTGGGGCAGGCCTCAGTGGTGGGAAGGCCCCCACCCCTCCCACCCCCCCACCCTGAGACCCCGGCCCCCCACCCCAGCCCCCTTCCCACCATCCTGAGGCCCCTGCCCTGCCCCCGCCTCCCTGCCTCCTAGTCTGCTTCAAGGCCCCCAGAGGCTGGGCTGTCCCGAGGATGCTTACGGGTCACCCCCATGCCCCCTGCAGGACGCAGGGCACGGAGCCCCCATGAGGGCTGCTGGGGACCCACCTAGCCCAGCTCTGACAACACAGGCCCCCGCCCCAACTGCCAACCTTTCTGCCTCACGACGTCTTGATTGTCTTTGATATCGCCAGGTGAAAACTCCATGAGGTTAGACCAGGCTTTCTGGAAACACTGGAATCCCTCGTGGGTCAGCCCGACCTCAAGGTAGAGCTCTCCAGTCGCATTCTGCACAGTGGGAAGCACCTGTGTCAGGGCCTGGCTCTGCAAAGAAAGGATGCCCTCAAAAAAAAGAAAGAAAGAAAGAAAGAAAGAAAGAAAGAAAGAAAGAAAGAAAGAAAGAAAGAAAGAAAGAAAGAAAGAAAGGATGCCCTCCTGAGGGGACACAGCCCCAGGCTGGCACCGCCGCCCAATGCCCACCAGCAACCTCCTCGCAGAAGCAGCCACGCCTGCACCCCTTCTTCTCTTAGGGAATTTAAATATTTATAAAATGCTGTGAGACATTTATGGGGAAACAGTGTAAACCAAAAATAAATTGGGGAGAATGTTTTCAGAGGCTATAGTTCATAGCAGTAAACATTTTTGAAGAACAACACAACATTGTGCACATGTGGAAGTTCCCAGGGGATATACTCTCTAGAGCTCACATGCACACCCAACAATACCATCCAGGTGGCCCTTAATCCAAGGGTGACCAGACATCTGTTAGCACAGTACACAACTTGTTTAGGGATTTGCCACTGCAGCATATTTCGTTCAGTGGCACTTACACTCCGTGACTCCAAATCACTCCTCTCCCAAAACGTTTTCAGCACATGGGAACACATCTGTTGGGTATAATCTTCTAAAAGTCCAGTGTAAGACATGAGAGTCAGTGATGAGTTATCTTACTGCTGGCATCTCATGTCAGAAAACGTGATATTGGGGCTCCTGGGAGGCTCAGCCAGTTAGGCCTCTGCCTTTGGCTCAGGTGGTCCTGGGATTGAGTCCCAGGTGGGGTTTCATGCTCAGCGGAGTCTGCTCGTCCCTCTGCCTCTGCCCCCTCATGCTCTCTCTCTCTCCCTCTCTCGCTCACTCATATAAATAAATAAAATCTAAAACTATAAAGAAAACATGACATCAACAAGAACATCTGTGCATGGGTTTGGCCCTACTCGAATGAGCGATCATCCTCGCTGGCTCCTCCACAGCCTGGTGCCTGCCCAGCAGAGGCCCGACTGCGCCCGGCTCCTGGGTGTGAATTCCGCTCCCCTGCACCTGCTCAAAGTGCTTCTCCATGCCACACTGACCCCCGCAGCTTGGTGCAGGCACGGCCCAGGAAGGGACTGGGAAAAAGGTCAGCTTGCAGCCCTGGAGGCAACCAGCTGTGCTAGGGGTCCCGGGGCCATAGGCCTCCAGCTCCATTGCACACCCCTCATATGGACCTATAAAGGTGACCCTTCTCAGCAGCTGGCCCAGGCCTCATCCTTCCCACCCCACTTCAGAGACAGACTCCAGGCTGACTGCATGACAAACCCCTGAAAGACTGCCCCCAGATACTGGCCCACATCATGATTGGCTGCAAGTCACAGAGAACCCAGGTTAATAAGGACTTGAGGGGTCCCTGGGTGGCTGGGTCTGTTAAGGGTCAGCATTCAGCTCAGGTCATGGTCCTGGGATCCTGGGATCCAGCCCCACTTCTGGTCTCTGCTTGGTAGGGAGCCTGCTTCTCCCTCTGGCCCTCACCGCCACCCTTGCGGCTTTCTCTCTTCTCTCTCTACTAAATAAACAAAATATTTAAAATAGAACAAAACAAAAACAGTGACTTGATTTCTCTCTTGTGCAGCAGTCAGGAAATGGGTGGCCCAGAGTTGCAGACACACCACAGTGTCAGAGACTCAGATTCCTTTTACCTTGTGGCTTGACCTTGCCTGACCTCCATTCCCAAGGATACTTCCTGTTGCAAAATGACTGCTCCATCTCTGGCCATGATATCCACAATCTCACCAGCAGAAAGGAGGAAAGAGAAGGGGATCAGACTCTTCACTTCACGAAAACCCTTTAGAAGCTGTCCACACCATTCCCACTTACTCTGGCCAGCCCACACTTAGGCACGTGCTCATTTCCAGTTCCAAGGAAAGCTGAGAAATGTGGGCTTTTTTCCAACCATTCACTGAGCTAACCATTCGGGAGAGGGGCACATCACTTACTATGAAAGGGGGGATGGATCCTAGGAGATTACAGTCTGGTATACCTCATTCACACTTTTCTTTTGAATTTCAATTTCACAGTGTTTTCACCCATTTTCTTTCCTCCTGCGTGTCTCAGGGGAAGGGATGACCAGCCTCCTTTTCAAGGACCCATCCCTCCCTAGGCCTTCCGAGTCCTGCCCCCTCACAGAGTCCCCGCTGACATCTCCAGTCTGCCCATCTTCCCAGCTCCTTTCCTGTTCCACACATACATACGTGTCCTGGACCAAACCTCACCTGAAGCCATGCTACCACCAACAAGCTTCTCAGACTAGTCTCAGTACGTGCTGTCCTCCCTGTCAGCATCACACAGTCAACTCCAAATGCCCCACAGTTCAGCACCCCTGCATCCACCCCTTCCACGTCTGGGGGTCACCACTGACCCCCACTCAGCAGTCTTTGTGCAGCCCCCTGAGCAGCACACCCTCCTTGGTTCAGGGGGGACCTTCTGTCCCTCACGCATTCACATGCCCCTCCTCCCTGTGTCCCTCCAGGCATGAAAAAGCCCCCGTGTCACTCAGAGGTGTGTTCCCCATGGGCTTCCAGGCCCCACAGATGAGCAATCCTGTCTCTGTCCATACCCCCCCCCCCCAGCAGCTGACAGTGCCGCCCACACCTCCTTTCCCACCTGCAGACTCAGGACAGGGAACGTTCAGGGTCCCTCCTGTTCCCCTCCAGATTCCCCTCCGGATTCCCCACACCTGTCAGACTCAGGTGCGGCCGGGCCGTGTCCCCAGCTAGGCCAAGGAGGGCAGAAGCCCGGGGGGAGGAAAGCTAGCACCCTAGCCCCCCACCGCCCTGCAGCCTGGGTGTCACTGCCCTGGGGCCAGGGGTACACAGCCGGGCATGCAGGCACGCTGTCAAGCTTCCCCCCAGGGCACAGCTGTCATCCCTGGAATTTTGGACTGTCCCCTGCTGCCTCCGGGCTGTCCCCTGCTGTTCCCTGCTGCAGCAGGACCCCGAACCCAAGTGGAGCTTCGCAGGCTTGGTCAGCAGTGCTCAGGACAGGAAGGGGGTCTTTCTTGGTCACCGTCCACAGTCGCACCAGCTGCCGCGTATGGAGCTGCGTGCTCCCTGCATGTGATGTCTTGGGTCTTTACAGACGTGCCACAAAACAAGGGGCCACTGCTCCTCCACTGCAGGTGGGGAAACTAAGGCTCCCCAGGTTCAGTCAGTGTCCGAAGCCTGCATGGCTTGCATGGGGGAGGCCAGGGGTGCCCCGCCTCCAGGGCTCTGCTCCGGGCCTTGTCCTTCACGAGGAGGTTTCTGACCCGTAACCACAGGCCCTTTCGCAAAATCATCTGCCTTCACCACCCACGTGGCGGGCAGCGACACCCATGCTCCCAACAAGCGCTTGGGCGCAATCAGCTCCCCAGCCTGAGCACCGTGCCACTGGATGGAGAGGGGTCCTCCCCACGCAGGGTGTGTGGCAGTGCCCCTGTCCCCGGGTCGTGAGCACCCGACTGTGTCCCCTGTGGCCACGGCCTCCTGGGGAGCACAACTGCCTCCCTGCAGAAAACTATGGCCTGCAACTCCTGCAACAACCCGAGCTGAATGTGCTGCACATGCCAGACGCGTACGTCAGGAGTAACCAGGTCAGGAGCCACAGGCACCTGTTCCAGAGAAGCCGTTATCGCCAAAGTAGCTTCAGAAGTGTCTTTGGGAAGTACCTCCAGGGCCCCAGGATACTCCCAGACCAGTCCCCATGGTGGCTAGTCCCGAACCACTGATGCAAAATACTTTGAGAACAGAACCTGAGAGTGACGACTCCTAAAGGAGCCTCAGGGACAGAGATTCCCCTCAAGTGTCCAGCTCCGGCGCGCCTCCTGCAAAGCCATCGAACCTTCCACGACCGCGACCGTGTATCGCCCAGGCCACGCTCCCTTGCTGCTCTGCGTGTTCTCAGCGGCTTCCGGCCACACAGGGAGCTCCTTTCAGACAGAGAGCGTGCCTGCCTCACTCCTGCCAGCATCCCAAATCCTGGCACAGCGCTCGGGCAGGCAAGGCCCTCAGTCAGCGTCCACGGAGTGGGTGAATGAGTGAACGACTACGTGAATTCAGTGACAGTCTCAGAAAATAACTGGTGCTCCCCACGCAGACACTTGTCAGGGATGAACACCTGGACCTCGCAGGAAAAAAACTGGGGGCTCAGGGGAACTTCCAGAATTACAGTAGGATAACAGAGAACCGCTGGACTCCACTCCTGGGAAGATGAAAGAGCTCAGGGTCGCTGAAATCAAGCTGCCCTACTGTGAGGAAGCAAGGCCTCAGGTACCTTGCCCCCACAGCCAGCAGTAACAAACAGCCGCCAGGTCTTGCACCTCACTGTGTGCCACACGGGCTGAGAGGTGCTCTACGTCCTTTCTTCCCTGAGCCTGTAAACAACCCCTGGAGCCAGGTCTGGGATCCTCAACACTCAGAGAGGTCAGAACCCTTGCGGAGCTCACACAGCAGCAAGGGCCAAAGCACTTCAAACCTGGCCTGCCAGAAAACATCAGGGCACTGCTCACACCTCTGTGCTGCCTTCTAAAGGACGCGGAGTGTCTGCAAATTCAAAGTGATCCACCAATTCACTTATTAGGCACCTGTAGGTTGTAATATGCCACGGAGGATATAAACATTGGTGACCAAGCATGATCTCTGCCACAAGGAGACTTGCCATGTTAAGTCTTATTAACCTCTTTAGATAGAATGCTTTCTGGGGCAGAGGCAATGTTTTAGAAAAATTTGAAGGTCTTTGTTTTAAAATAAAAACAGCTTTGTCTCTGGTTAGTTATACTACTCTTGGTCTACACATGCTACTGAAATAAGGAAAATTTATAAGTTTTTAAAGGCCAGTTAAATGTCCTCGTATGCATAGTTAGTTATGTATTATGAGCAAAATTTTCATTGTATTCAGCAAAGCCAAAACTTAATATTTCAGAAAAAGTCAATCACTATTGAGACAAGATAATCAACTTTCCCCAACATTTTTGTGAAAATTACAACCAATTAAAACTATAACCAAGGCCTTAACCAGTCTTTTGTTAGTTCTTTCAACCCACTGTTCTATTCCTTTTTTTGTGTGTGTGGTTTTTTTTTCTTTTTTTGCTTTATCAACATTCCTTTTTTTTCCCCAAAAAATTTCACCTCTTGGATCCCATCTATCTACTACTTGTCAACACTAATCTACGGTTCAGGGTATGGATTAAAGTCGCTTCCTCTCTGATTAACATAATTTATCATTTGTTATTTATCATTAACTCTTCTCTTTGTGGATGAGATTATAAAGGAACAAAGGTAAATAATATCTGAAAATATCTAACACAAAAGGAAGGGCATTTGAAGGATTTAAAGTGATTTTCCACTTTACCTGTGCTAGCATGTTCTCGATGCTCAAGAATAGCCCTTCTGCTTCCTTGGTCTTGCCTATAAGCTTCAGAAATTTCCCGATAAAGAACATTAATCAGGGATCCCTGGGTGGCGCAGCGGTTTGGCGCCTGCCTTTGGCCCAGGGCGCAATCCTGGAGACCGGGGATCGAATCCCACATCAGGCTCCCGGCGCATGGAGCCTGCTTCTCCCTCTGCCTGTGTCTCTGCCTCTCTCTTTCTCTCTGTATGACTATCATAAATAAATAAAATTAAAAAAAAAAAAGAACATTAATCAGCATTTGTTAATGGTGGTGACCTCAAAAAGCCTGCATTCCAGCACTAGATAGGAAAGAAAGGTGAAGCATATTTGGGAAGGAATAAAGAACAGCCATCACCTAATCTTGACATAGGACTTATAAAGACATCAGCCACATTTCAGTGTTCCTCAAAGGATTAGCAGTTGGCTTTTATTAGTGCCTACATGTATCACCAGGTATTTCACACAATGACATGAAAAATAATGCTTTTAAATAATCTTGACAGGTAAATGTTGAAAACTAGAGTGCAAAAGAGTTCTTTCTATAGCACAGTCCATATACTTCAGGAGTTTGTATTGGGGATGATTTTCAGGCAAGAGTAAACAGGCGTTTAAAATTACTTGCACAGTTCTGCCCTCTGTTGTAACTATCTTGAATTACTGGCTTTAACAGAAAGAATAAAATGTTAAGAGAACCAAATAAGGAACACACAGGATGTGTGTGTGCGTGTGTGTGTGTGCGTGTGTGTTATACAAAATTCTAGAACTTGAAGATTCCATACATGGTACTGCAAAGCCATCACTTTCAGACTTTTTCTTCCCCAATATTCCAGCATCTGACATTTCACTATTGCCTCATCACAAAGTATTGCATCTAATGTATGTGACACAAGGACATCCCTTGTTCTCCCTCTGCTGTTCTGGACACGGAATACACTCCTGCCTTCTTTCTGCCAGCTTCTCCAGGGATCGCCATTTGTGCACAGAATAAACACTTATTGAGCACTTGCTGCCCATCAGGCAGCATTGTTGGCTCTCAACACCGAGCACAGTAGATGAGGCTGCAGCCCTCAGCACAGCAGAGAGGCCAGAGGGCTCTGACACATACAGTGCTTGGAGTCCAAAAGCAAAAACTAAGTCAGGGCCAAGGGAGAGAGTGCGCTAAGGGCCAGAGTCCAAGACTCTTGTCCTCAGCGGCCATCCAGGCAAAGGCACCTAAGGTAGGCATGAGAACTGAGGGGTAGAGGGTGTCTGGGGGGCTCAGCCGGTGAAGCACCTGCCTTTGGTGCAGGTCATGATCCTGGGATCCTGATTGAGTCCCACGTGGGGCTCCCTGCAGGGAGTCTGCTTCTTATTCTGCCTGTGTCTCTGCCTCTCTCTCTCTCTCTCTCTCTTTCTTTGTGTCTCTCATGAATAAATAAATAAATTTTTTTCTAAAATTGCTCTCATTATTTTAAACTCTCATTCTCACATATTTCTTTCTCCAAGAATTTTAAAATCATTTTGAAATGTTTTAATCCCATTGGGATCTCAATTAGAATTGTCTTATGTATATAAGTCAATTGAGGAAGAACTGATAAGCTTTACAACCTGGAGTTGCCCCATCCAAGAATATGGTACATCTCCCTATATACTAAAATTTTATTTTCTATAATTCTAAAGCTTTTTTAAAAAACAGAGATCCTACACATTTCTTGTTACACCTATTCTTAGATACTTCATACTTTCTGTGGCCATTGTAAATTGCATCTTTTGTTCTTTTAATTTTTCTGTAGAGCTATTTTAAAAATTGTTTTTAATAAACCATTTTGTTTCATCTATCTAAAATATTGAGAAGTTTCCAAAGGTATCAAGGGCAACGCATCAGATTAGTCATGAAAAGCAGATGTTGTCCTGTTTGCTACAATCTCCAGACAAGATCCTGTACTGTAGTGCATTTACCCTCTGCCTTTAAAAGAGAAATGATTGTCCGCAACCTGCCACACCTGCCACCTGAAGGGTAGGCCACCATCGGTCAGGATGGGGACATGCAGGTTTTCAGCCTGTCTCTTTTGATGTTTGACTTCCTCTAAAAATGCAACTGCAGCCAGAAATGGATTTTCTCCACTTTGATGTGACCCAGGACTCCAGCCAAAAACAAGTTTATCAAGTCCCAGATGATCTATAAAAACTGGCCCGACCATTGAGGTTGCCCAGGCTACTGGGCAATCACTGGGAGATGTACCCGGCCTGGACGCATCCTGCAAGGGGACAGACCCAGGCGGCAGGTGCGCAGGCAGGCCCGCAAGCAGGCATCTGCAGAAGTGGCATCTTCTCCACCGACCTAATGAGTTAGGGCTCCGGTTCTCGTCATCGCCACCAGGGGGGGCCAAACCCCAGGCTCTGCGGGGACCTGACCTGGCTCTGAGCTCCCAGCCCTGAGCTGCCGCAGCCTCCTGAGCAGGGACAGTCTCACACCTGGGCTTGCACCCCAACATGAGCTCCATCCAGCAGGGAGCCTACCCACACTGTCCTCCACAGCACAGTGCAGGCACTCAGGAAGCACGGTCAGAAGGTACCAGGGCAAGCCTGCCTGCCCACACCTATTTATTAGGAGGGGACAGGGGGGGAAAAAAAAAGGAGGGGACAGGGGGGAGCTAGCAAGCACCCCCGAGATTGCAGTCGGCAAAACAATTCCTATGAAAGCACGTTCCAGTCTGTGGGCCTTGCCCTGGGGCAGCACCCTAGGAGCACAGCCTGTCTCGGGACAATGTGACCACACACTTGGCCTAACAGCCAGCCAGGCCACCGGGATGCCTCCCAGGATTGTCACACAGGATTCCTGCAGAAATCAAACCTGTTCCAATGAATCTTCTATTGCTTTGGTGACAAGCAGTCTGTCTTGTGACTTTGTGACTTCTACGTTCAGCAACCCTAAGGCGGGGGCGCGGGGGCAGTGAACTACACAGCCCCCGGGAGGACTCCAGGGAGCCCTCACCCCCAGATGGCCATAGGCTGACTCTGCCAGCCAAGGTAGAGATAAGACAACAGGCCACAAGAGCCTGCTGGCTCTGATGGAGATGATGTGCGAGGCTGCATGGAAATAAGATCTGCAGGACGTGTCCATAACTGGATGTGAGGAGTGAGGAGGATGGAAGCTGTCAAACCAGGGCTGGGGGCCAGGACTCCCTGCTGAGGAGCCCCCAGGGCCCAGAGTGGGCAGCGACTAGCCCGCAGACACTCAGACAACAGCAGGCTTGCAAGTCAGCACAGAGGTCTACACATGTCTCCGGCCCATTCAAGGGGCCACATTCTGACTAGGCTCACTTGCAGCCAAAAAACCCTCACACGCTGTGTTGTTAGGTGCTTTCCCCCTGCCCACCCCAGCCCCCAGCCCCTTTCATTGCCACAACAACCACGTATGACAAGCAGCACACATCACCAGGAGGGACATTCGCCCCACCCTGGAAGGCTCATCTGTGGTTGACTTCCCCCTTCCTATGACACATGGTGCTTCCCCCAGCCCCCCCCAACCTGCCCAAGCCCCAGTCCCTAAGCAAGGACCCCACACCTCCTCCCACCTGCCCACACCCCACATCCCTAAGCGTGGAACCCACATCCCTAAACGCAGACCTCATGCCTCCCCCAACCTGCCCACACCCCACAGCCCTAAACACAGACCCCACGCCTCCCCCCACCTGCCCATGCCTTGCATCCCTAAGAACAGACCCCACGCCTCCCCCACCTGCCCACACTCCAATCCCTGGGGGCAGACCCCACGCCTCCCCTGCACCTGCCCACACCCCACGTCCCTAAGCGCTGATACAATTAAGGATGCACTGGGTCCTCCTACATTGGTTGATGAATGGATCAGGGAAACTCCAAAATTACATAATTCATACATGGCAAGAAGGATGCAGGTAAAAGCGGGTGCCTGGGGGGTTCAGTCAGCTAAGTGTCCGACTCCTAATCTTGGCTCAGGAAACTGAGGCCCACATCGGGCTCTGCGCTCAGCGTGGAGTCTGCTGGAGATTCTTTCTCCCTCTCCCTCTGCCCTGCCCTCTTCTCATGTATGCACTCCCTTTTTCTCTCTCAAATAAATAAATAAAATCTTTAAAAAACAAACAAACAAACAAACAATACAGGTAAAGGCTACATGGTTAAGGACCAAAAGGGATACAGGACTGACATAGCCCAAATCCATTCCTAACTATGTGGGAGATCTTGGGCAACTTACTTCACCTTTCCAACACTCAGTTTCCCTCATTTCAACCAAGATATTAATCATCTTATAGAGATTTTGTTAGAATTAAACAAAATACATATAAAGTACTGAAGTTAGAGCCTGGCACATGCCAAATGCTCAGAATCTGTTATTATGATCATTACATGGTAAACGTAAGGGCAGGGATTCATTTTTGAACTGGTTTTGAATTAGTTTGCTTAGTTCACTGGTATGTGGGCAGCACCCAGTGAGTCCATGGGCCCGGGAAGGTGCACAGTTACTATTTGCTGAAAGAATTAATGAATGTTATTACTGCCTAATAAGCCAGGAAATATGGGGAGCAGGATAGACAGCAAGGAGGCCTGCTATGGAGAACTCAGAGGAGAAGTACTGACCAAAGTGCTGTCCAAACCCAAGCCAGCAGGCAGATGTGGCAGTTCAGATGGGGGCTACCCTTGACAGTTAGTGCATGTTTCCAGGACTGAGTGAGGGGCCCCAGGGGGGGTCTTAGGATAGAGGGAACACAGAAGGAAACTCATTTGGAGGGAATATCTGAAATAATTCAGGTTTTGCATCTATTTCATTTGAAGTGTCAACTGGTCACTCGGGAAAGTCGCTGATGGAGTGACAGCCCTGCTGGTACTGAGTGTGGAGCAGGTGCTCCAATGCTCCAAAAGGAGGTCAAGGCCAGACATACAGATCAAGGAGAATGATGTCAGGAGTGTGGCTAAGGACAGGGCCTCAGGGAACAGATGCAGCAGGAGAGAAAGAGGAGCCACCTCAAAACTAACACTTATTCTCCTTTCCTTATCTTCAGAAATTATGGCCCTAAGCTGTGGGAGGGGTACTCAGGGAGGTCTAAGGGAATGACCAGAACCCCATGGGGAAACAGGAGAACAGTGACTCTTAGCCACAGTACATCCCAGCAAAGTGGACCATCAACACATAGTGATCCACTGTACCTGAGAGTGAACATCTCCTCCTCCTCGCCTTATGGCACCTGTCGGCTTTTTTTTTTTTTTTTTTTTTTTACCTGTCGGCTTTAATCTTAGACACTGTGAACACATAAGCCCCAGCAGCATCATAGCCAACTTCTGATAACATGTTCCAGTAGTGGATGAGGTGCAGCCTTGTCCAGAAGCTTGAGTTTTGGATCTTTGATATGAAGTCTGTGATGCTTGCAATGCAATGTATTAACGTGAGTCATTTCAGTGTTTTGTGCCTTGAAGGAAGCTATTCTTCTATTCACCCCATTCCATCAGCCTATTCCTTAACCACAACATCTTTCTTTGGTAGGTCACCAGGCAAATGTCAGACTGTCACTGTTAAGCCATCAAAGCCATTGCCACTCCTCTGCCAGGAGTCCCCCTCCTCTGGCAGGCTCCCCAAACCTGCCAGGCTTGCCAGCTGCACATCTCTGCTCTGGGGAAGCCCTGACCCCGTGTGCAGCTGTCCCTGGCTCCACCTGCACCCCCCGCTACAGCCAGCTGTACCTCATTCACTCTTGCACCCCCGGAGCCCACACGAGCTGGGATTCAGGGTGAGTCGATGACACACATTTGCTGCGCGGGCACAAGAGGACAGGAAGGAAGCAGGGGTGGGTACGGAGAGGAGAAGAAAAAAAGGGAAGGAAGGAAATTGAGAGGGTCTAGCCAGAGAACATGGAGCTGTTCTTTATCCTCCCCAGCTACGAGTCCTCCTGTCTCTGGAATCCTCCTCACTTTGAAAGGAATCCATGCAAAGTCAAGAAGGAAAAGAACACTCTGCAGTCGGAAGGTCAAATGGGACAATACTGAGAACCCATGAGCCACAGGAGTGGAGCCACATAAGGGGCCCCTGCCCACAAACTGGCAGGTGGTGGAAGGAGTAAAGGAACGAATACTCATGGCTTAAGGGATTCGTGGGTATAAACACAGCGCTTAGGAGGGGAAGAACAAAATTGGCCCCAACTCCACATAAGAAGGACAAGCCTTACCTAGGACTTGAGAGAAAGCTGCACAAGGCCCCCCAGGAGCCGCTCATCTTCATATGCCAGGGCAGTTCCTCGTACACTCTCCAGAAAGTGGTTTGCCGTTGAAAGTATCGGACTAATATTCGGTGGAAATGTGTTTTCCTGTGGTTTGTTGGATTCTCAAAGATGTATGGACTACTTTCTCTGACAGGAGTGATCACACCTATTGAATAATCAAGGACAGTGAAATGCGTCTGACTTTAGGATGAAAACATGATAGCAGATCATATCTGTGGCCATAATTAGACACAATAAAAAGGCAACTTGGAAAAGACCCTGGAATATTAAAAATGTATCTTCTTATAAGTCCTTGGAGTTTACCAAAGAATTTGTTACAGTTACGACCACTGGCCCAGATTTTGAAAAGCTAGGGAGCCCACTCATTTTTCATGCCCTCTCCCCAGCCCCCAAAGAAGTATTTGTAACCTACTTTTTTCTATTTTAAATACGCCTCATGGTTACCACTTAAATAAGCACTTTCAAACATTTGAGGGAACACATTTGAGAGAAGTTAGTTTGCACTTGGGTCTCACATAGGCCAAGGGGAAGCTGAGCAGACTAATGACAAATTGAATGCTATGGTCAAGATTAGTATGTTTTCACTGCCAGAGAAGTGATTCCAACAGATCATACCACCAGAAATGAGCTTCTTAAAAACAAAGGGGTTTTATTGCATTAAAAACTTAGAGATACCTGCTCTTGAAAGGTAAAATAGAAGTATTCTTAAATTTGTGCTTGATGCTTTTTCTTGCAAGATGAATGGTACGCTCTGTGGGATGGCCCACCAAGCCCAGCTCATCACAGGAGCTGTAATAAAATGGGAGCCTGTTGTTCACATAACCATCCTATATTTCCACTGAAATGCTTTCCAGGCTGTAGAGACTTCGTGCTAGCTGACCTACAATGTGCAGCCTCATGCAGGTGGCAGTGGAGCACTTTGAAAACCCACGGAAGGAGGAGACTCCCCTCTTCCACCGGGTACAGTGAGGGCATTTTTGTAGGCCATAAATAGGGAAGGGGGTTGGGGAATGGGAGAGAAAAGAACTGGAACAAATATTATCCTGCCTCCAAGATTTAGAGTATTAAACACAAAGCTTAAAGTACATAAAAAATTGTCATAGAAAACAGAGTTTACCTTTTTACAAAATAACCTCATGAAATATGAAGATGTGTGATTTTTTCCCACGTGACTTTACAAGTCAGCTGTACTGGGCTGAGGGATGCCCAGAGAGCTGGTTAGGTAGTATTTCAGGGTGTGTCTGTGAGGGTATCTCTGAAGAGACTAGCATTTGAATGGGTGGACTGAGTAACGATCACCTCACCGATGCACATGGACATCACCCAATCTGCCCAGGGCCAGAACAGAGAAAAGGCAGAGAAGGTGAATTTTCTCTGTGCTGGAGCCGAGTCCCTGACTTCTCAGCACTTCTGAGTCTCAGACCCTCAGACTCATACTAGAACTTGGAGCATTGCCCCCTGCCCCCCCCCCCAGCTCTCAGGCCTTTGGACTTGGACCAGAACTCTACCAATAGTTTTCCTGGGTCTCCAGCTTCTAGAAAGATCCTGGGACTTCCCAATCTTCATAATCATGTACGCAAAACCCTCATGACCTTTTCCCAGAGATCTTTAGAGAGATATACACACACGCACAGATGCACAGAGATATAATCCTGTTGGTCCTGTTGTCTGTAGACCATACTTGATACAATCCCCAAGTGACAAACAAAATGATTTAAAACCAGAGCGACCCAGTGGCTGGCCTCTGGCTAGCATGTGATTGAGAAAGCAGGACTCGAACCTTCTGACTCAGCCCCAGTGGTCCTCCAATTGTGAGAATGTGAGGAAGGGCTGGACTGCAGCCTCCTCTGTGCACACAGTTCTTACAGGCAGACTTACTGGCTGACATTCTGCAGTGCTAGTCTCTGTAAGGACAGGACAGATTATGTTGCATGGACAGGTGACCCCAAAGTTTCAGTGGCTTAAAGTAGCAAGGGTTCTGATGCTGTCACAGGTTAGCCGGACCTCCCGGTCCAGGCCACTCACTATGGGACTGACAGGCCAGCCGCCATCTTGAACCCTGCTGGAGCCACAGACAATGACTCACAGGGTGCCACCACCAAAGGGACAGCATATGCTTCCCATGGAGCTGGATAGGCTGGAAATTGTGGCACAGGGCTGTCATGGCCACCACAGTGCTTATGAAGCACCCTCCATCAGGCACACTTAGCATTCCTAATACCCTCGAGGTCAACACTTGTGACCATCACCAGCTTGCAGGTAAGAAACTTGAGTCTTAGAAAGTTAAGCCCCTTTGACAAGGTCATGCCAGTTCTGTCAGATTCTAAAGTCCTTGCTCTGAATGAGAAACTGTTTATAACAGAAGTCATGGTGATGGCCAGAGGGAAAGGTAGACTCCGTCAAACGGCACACAGGCCTGGGAGTGAGGTAAGGACAGGATGCGGTGAGGTCACTCTCCTACCATGACCTCAGTGTCACCTGTGGGCATCTCAGACCTCCTGCCCTGTGCTGTGCCCTCCAGATCCCGATTCCACTGCAGGCAAACACTAGACACTGAAATTCATTCGGCATTGGCTCTCAAAACAATGAAGACAGAGGCTTCTAGAAATGGCAGGGCCAAAAAACCAACTGCGAGGGGTAGCCATGCATTTCATTCATGCCCATATGGTAGCAACACACCTGTTGAAACCTCTATTTGTCAGCTTCCTTTGTGTCTAGCTGTGGCCAAATGACAAAGTTATGGGGACATAGTGGAGATGTTGGTGGAAACCTGGGGAAGCTCCTTAAAAGAAAATGCAAGCCCTTCTTTTTTCTCTTCATCCTTCCTCTTGCCTGAAATGCAATGGCTGGAGCTCTGGCAGCCATGCTGCTTCCAGCAGTCAGGAACATGAAGTGACCCTGGGCATACAAGCCTTTTGAAGCTCATTGCAGAGATAATGGCTTTGAGAACAAACTTTCCTTCTCAAAAGATGGGCTTTTGTTTATTTTTTATTTTATTTTTTTTAATCATTTATGATAGTCACACAGAGAGCGAGAGAGAGGCAGAGACACAGGCAGAGGGAGAAGCAGGCTCCATGCACCGGGAGCCTGACGTGGGATTCGATCCCGGGTCTCCAGGATCGCGCCCTGGGCCAAAGGCAGGCGCCAAACCGCTGCGCCACCCAGGGATCCCAAAGATGGGCTTTTGAATATCAAAGGATGGACTCCTCACCACCAGTGGAATAAATCTCTTAACCACAAACAACGGACTCAGACAGAGGATGAGCTGAGGAAGACGGAAGTGAGAGAGGAGGGAGGGACAGGGAGGCAAGAGAGCAACAAAGCTGCTCAGAAGGGTTTCTATGGAGGGGTCGTGCCCGCCCCTGAACCCCGGCTGTGAGTGGGCACAGAGCACCCACCACACGGATGCACCTGGCACCAAACAGACAGAGGCCTGCACTCTGCTTCCATTGGGAGCCTGGAAGCTAGCAGCTCCGCAGCTCTCCTGAGGCCCCCAGGACCAGGCAGTAGAGGTCGCTGTGGGGAGCCCCAAGGGCCAGGATCTCCAAGGGTGCAGTGGGCAACCGATGCTCTCTGTCAGGAACACTGTGTGCCCCCGAGACTGTAGGCTCCAGAGGGTACACACGTTAGCAGAGGAGAGCCTCCTCACTAGGATGAGGGAAAGTGGCGGCAGGTGGCAGCAGAGACAGAACAACCCAGGACCAGATGGGAACACGGGGGCGTCCTAGCGGATGCCAAAACTGGAAGGAGGCATGTCGGTATTTGTGGACCATCTGGGGCCATAATCACCTCGGCGGAAGACAGCAGGGACAGTGACAACCAAGGACACCCAACATCAAAGCCCTTGGATTTGAGCTCAACCCAGAAGAGACACAAGAAGGACACAAGTCCTCCCTTGCCTGAAAAACACCCTGAGTTGTCTGAAAACAAGCTAAATTGATGGAATAAACCTAGATTAACTGAATTAGCTTCCGCCATCACTTGAACTATAGGCTCAAAAGAATTGAGTTATAGAAATAATAAAAGCAGGGACGCCTGGGTGGCTCAGTCAGTTAGGCATCCAACTCTTGGTTCCTGCACAAGTCATGATCTCAGCCTTGAGATCCAGCCCCGTGTGGGGATCTGGGCCCAGTGCAGAGTCTGCTGGCCCCTCTCCTTCTGTTCCTTCCCCTCTCTCGTTCTCTGTCTTGCTCATAAATAAATAAAATCTTTTAAAAAGGGGCACCTGGGGGACTCAGTTGTTGAGCGTCCGCCTTTGGCTCAGGGCATAATCCTGGGGTCCTGGGATCGAGTCCCACATCGGGCTCCCCACAGGGAACCTGCTTCTCCCTCCGCCTGTGCCTGTGCCTCTCTCTCTGTATCTCTCGTGAATAAATAAAATCTTTTTTTTTAAATAAAATCTTTTGAAAAAAACTTTAAGAAGAAGTAATGAAGGTCCATCTCTTAGCCCCTGAAAAATGTGCCTCATACTGTTCTCTTTACAGTCAACACAGAGCTCCCTAGACAGGGTTGTTGGATTTAGCAAATAAAAACATAGTATTAAATTTGAATTTCAGGTAAACAACAAATTAACTTTTGGTATAAGTATAGCCCATGCAAGAATTTGGGATACACTTCTAATAAAATTATTTATCAACTAATTTTTAGTATAAGTATCTCCCATGCAATAACTGAGGTACACTTTCACTAAAAGATTATTTGTTCTTTATCTGAAATCACAGCTTAGCTGGACATCCTGTATTTTCTCTGATAACCTTACCCTGAAGCCCCCCTCCTCTGGGTGGTCTACCATACATCTTTCTCCCTGTGGACTCCAGCAGGCTGTCAATACTGGCCAAGGCTTACCTTCTCCTGAAGCCACCATGTCTGAATTGGCCCTTTTTGGCGTAAAAGTCCAGCTATAGTCTTCAATCCAGCGTTTCAGAATCAATTCCCAGAGCTCCTGAATGGAGACCACCTCCAAGTTCTCCTTCAGACACTGATACTCATTTCGGTAGATTCTACATTCTCTCAGTTCGTTTGCCAGGATTGTGAGTTTTAAAGGATTCAGGTTTGTTTTCTTCCTCAAAGTGTATTTGTTCTGTCAGAGGGGGTCTTTGTTGGGAACAAAGAGATGCTGTCTAAAGATGTTTAGTTTCACTTCTTCATCTCCTACACTAAGGAGCTCCACTGTCTTCACATCCAGGCGGGCACACAGCGACTTGTAGGACAGGCTGGAGGAGACGGTGCTCATGATAAATTTGCAATGAGGAGGCAGTGAGCCTGGCAGCCAAGAAAAATTCTGTGCCTGATGGAGAAAGTCAACAACATTTGAAATCATTAAAGACTATTTTTCTGATGGTTTTTAAACCTAGAGCAGCTGGAATATAGGGAGTAAGTAGAGGGTGAGGGCTAGGCTGGGGTTAAGGGTAATAAGCAATACAGTGATAAGAAAATACCACACACATTCCACGTAACTATATTTGACTGCATCACCCATCTGTTATGAATTTGATAGTACATGTGCAACCTCCAAAAAGAGGTTCTTGCAAGCAAGTAATCAGACAAATCCCAAATACAATCTGATTTGTAATCCAAATCAGAATTTGTCCCAATTCCTAAGAATGATGGGACAAATCCCATCACTTAGGACCTACAGTGATGACCAAAGGAAACCTAAGAATGCAAACTGAACCATTTGGTTGATAAAGAGAATATTGTTTTATGCTGAGGAGTTGCTCTATATAGCAATGCTATCATAAGTTATATGGCTTTATTTAGGAATAAAATAAACACCTAATCAGATCTTTCTACATTCCTTTAACAGCCTTTCCCACCCCTTTTTGATTAATAATATCAACTATTATAATAATCAAAAGAGCAACTATCAAATGCTTACTGCTTACTCCGAGCCAGGCCCTGTGTTGGGTATGCCTTCAGGTACTAGCTGTTCTAGTTAGAGATTTCTATTTTGTGTGTCTTCTGATAGTTTGACATCTCTCAGGAGCCTTACAGACCCCACAGACATTGCTCCTCCTGAGACACGTTAATTCCTGGGGGTGGGCAGTGGACAGCTTATTAGAACGTGCCTGTCCCGTGCAGAGCAGCCAATCCAAGGCCACACTCCCACCTGCCCTCCTACCTGACTCTCATCCACTCCGACCCACATCAGGCCAGGGCTGGGTGACCAAACAACCAGGGACAGCCCCTCTGCCACTACAGCTGCCAGAATTATACAAACGAGCCAATCCTGAATGGTTTACTCTGCCTTTCCCATGGGAGACCCCATGAAGGCTTTGGCCTTGGCCTTCTCTTGGCTCTTGTTTCTTGCATCTTGGCTATCCAATACTTCCCCCTGGGGCCCTGTATGACATGGCATGTCTCCTTCTCTTGGGAAATGTAAGTTATAATGTATTCTTTCAATGGTACTGGCTTCTCCATATCGTCACTCAGTCCTCTGCACAACCCTCTAGATTCTACATTCTCTACTTCATACATACTCTAGAAAGGCAGAGGAGGGGCTAACCATCATATCTAATCTATTCTGATAGCAAGCAGTGGAGCTTGGATTGACACCAAGGGTCTGGCTCCCCAGGCAGGCTCTGAACCACTGCACTCTACGGGTGTAGATAACAGCCTGGACAGTCCCTCCTCCCCATGCAGTGCTCTGCCTGGAGTCCTTCTTCCAGGGAGCCTCCTCCAAAGTCCAAATCCCTTCATTAGAGGCTCTCACCAAACTACATACTGATCCTTGGTAGCACTTGTCACAGCTGCAATTTTATGCTTATTGTGTAATAGCATCATTAACAGCTGCCATCCCCTGCTATAGTGAAAGCTCTGTTTGCCGGACCATGTCTGACTTTGCTTATATGCTTTCCCCATAATGAGTGGTCAACAATTGTTGAATTTATGGTGCTTGCTGTGTATTAAGTTAAAAAGCGGGTTATAAAACAATACGGCATGTGACTTACTTACATAAGCATCAATGAGTGTATATAGATATCCATAGAAAAAAGGCTAGACTCTAAAATGGTGAACAGTGGTGAGACTATGAGTATACCGAATTTTTTTCCTTCTTCTTTATCATTTTCTTTATGAGAAACATAGATGAGGGATCCCTGGGTGGCGCAGCGGTTTAGCGCCTGCCTTTGGCCCAGGGCGCGATCCTGGAGACCCGGGATCGAATCCCACATCAGGCTCCCAGTGCATGGAGCCTGCTTCTCCCTCTGCCTGTGTTTCTGCCTCTCTCTCTCTCTCTCTCTCTCTGTGCGACTATCATAAATAAATAAATAAAAATTAAAAAAAAAAAAAAAAAAAGAAACATAGATGACTTACATAATTTATAATTACATGTGTTTTTAAGTTTTAGAGGGAATGCTTCACAAAGTAATGACTGATACTAAGTTGTATTGTATTGTATTGGATCAATATACAATCAATTGTATATTGATCCAATATAGCCTCAAGCAGGATCAAAGAGCAACTAGTTTGGTAGGTGCAAAATCAGTGTAGATGAGGCAAATCAAAATATACAAAGTAAGAAAATACTAGGGGCCCAATAAATGCATGAGCAAAGCATAAAATAGGGAGGGAAGCAGAACCAGGCTGGAGTAAAGGCCATAGTGTCTAGAACCAGACTACCCACATCTGAATGTCGAGTCTATCATCATCTTCAGATGTTCTGTAAGTCACCTAACATCTCCACACTCAGCTCCCTCTGTGTAAACAGGGATGATGATCACGGTCTCTCTTTCATAGGGTTCTTCAGAGAATTACATGCATCAATATTCCCCAACTTCCTAGAAGGGCACCTGACCCCGCTGTAGGTGTCCCCACAGAAGTATTTGTTCAATAAAACATAGAGCAGTGACTATAAGCCATGCTGGCTATGGCTACAGATATGCATCATAATGGAAAGATGTTACATACATTCTAAATTATGGGGTTTTCTTTTTATAAAACGGCAGTAAAATAGGTATTATTTTAAAAAGAGATTACCTTCTGTCCTGAAATGCCATAAATGCCAATCAGTTCTTCGATTCCATCTAGGACAAGTATACATGGCTTTAAACTGATGGAAGCAATGAACACTTCCACAAGAAGCAAAAAGACCAAAACATTTGAGTCTTCGTTAAGAATATCAGTTTCAAGCTGACTACCTAGAGCATAGGAATTTGCTCAGATTAGGCAAAAATGTTTCCATCATTGCTAGAATATGTTAATGGGATGGGGAGGTGGAAGAGGTTGGGAACAATGAGTGCTATTCACAGCTGTACAGATGACACATATAGGTATATGTGTGATTAGCAGCCTAAAAATATTCAACCCAAAAGGGATAATGATATTTACCACCAGATGTCTCCTATACATTTTCAGGATTTTATATAGAAAACATTTTGTATGATCCAAAGCATTACTCTCTTTCTCCAAAATGCAAAGATAGATCATGTTACAAAGAGTTGGTTGGGGAGAAAGAGAAGCCAAACTACATGGTCTGTGAAGTTTCGGCAGCTCTGTTACACCAAGTAGCTGTCTCAGGACCAGAGTTACCACCCTGGGTGGTCCAGCAGTGCACACATGCATCATCTCCCCCCAGGCTCTTCGTTCCTCACCCACATTAAACATGACATAACCAATACTGAGTTACTCTACTCACAATATCGGACCCAAGACCTTAGATTCTGGAAATTATCAGGGAGAATTAGGTAAAGAGCCAGTAAAGGCTATATATATAGGATATAATAAAAGGACCAACTTTCAAACTCCCATTAAGTGACATAGTAGCAGCAACCCAAAATTGTAATCAGCTACCTAATACTCTTTCTAAGACTTATTAATTTTAGAGCAAGAGAGAGAGAGAGAAAGAGAGAGAGAGAGAACATGTGTGCAGGGGGGAGGGGCAGTGAGAGAGAGAGAGAGAGAGAGAGAGAGAGAGAGAGAATCTTAAGCATGCTCCAAGCACAGTGCAGAGCCTGACTCTGGGCTTGATCTCATGACCCTGAGATCACAAACCTGAGCAGAAGCCAGGAGTATGACATTCAACAGACTGAGCCACCCTGGTGCCCCTCAACTACCTAATATTCTAAGGACATTTTACTACATACAACCTTGACCTTGCTTTTATTTTTCAAAGGCAATGTTTCCCATAGAAATTTAGGCACATTAGAATCTAGAAAATCAAGTCATGAAAAGAAGTTTTAATGGATTTAGTCTCTCAGATGCATTTAGATTCTGTTAGAAGCTTTGAGAGTAACTCTGCTTAACAGGTACTTACTGGTTACCTGTTATATACAAGGCTCTGTGCTAGAAGCCAAGAGGAGATAAAATGGTCTATATTATAAAGTGTAGGAATTAAGGGAAGTGAAATGGGTTCTAGACACAAATAACCACCTTTGAAGGCAGAATAAGAGTCTGAAGGTTACTGGAGTTTGATGCAGAGCCATCACAGTAAAGAAAGGTCCGTGCACAGGTAGAGATGAGGGCAAGGGTTACCATGCAGGACAAGGCACAGGTGAAGGTATGGAGGTAGGAAAGTGCATGAACATTCAAAAAACAGGAAGTTTATTAGAGCAGTGAACTCAACAGGGGAGGTCCAGGGTTTCTAGACGTCCTACAACACAGGAGGCAATCAATGAAGCTGCATCCTGGGATCTACCAGACTCAAAGGTCTGTCTGACACTCATGAAGGAGGGAATCTTACTAATTATGTTACCTAGGAACCAACTCCATTTTCATGCAAACACAAAGTAATTTGCACAGATTTGAAACACATTAAATTTCCTAGGAATACAGCTACCATATAAAGTGATGGAAGATTATATGTTGCTTTGTCTGAAATGAGACCAAGATTTGTTCACCACTTCGGGAAATCACAACCCTGGCAGGAATATTGTTCATGATGCTTGAACCTTGAATATATGCCCACGCCAGTCTGCATGGACAGCTACTGCTTTTGTGGTCATTTTCTGTATAGAGGCAGGCACCTGTCTACTCTTCTGGAGCCTCTATTGGAATTATGTTTGAGCATTTATATATTGAAATACATATTACTTTATAATAAATTACTTTATCTTTCTCTTTTACATTATAGTAGAGGGTAGCACTGGTTTTCTTTTTATTGAGTTATAAATTAGTTTCAGGCATACAACATAATGATTTGATATTTGTACACACTACTAAATGATCACCACTGTAAGTCTAGTTAGCATCCATCACCACACAGATACAGAACCTTTTTTTTCAGGGTGCCTGGATGGCTCAGTCGTAGAGCATGCAACTCTTAATTACAGGGTTGTGAGTTCAAACCCAATGTTGGGCATGGAGCTTACTTAAAATATTTTTTAAAAGAATCAAACAATTTTTTTTCTTGTGATAAGAACTCTTAAGATGTACTCTTAGCCACTTTCAAATATGCAATACAGTATTGTTAACTAAGGTCACCATCCTATACAAGACATCCCCAGGACTTATTTCTCATAAAATTCGACATTTTATGTCGAAGGAATAAAAAAAGATAGGGGTATCCAGCTGGCTCGTGTGATGGACCGTGCAATTCTTGGTCTCAGGGTCATGAGTTCAAGCCCCACATTGGGTATAGAGATTACTTTAAAAAATTAAAATCTTGGGGCGCTGGGTGGCTCAGTGGTTGAGCATCTGCCTTTGGCTCAGGTCATGATCCCGGGACCCTGGGATCAAGTCCCGCATCAGGCTCCCCATAGGAAGCTTGCTTCTCCCTCTGCCCATGTCTCTGCCTGTCTCTCTCTATGTCTCTGATGAATAAATAAATAAAATCTTTAAAAAAATTAAAATCTTAAAGAGAGATAGTTTGTGCTTGTGTCACACAATAAAAAATATTTTTCAAAAATGGGAAGAGAACAATTAATCTCAATGCTTCATCCTTTCAGGTTTTGGAGCATTTTTTTTTTCTCAATCTTTAAAGTACGGGCGATATCGAGACTTCAGGCCTTAAGTAGCTGAAGTTGAGAACAGGAAGAATTCTGGAAATCACATAGTCTAGCCAAACCCTCATTCATTAGGTGAGGAAACAGACCTAGGAAGGTGAAGAAACTTGAACACGGATCATTGGGAGCTTTGAAACACTGATTTTGCAAACAACACGTCATCAGTTAAAGATTACTCCATTTGAGGTTTCAAGCTGTGTGGGTCACCACCCATGTGTACGGTTCACCAGCAGTCCTATGTGGAAGACATGCACCACTCACCTCTTGCATGAAGCTGATATAGAAGCTAAGTGACAGGGAGGCCTGGGGGTTTCTGCCTTTGGCTCAGGGCGTGATCCCTGGGTCCTGGGATTGAGTGCCACATCGGGCTCCACACAGGGAGTCTGCTTCTCTGTCTGCCTGTGTCTCTGCCTCTCTGTGTGTCTCTCATGAATAAATAAAATCTTAAAAAAAAAAAAAGAGGCTAATTAATTGACAAAATAAAGGCAAAGGAACCTCAGAAAATATACACAGCCTGACCATTGTAAAGCATAACGTCACTCATAAAAATCAGCAAAAAAATAATCCCAGGCAAAGAAAGGGAAAAAGAAACCTCAAGGAAGATACTGAATGGATTTTTATCTGTATACGCAAAGGAAAGCATTAGTTCAGTGTTTTTAATACTCCCTTTGGGGTGATTAGAATTATTTTTCCTCAAAATAATGTTGAAGATAGAATTATGAGCAGGGGAAAATGATTCTAAACATGTCTCTTGGGCAGCCCCAGTGGCGCAGCAGTTTGGCGCCGCCTGCAGCCTAGGGTGTGATCCTGGGGACGCGGGATCGAGTCCCACGTCGGGCTCCCTGCATGGAGCCTGCTTCTCCCTCTGCCTGTGTCTCTGCTTCTTTCTCTCTGTGTCTATGAATAAATAAATAAAAATCTTTAAAAATAAATAAATAAATAAATAAACATGTCTCTTTATTGTGTTAGAGCCAAGCCAAACAGTCTCTACTCAATGACAGCTGCCCATTGCCTAATTTAAATGGTAACATCTCAAGTGTTCAAAGATCCAATCAGGATAGGTAAATTTATGGGGAGAAGGAAAAAGGTCAATGGATCTTTCAAAACACTTTGTAACAAAATGATTTAGTGATTGACCAATTTTTTTCAGTTTTGCATAGTGTTACCTCATTATTCAATAAGGATTTGTTTAGAACCTTCTATATTAGGCTCTGCATCGGGCACTGAGTGTGACACTAACAAAATAGACATGGCTCAAACACATGTGTTATTTCTGATGTTGTTTAGGTGTGTGAGTATAATGGGTTTATTATTTTTAAGCTAAGCTTTTGGTCTTGTTTGGAAAAATAAACCTCTCTGTGCCACAGTGGAAAAAAAGAAAGAATTGACACGGCTCCCTGCACTCTCAAGACTATAGGGGGATACAGTAAAACATCGTGGCAGCACCACGTATAAGTCATGGGGGACCAGGACATCAAGCTCACAGTGTTTGCAGGGAGACACATAAACTAGAAAACAATAAGACTGGGGCTATCCTCATCACTTAGTCAAAGTTGGAGGTGAGGGAGAGAGGCACCCCATAGGCTCTCTTATTGAGAGGGTGCTCTTTATTACTTTTAAAAAAGATTTTAAAGTAAGTAAGTAATCTCTACACCCAATGTAGGGCTCGAACCCATGACCCCTAGATCAAGAATCGCATGTTCCACTGGCTGAGGCAGCCCGGTGCCCCGGAACAGGTGCTCTTTAAATAGGGCCTTAAGGAGGGATAGGAGGGGTCCCTGGGTGGCTCAGTGGTGGAACGCCTGCCTTCGGTTCAGGGCGTGACCCCCGGGTCCTGGGATCGAGTCCCGCATGGAGCTCCCCACAGGGAGCCTGCTTCTGTCTCTGCTTCTCTGTCTCTCATGAATAATAAATAAAATCTTAAATAAAAAAGGTTGGGGGGGGGGGGAAAGGTTGGGGGGGGATGAGAAGGTATTCACTGACCTGAGGAAAGGGAGGGGGCATTCCAGTAGAAGGGGACAGAAGCAGACAGACAAGGACAGAAGTGACTGGCTGTTGGGGGGCGGAGCGCGGGGCGGGATGGGGGTGGTGGTGGGGGGGGGGACAACCCGTGGTGCGGCGGGTCCCGGTGGAGACACCTGAGCAGTCAGCCAAGCCCACGGCGCGGGGCTCCCCAAGCCCTGCAGCCTGCCAGGGAGTCCCGCGGGCACTTCGCCCATTCCACATCACAGACTGGGGCGCAGACTCTCCTGGTCGCTGGTGCCAGGAGGGGACCCTAACAGATATCCTAAAGAGCAGGACGTCCCTCTGTGGGTTCGAGGACACAGGACCCGGCCACAGTAGGCCGGGCCGGGAGCTCAGCGGACACCTGAGGCCGAGCCCTGCTCTGCACGCGCGGTGCGAGCCAGCGTCCCGGGTCTGTCCACGGCGCCCGCGGCAGTGCTGAGCAAGCCCCGCAGGCCCGGCAGCCGCACCTGTCCCGGGAAACACCGGGATGCGGCGTCGGCGGCAGGTCACCGCCGAGCACCAGCACCAGCGGCCCGGGCGCTGACCCCGCGGGCACCTGCGGCGGCCCCTTAACCGGGCAGCAGGGGCGCCGACGCCGAGGGGGGCGCGTCTTGCTGTCCCTGGGGGGGGGGGACCCGCAGGAGCGGGAGCTGCGCAAGGCTGAGCGCGCAGGGAGGGAGGCAGGGAGCCCCCCCACCCCGTCACCAGCCAACCGAGCTGCACGTGCTCGGCGCCCTGACCTCCCGCCCCGCTGCGCCCCCACCGCCGCTGCAGCCCCTCCTTCGCTCACCGCCCCCCAACCGGGGTCGGGGGTACCCAGCTCGCCCAGGCCGCGCGGGGCCGGCTCCCCTCCGCTTCCTCCCTGGCTGCGGCTTTGCCACCTCCTCCTTTAGTCTAGTGAATGAATAGAGCCCCTGGTTTCCCTCAGCAGTCCCCGCTCCCTGCCTGTTTCTCTAGCTCAGTAAGGAATAATCCTAATAATAATCAGGACAAAAGTAACGCTAACAACTGTGGCCAGGAACTCTTGTAAGTCCTTTTCCCTGTAGTATCTGCTCATCCCCTCGCAACTTTACGTCCAGGCCGACAGGCTCACCCCCGCTGACAGCCAAGGGCCCAGAGCACACAGCTGGCAAGCAGCAGAGCGGGACTGGACCGTGCAGGTGGGCTGAGAGCTGAACCACAGCCTTTCCCCTTGGGGTCTTCCTTCAGGGACACAAGCTGTCTGCTACGTACAGGCTGTACCTGATTTTATTCTACTTTGTCAATCTCAAGATGTGTTTCAAAGACAGCAGCTGTTTTGATTAGGAGCTTTCAGCACCTAAAAACAGTCATTAAAATCACAATTCATGGGCAGCCTGGGTAGCTCAGCGGCTTATGCCGCCTTCAGCTCAGGTCGTGATTCTGGGGTCCTGGTCTCGAGTCCCGCATCGGGCTCCCTGCATGGAGCCTGCTTCTCCCTCTGCCTGTGTCTCTGCCTCTCTCTGTCTCTCATGAATAAACAAATAAAATCTTTAATAAATAAATAAATAAAAATCACAATTCACTTTGGGAATAAAGTCATAATTGGGCACGTTCGGGTTGAGTTCCTTTCCTCAGCCCAGCCAGACCCAAGTCCCTTGGCTGTGGCTGAGTCAGATCAGTGGTTGTCCTTCAGAACCAGTCACACCTGCTGCTCCTGATTTTGATTTTACCACTTATGCACCTGAGAAATGGTACCGCAGAGAACTCATGCCCACGTGTTCACGCTGGTTACAGACATGCACAGGAGCGCGCACACACACACACTCTGTGTACCATCCTATAGAGATGATACATGTCCATCAAAACTCATTCAGAGTCTCATATCCCCACTCAATACCCAAAAGCATGCTTGGGCCCAAGCCCACATGAGAAGGGACAAGTTCCCAAAAGCAGCCAGACATGCAAATACACAACAGACTCCCAATAATAATAACAGCTGATATTAATTAGGGCTTACTATACGCCAAGCACTGCAACAGGTCTTTATTTATTCATACCTCACCTTAGTGATCACCTCCTGCACTGCCTGAAGACATTTCCTTTCTTATCCACATTTGCAAAGCAGGCACACTGAGCTGCAGAGCTCAAACAACTCAAGGAAGCTCCACTGCTAATAAGTAGAGCCAGGCTCCTGGTGGCTCCTAGAACAGAGGCGGAGCCCACACAGCGGCTCTTGTCCCCATGTACACCTTGTACCCCGAAGATCCTTCACCCAAAGCGGCAGCCTTCCGGTCCGCTCACAACCTGCTGCCCTCTCCCTGTGGACTCCACTGCATCTCATGGGGCCCCTCACCACCCAGGCTGTGCCCAGCTCCTCCGTGTTTTGAGCCCCACATTCAGCTCCCCAGGAGGTGCTCGGCCCACCGGCCCTCCTCCTTCTGCACCCTGTGTCCCCCGCATCGTGACTGCCTGGACCGCAGCAGTGTCCTCCAACCAGCGTCCTGCCTCGTCCTTGCTCCCCCACATCCATTAGGCTGATCTTAATCTTTCCAGAGTATCAATGGAAGCACGCCACTCCCCTGGTGATGCCCCTCCACCGCCTCCCTCCGCATTCAATAGAGTGTGAACCTAACTCTCTGAAACAAGACCCAGACCTGTGGTGCTGGTACCGACCTTCCCCTCCTCCCCATCAGGTCTGATGCCCCCGCGTCCCCACCCCCCACCCCCGTCTGGCCATACGGGCCTGCTTTCCCTTTATAACTCAACTTTATCTCCATAGGACCCACATTACCTTAACTATTCCTTCTGCCTGGAAGGTTCTAACCCCTCACTGCCTGTGCCATCTCCACAGCATACAGCAGAGATAGCTGCCTGTCCTGCAGAAGTCCATCCTCCCTGTCCCGGGCTGTGGCGTCCTGTCCTCCCTCGACTCCAAGGGTGGCCATGTGGGCCCAGGGTGGCCAAGTCCTCGCCAAAAGAATGGTAGTGGGAACAATCTGGATCACTGCCAGGCCTAGGCGTCAAAGGAACGGCTGTGCCTCTTCCACTCTTTTTCCTCTTCCTCCAGCCAAAGGCGGAGGACTCTGGAGCCCCAGGGCTTTAAGCCTCAAGATGCAAAAGGCCTGTGTCCCCACATCACCACATGGAAGAAAGCCACTTGTGACTGATGAGGAACCCCTTACTGGGCTGGTCCATGAGTGAGAAATAGACTTCATGTGAGAAGCCACTGATATGAGACTTATTTGTCACCACAGCTAGAGTTCCTCTTGCACAGAGACACGGCTCCTGGCCACTCAACCTAACTAGCACCCTGTCACCTTATCACAGCACTCTGCATGGCATTTATCACTGTTTGTTTCTCATTTATTTGTTGTCTGCCATTCTCAACTAGAACATCACATCTGTGAGAGCCATGACCCTATTTGCTGGACGTGTACATACCTAGAACCCAAGGAAGTGCCTAGTGCACGATAAGCAACCAATAAATATTCAATAATGAGTGAATGAATGAGCAAGTGAGCAAATGAACACGCTCAGTAAATAGTTACAGGATCAAATAGGAGCAACAGTTGGAGGCCTGGCCCTTTTTTCCTTTGACTGGAATGCTGTCTCTGCAATACCAGCTCGGCTCCCTCCTTCAGATAGGTATTCAAATGTCCCTTTCACAGTGAGGCTTTCCCAGACCACTTTGCAGATCCTAACAGCTCTGACATACACTACACCCTGCCTCCCTTCATGTTCTGTTTTATTTTTCTTCATAGAACTTACCATCCAACATTCTACATTACGTTTTTAGTTGGTTAACTCTTTGTCTCCCTCACCCCAGTAACATAAACACACGATAAGGGTAAGGACTTTTGTCCACTTTGTTCATGCTTGTACCCTCACTGCTAGTGCCCTGGCACATAAAGGCACTCAATTAATATTTGGTGAAAGAAGAAAGAAAAGAAGGAAGGAAATTTAATTCCGTGAGGGGAAGCAGTGGGTAGATCATGTTGGTGAGACAGAACAGGGTTTACAGTGGAACAGGAGGAAAACAGCCACAGAAACAGCAAGACAGGATATATAATCTCTAACACAAATTTTCCAAAGTTAAAGCTTGATTCCAGTACCATAGTTTTTGTACTGTAACTCTGTGATGAAATAATGTATCACAGACATGATGTCACTGCTTTCACAGGTACTGCCCACAAAATGAGGGATCATCAAGATGCTGGGATATTTCTTTTTGAAATAATTCACCCAGTTGGCGATCAGAGTGGACTTCCCACAACCACGTTCTCCAGACAAGAGCAAAATGGACTTGTAAACTGGAACAGGATTTATTCTGAAAAAATAAAGGGGTAAAATATAGCCAAGAATATTTACAAAGGAAGGGAAGGAGGGAGCAGGGGAGAAGAAATTTTCCTGCAACTCTCACCAAGAGATAGGAAATTCTAGTCTCAACTTTGGCCTCATTTGGCTCTGGTAAGTTATCTGCCCTCTGGGCTTTAGCTTTGTCCTATGTAGAATTAGAACAGTCGAGAGATGGTAGCCTTGGAAGGCCCTCCCAGTTACACAGACCCTAGGGTTGTTGGTACCAACCTGGGGTACACCCAGGGCCCACCCTGCCCAGAGGCCTAGGGAGGGAGACCCTAACACATCCATCCATTGCCCTTGAATCTGCTGTTTGTCCCTCCCAGGGCCACAGCCACCAGCACCATGTGAGTCCTCCGGACCGCATCGTATCAGGAGAGGCTGAAACATAGGAGCATTCATATGCCAAGGACTCCCTTGGTCCCAGTTACCACGACTCTGGAAACTGCCAGGATGGTTGGTGCCTCCGTACAAGGAAGCCTGCTCCTCTACCAGGTGTTTCAGCCCAGGCTCCTGCAGTGCCTCTGTGACCGACATGAGCACAGTGTAACTGGTCCCACTGCTCAGCTCTCGTGCTGCAGAACTTCCCCGGATGCAGAGGATTCCCAGGTCCCCCCATATCAGAACATGTAGGCTCCTGCCCTGTTCCTTACATGTTGATGATGTAACAAGTCCGCATCCGGTGACCGTTCATGGATGCAGGTCACCGGGCCTATCCAGCTCGTGTCTGGGGAACTCGTGACTGGCACAGTGTCAGTCATTAACTGCTGACTGACTGAACGAAATCAGATAAATAAGCCTGACAGCTGGGTTCAGCGGAGCAAGAGGATCAGTCTGCAGAGCCTTTAAAACAGGACCTAAAACAGGTTAGGATCATTAAATAGAAATTGTTCCCTAAGAATTCCGCCTCCATTACCAGGACTCAGGAGTCAGTGTGCTAGTGTTCTCGTTACTTGGTCGTCACATCTGAAGGGCAGACTGTGCTACACAGAGGCAAAGCCCCAGTCGTGACAATGACCCGTGAAACCAGACAAGACCCCCCAATCTGTGACAGGTCCACCTCACGCCCCCTATCCTCCCTGGGTCCTGACCCTGGGTGGGTCTAGCCGCCCCACATTGCTCCAGCTCAGGACGTCCAAGTTTGCTGTTCCTTCCATCAGGAATGCTGTCCGCTCCCCGTCTGCGTAGCCTGCTCCCCAAGGGCTGCCACTAGTCAGCCGTGCGCCACCTCGCACCTTGTATTCCTCTCAAGGTCTCTGCCCAAAGCACTAAGGCATCCAAGCTGTCATGTACTTTGTGTGTCTACCACGTGGGTGAAGTAAGCACCATGGACGCACAGGGCTCTGTCTACTGGTTTGGCTGCTATGGCCCCTGCTTCCAGAACACTCCTTGGCACTGAGCAGGCAAAACCAATGAAGGAAAAATACCAACAGAATGCATCCCCACAATGAGGCCAGGGTCTGAACGCTTGCTTCTTAGGAACAAACAAAACGAAAACCCGGCAAAGCAACCTGGCTCAACTGCTCTACAACTGCTCTACACGGTCAGTTAAGACAACACTTTGAAACTCCAACCGAACATCCCTTTCTGTTACCTTTCTGTTACCGTATGTGTGATTCGGGAACTTACAGTACAAAGCATTGTTTCCAAATGCAAAGTCCTGTTTCCACACAGCTACTTTCAAAGGACTTGTTTCACCATTGTATCTAATTGGGCACAGTGGGCTCCTTTCATTGCAACAAAAATTATCAGATTTCTCATCTACTCTGAAATACTCAAAATGATAACCTAAGTGAGAAAGAGTTCATGGACCAGAACCTCACCATCTCACGGTGTACAATTCAGCGGTTTTCACTGTATTCACACGGTTGTATGAGTTATCACTGCTAAATTTTCAGCACCCCAAAAAGAACCCCCAGACCCACTAGGAGTCATCTCCTGTTTCTCCTCTTCTCTTACCCTGGCAGCCACTAACCTACTTTTCATCTCTATGGATTTTCATCAAGTCAAAGATGTTTTTAACACATGAGCTACATATTCAAACCCCTGTTAAGTTTTTAAAACCTTGCCTGAGCTCCATGTTGTATTAACCAAGTCACTTGTCTTCCTCTTGGCACGAGTTCCTGGAACCACAAAAATGTTGGTGCTGCCTGTACCTCACAGGGCTGACGGTGGGTGCGGACCCTGGGGTGGGGGATGGTGAGGTGGGGTGGAGGAGCTGAGCATCCCAGCCACGTGGTGGGTTTCTTTTCAAAATATGAAACTCATGGAACAAATGAGATCAGTGGTAAGAAGAGGAGGACGATGATGGAAGAAGGGAAACTATCTCCAAAATCTCCCAATGTCTAAAGATGAGACTGAGAAGGACACTGTAGACAACCCTGGTCACACTTCACATCCCAGCCTTTTCCTGCCTGTGGCTGGTGAACAGAGTGTGCCACCACCATGCCCCTTGGGGAGGGAGAAAGGAATTTTAAGGGGAGGACAATGGATAAAACAAAGAGGGAGTGCATACATTGGGTAAGATAATTCAGTGCCCTACATAAACACAAATAATAATGTGGCCTGGAGTGTTGGGGCCAGGCGGGAAGGGAAACTCCTCAAGATGATGGATACCCCAAAATGGCTGAGGTTCCTGTCACCACCTCCACTTGGGATGCCAATGGGCCAATGACCTGCTGACAGCTTGACACAGACCCTTACACCTCCCCTTTCGACTTCCCCAACTGAACCCAATGCCCTTCAAACCCCAGAGGAGGAAGTCACCTTTGGTCGAATTGCAATCCTTCCTTTGCATAGTGAGGGTCACTCTGACTGGTTGGATTGCAATCCTTCCTCTGCATATGAGCCAACCAATAGGAAACCGTTCTGCTTTACAACGTTATGTAAACCCCCTACCACCTTGTCTTGGTGCGACTTCCCCAACTCACTCTCTTTCCCCCATGAGTCGTGGAACCTCGCCCGAGGGTGCCCGCAATAAAATCTGTTCTTGGACCCTCACTTGCCTTGGCGGTCTCATTTCCATTTAGTTACTAAAAAACCTTACATGGAGTAGACTTTCAATGAGTGTTAGCTGAACGTCTTAATGTCATTAATAATGAACTGATGATGTATGTGGAAGCTCCTTATAAAAATACACAACACTGTACAGATGCATTATTCATAGTTCCTGATCTAATTTCTTCTCCTTAAAGTCATTCCATCACTGTCAGGAATTACTTGGATCAACTTAGACCTATAGTGGCGGGGGACTTTATCATCTTCTTGAGGAGACTGGAAGAAAGGAAGTGAACTTGCCAGGAAAACTTTGCAAATGCAGAGTGATACCGATAAGGAAATTCCAACCTAAGGGTGCTTCTATGGGGCCTCTCTAGTGCAGGAAAGGATGGGCACAGGAAAGGGGGGGGGGGTGGGGGACAACAGCTGAAATTTGAGGGATCATAGTCACTAAAGTCAGGCTGTTTTGCTCAAGCCTAATGGAAAGGCTTGAGATTTCTTGACAACTTACCTGAGAATAGAATCTAAACTGGAACCTGCCACAGAATTGTTAAATTCAACTTCCACATCCTCTAAGGCAAATCTTTCCAAGATTCGAAGGTTCTGTTTGATTCCTTGGAAATAACAAACACTTGCTTGCACTTCTCAGTAAAGTCTTCATGATGGTAACATTCAAAGTTGTGCTTATAGTCTTTGTGCACAAAAAGTAAGTTTTAGTACCTTAGATTGGTTTCACATTTTCCATTACATATGGTTATTATAAATGCCCAGGAAGTATCTCCCCTTCTGTAACCATATCCTCTTCTTTCTATGTTGGCACCATATTTCATAGCCCATTGCATAATGAAAGCAGACAACAGACAAGCCATTTAATCTTTCTAAAGCTCTTTGTATATGAGATCCTACTTAGGATTGCAAGTTATTTCCTGACCTCAGAATAACAAGGGCAAAAAAAATAAAATTTAAAAACTGAATTTGCTACATACATCCACTCATCTTTTTATGTTGTTATCTAAGTATTAAGTGACCTAATTCAATCTTGTGGCAAATGTGTATATGTCTATCCATAGCTGAGGCTGGGAGAACAGGGTATATTTTTGGACAAGATGCCCTAATACAATGACAATGGTGGGTACAGATGTAGCTCTGCCACTGGGCAAGCCCCTTAAACTCTCTGGTAAAATAAGGGGCAGAACCAGACACTTGGATCTTTGAGCAATTCCTCCTAGTTTCAATTTACTTTAATTCTAAACTCATAGTTTAATTGAAGTCAAGGAGTTCTGGACTGCCAAAAGGCCCTTCTGTCCCTAAAGACACTTAGATCCTCCAAGGTTTGGCTTTTGCTTTTGTTTTAAAGGACGGAGGCAGTTATGCATGAAAATGAATGTCAGGTAGATTAACCTAGTAGATTCACCAAATACTTACCTGTACCTCCACATTAACTGGGCTGCCCTGTGGTTCCGGTTAGAGCCAAACAGACCTGGATGACCTACAGTCTGGCCAAAGTCAGCTTCAAATTTCAAGATCTTAGATAGAATTGGGAATGATCCCACAGTCTAATGAGTCGCTTGAGGTAAACCTGAACCTCACCCACTAATCTCAAGGATCTCCAAGGACCTCAGAAGTGTTTCTAAGAGTTAAGAGTATGAACCATATTTCAAGCTCTACATCACCTTACAACACCCACTGGCTTCCCAAATGGCCTTTTGCTACCCACCCCCAACCCCCATCAGATTTTGGAACCACCTGAGTGATTAAAGGGTATCAAAGATACAAAAGAAAAATAATATAGCAAGTCTTTCTAAAGCCTTTTTAATTTTTGTATATTTTTTATTGGAGTTCAATTTGCCAACATATAGTATAACACCCAGTGCTCATCCTGTCAAGTGCCCCCCTCATTGCCCGTCACCCAGTCACCCCATCCCCCTGCCCAACCCACCTCCCCTTCTACTACCCCTTGTTCGTTTCCCAGAGTTAGGAGTCTCTCATGTTTTGTCACCCTCTCTGATATTTCCCACTCATTTTCTCTCCTTTCCCCTATAATCCCTTTCACTATTTTTTATATTCCCCAAATGAATGAGACCATATAATGTTTGTCCTTCTCCGATTGACTTACTTCACTCAGCATAATACCCTCCTGTTCTGGAGGGTATTAAAGCCTTTTTTATAATTCATCCATACTGTAACTTCTATTTTTTTTTTCATACTGTAACTTCTAATCCACACATTTGGTCTACATATCATACATTCAAAACTAAAGTCTATTTTTCAATAATAACTAAAATCAAAGGCTAAGGAGAATATTATGGAGAAGCATCCTGTCTCTAGTCCAAATATACAAATAGGCTAGGTTCTTGAACACAGTAGGAAATATTAATCTATATATGCAATTTGGATTGAATATCACAGAATATCACTATTAACCATATTTCAAGCTTTAGCCAAATGCATATGTTCTTCCAGGACTAATTTGTTGTTATTCATTCTCATCAGCTATTTACTCTGTGCCTAACATGTGACAAGCATTGTTTTTACGTATTCTACACAATTATTCTCAAGATGGTTAATGTTAACCTGTTATATAGAAGAAGAAACTAAGGCTTACCAGGATCATCATTTGCTCAAGGTCACACCCAGCTGGGAACTGTAAATCTGAGATCTGAGAACATGCGTGTTCTTAGACAATCTAAAACTCCAACCTTGTAGTAAATATTCAGGATATTTTTGGGCACTCAACACCCATCACCCTACTCTGGTTTCAGTAACAGCCCCAGATTATCACCCAATATCCCACCCTGTCTCAACACTCAGTTCATGTTATTCCAGTGGGTCTGACTCCACCTCCAGCTCCAGACATGGCATATGACCCAGGATTAGCCAATCAGAGCATCACATTCTTTTGGCACCAGTGATTTTTTTTTTTTTTTTTTTTTTTTTTGTTTTGGAGTTCAATTTGCCAACATATAGCATAACACCCAGTGGCACCAGTGATTAAGTCAGATACAAGCTTATGGTTCCAGTCAGGCTAATCAGAGACAGAAAGACTCAGTGCTAGGATTCTGAGCCACTTCTGCTTGACTTGAACTTGGAGCTACTACAGCCACCTACCTTCCATGATGGAGGAGCCAAGGAATTGAATCAATATCAAGACAGCAGATCCATGCTGAGAAATAGTAAGAAACCAGGGCAGATAACATCAACTGAGCCACTGGCTGAAGCCTGAGCTGAACCAGGCCTAATCCTGAGCTTTAAAGTTATAGAAGCTAATAAATGCCCTTTTTGTTAAAGCCAGTTTGAGTCACCTCCCAACCCAAAGAATTATGATTGACACAATAGTCTTTTCTAGGACTCCAAAATGATTTGGCTTGTAGGGAGAGTTGAGCAGCACTAGTAGGATTTTACCACCCACCTCCCTCCCCACCAACACTGCATTCAAATGAGTTTAGGTGAGTCAACTCTTTCTCGTTCAGTTCCACATAGATCCATCCACTCCCTTGATAAGGACTATTGCCTGCCTGACCCCTGAAAGCATTTGGGAATGTACCACCCACCATCACTTTGCAATCTCACATTAATTGGGCCCTTACAAGAATAATTCATAACCTTTTTTGGGTCATTGAACCTTTTGAGAATATGATCAAAGACACAGGCCATCTTCCTACTGCCCCCAACACTGATATGCATGTAAACATTCTATTTTTTATATAATTTTAAGGGCATAAAGGACCTCCCCCAAAGTCTGTGTAGGTGAAAAATCTCTGCCATACTCTAATATTGTTCTGCCCTTTTATTCTATATGTGTCTATGAGATGCTATTCTCAAAAATAAATGTAATCATTTAGAAGTCTAAAGTCTTCAGACATTTAGAGGCAGAATGGCAAGCTGTGCTTCTCAGACTTTAATGTATATGCAACCCACCTGGTCATCTTATTCAAATGTAAACTCTTATTCAGTAGATCTGGAATGCCTTTCTAACAAGGTCCTGGATAATGTTGAGGTGGCTGGTCCACAGATTACTGAATAGTAAGGGTGAAAGAACATAAGCATGGATTTTGGAGTCCAAATGACCTGGATTCAAAATCTGGAATGATCCCTCACTAATGATGTGATATTAGATAAGTCACTTAACTGCTATACAGCAGTTTTCATTTGTTCATCTGTAAAACAGAATTATAGTACCAACCCTGCAGGGATAAACCTTGAAGATTAAATGTAAAAACATGCAAAAATCACTCAAAAATTAATAAAAATTCCCTTTCCTTTAGATCAGGGTTTCTCAACCTTGGCATTATTGACATTTTGGGTTTAGATCAGGGTTTCTCAACCGTGGCATTATTGACATTTTGGGTTGGAAACTCTTTATTATGGGGGCTGCCTTTTGCTCTGCAAGATGTCAAGCAGTATTCCTGACCTCCACCCATTAAGATGCCAGGAGCACTACTCTAATTCTGACAACACCAAAACCTCTTCAGACAGGATGGCTGGATTGCTCAGTAGTTGAGTGTCTGCCTTTGGCTCAGGTTGTGACCTCAGGATCCTGAGATCGAGTCCCACATCAGGCTCCCCACAGGGAGCCTGCTTCTCCCTCTGCCTATGTCTCTGCCTCTCTGTGTGTCTCTCATGAATAAACAAACAAAACTTTTTTTAAAAAAATGTCTTCAGGGCAGCTGTGGTGGTGCAGCGGTTTAGCGCTGCCTGCAGCCTAGGGCGTGATCCTGGAGACCCTGGATCGAGTCCCACATTGGGCTCTCTGCATGGTGCCTGCTTCTCTCTCTGCCTGTGTCTCTGCCTCTCTCTCTGTGTGTCTCTATGAATGAATAAATAAATAAATAAATAAATAAATAAATAAATAAATAAATAAATAAATACCTTTAAAAAAAAAATGTCTTCAGAGTAGGCCCAATGCCCGGTGGGGGGACAACTGGCCCTGGTTGAGAAGCTCTACGTTAGAGCTACCACATTAACTGCTGGATATTTTAGGCCTTTTCTCAGCTCCTGAACTTCCTAAAGAATCTTCCATAACCCTTATTTTTACTTGTATTTCCAGTTTCAGAAATTTTCAAATGAAGAAATGCATGTTACAGAAGTATGCTAACAATTTTAAATGCTTAGAGAATATTCTCAATCATTTAAAACGCCCTCTTACAAGGAAGACATGGAAAACATATTGACTTTATGTTGATACAGACTATCTCCACAGTTACTTACCTATATTTTCAATCATTAATGTGTCTGGGTAAAGTTGTTCTATCACAACTGACCAGTCCCTAAAAACCAGCTCACCCAACTCATGGAGATCTTTATAAAATTGAACAGGGAGGCCTTTACTAATAATCTTGGCCTTCAGCTTTTCAATCTTTAATTTTTCTTCGTCATTCAGGGAGCCTGAGGACAGCCTCTCCTTTTCCTCATCTAAAGTCTTCAGCAGCATGCTTCCACTCCTAAAGTAAAAATACTGAAACTGAGACTCATTCTGAAATGCTGCTTGGATGATCTCAAACTCTGTCAAACTGTAGTTGGGATTCTCCAGGACCCAAGAGTAATCATTTTTTTGCAGCAACATAGAGATTCTGCTCTAGGGTGGATAAACTGGACAAGTCTGTCACTTTGGAGATCATTAAAAGCACGTGGTCAGGGACAAAGTCCCCGTATGTCTGACCCAACATGCCGATGAAAAAGGGGAAGCAGCTATTCACATAGTCAAGACAGAGCTTCAGGTTCTGGGAGTGGAGACAAGAATGCTGTCTAAACAGGTTGGAGGGTAAGGGTGGTGAGGCCTTTAACCCTGACCACCTGAGGTTTACAGCTTTGAAATAAGTGCCCCAGGAACTGCAGAGTTCATTAAGTTGAGGGAAGATGTAGTTGGCCAAAAAGTCTCTCTCTTCTTGAAAATCCTTCAGAGTTGAGCAGATGTAAGGCTGAATGGGTTTCTGGCACTTTAAGACAAATTGGGTATGCGTGCCTACATTTGCCTTTGGGCTTATTTCACTTTGCTCAGGGGATGACATCATGTTTGAAACATAACAATTTTCATCCTGGCATAGCTGCCGATCTCCACTGCTTCTTAGACTTCCACTTTGAAAACTTTCCCCAAGATGGTTTCTTTCTTATTGACACATGAAGGGGAGAAGTGCCAACCAACAGAGAGATTAGAGCTGAAAATCTAGTTTAAGTTAGGACTGAAAAAGAAAAAAAAAATCATTTTAGGATTAAAGGAAGTTCATATTTCCTCTGTTTTCCCCAAAGCTTTGCTGAAGAGCTGAGAACCACAAGGTGAGCAGGCACTGGACACAGGGCCCTTCCCCTTTTCCCCAGCCTCCATTCTATCTTCCCAGTATTCCTTCCACCCACTGCTACTTCTACCCCCAATGAATTTGGAAATTATGCAAGAAGACTTCCTGAGAGTATGAAAAGGGAGACAAATCCAGAAAAGGATCCTCATGTCTCTAGGAGTAGAATTATCCAAGACTCATGATCAAGACCAGAGGCAAGAACGAAAACAGGGATGAGGCTGAGGTCAGGACAAGAAGAAGATATCAAGGTGTCACAAGGCCTAAGACCAGTACTGCACCTGACATCTGAGAGACACAAAGAAGTTGGGATCTAAGACCTTAATAGAGTTCTGTGATTTTTTTTTAAATCTTAAGTTGAGCAGGCTCATACAAATTCCATCCACCTGCACGAACTGGGAATTCAATTCCACTGAGCTAATGATAAAACACATGCCCTCCAACACGCATGTAGATATCCTTGCACCTTGCTCAGAGGCAAAAAATTAAATGAAAACTATCTCTTTTTATGAGCTTTTTCTTTTTTAAAAAAAATATTTTTAATTTTTTTTCAACTTATTTATGATAGTCACAGAGAGAGAGAGAGAGAGGCAGAGACACAGGCAGAGGGAGAAGCAGGCTCCATGCACCGGGAGCCCGATGTTGGATTTGATCCCTGGTCTCCAGGATCGCGCCCTGGGCCAAAGGCAGGTGCTAAACCGCTGCGCCACCCAGGGATCCCTATGAGCTTTTCTTAATGCAACTCATTTTCATACCAAGCATTGAATTTTTGGTTATGTTTTTTGCCTTCACCTAAAGAGAAACATCATGTTACTGTGTACAGGGCAATTTTTCATCCAGATCACCTGACAAGAATAATTCAGTACCTTTTAAAAAATGTTTTAAGCCTTTTGCTTTTAATTGTCACAATCGTTCAATAATAGATAATATTGCCACCCTACTTACAGATAAAGAAATAAAAGTCCAGAAAGGATAAGCAACATGTCCAAAGTCACTTGGCTAGGGAATGGAGAGCTAGGATCTAACCACAGGTTAGCCTGACTCCAGAACAAATACATTATAGTGTCTCCAAATTACAGAGATAATGAAATACCATAAATCAATGGTGGGAAATAACTATCCAATAAACGATATTGTAATAAATAGGTGGCAATTTGAAATTAGTTTAAGCTGTACTCTCACACTACTGCACCAAAAAAATAAAAATAAAAAAACCCAACACAACTAAAAAATGACAGAATAGCTGCATTATTAACATGTTGACTTCTTCCCTGCTGTGTAAGAGCCTAGAATTAGATTATCAGCTCTTGCAAATATCCACTTTCTCCTAGAGAGGTCATTTCTATTTTCGTCTCTACCATGTCCTCAACATGGTATGACTGGCTGGCTAAGAGTAAGTGAGAGGTAAATATTTGTTGAGTGAAAAAAATTAATTATCAAATGAAAAGAAAATATAATTAAATATTTATCAAACCTGGCAAGGACTTCCAAAACTTAGGAGCTGTAGAAGAAACCATAAAAGATGGGCAGCTATGGTTACATTTTTAAAAGACTGTAAGAGGCAATCAATAGACTGTAAAAAATATTTGCCACAAATAAATTTATCTTTATTCTAAAAAACAACCCTGGCATCCTAGAAGACATACAAGCAAAAGATACAAACAGATAAAAAGAAACAATACAGGGTAGCCCACCGCCTTCAGCCCAGGGCATGATCCTGGAGACCCAGTCCCAAGTCAGGCTCCCTGCTTGGAGCCTGCTTCTCCCTCTGCCTGTGTCTCTGCCTCCCTCTCTCTCTCTCTCTCTCTCTCTCTCTCTCTCTCTGTCTCTCATGAATAAATAAATAAAATCTTTAAAATAATACAAGAATATATATAAAAGCACACGCAACATTTCTAGAATTCAAAAAATATTTTAAAGCAATGATATATAGATTTTTAAGCATGTAACATTGGTGAAACTTATATATAGCTACGGAACTATAAGCTGGTAACTTTGTGAGGCTTTGAAGGTATATTTGGAAAATAAATGACAATATATTTCAAGATATATTAAAGTGTTTATAACTTTTGACTCAGTGATTCTACTTTCTGGGACTCCAAGGAACTAATCAAAAGAGCAAAAAATTATAGCCATTAAGAAGTCATTAGATTGTTTATGACAGAAATGGTAGAAAGAAAGCAAACTATGCAGTCTTTCCATTGCTAAGGGAATAACTAAAAGGATAAAAGTATAACCACAGATGGCAGGCTGTATGTCTGTTAAAAAGACAGCTATGAAAAATGAACTATTGGGACTTCATCAAGCTAAGAAGCTTTTGCACAGCAAAAGAAACAGTCAACAAAACTAAAAGACAACCTACAGAATGGGAGAAGATATTTGCAAATGATCTATCAGATAAAGGACTAGTATCCAAGATCTATAAAGAACTTATTAAACTCAACAGCAAAGAAACAAACAATCCAATCATGAAATGGGCAAAAGACATGAAGATAAATCTCACAGAGGAAGACATAGACATGGCCAACATGCACATGAGAAAATGCTCTGCATCACTTGCCATCAGGGAAATACAAATCAAAACCACAATGAGGGATCCCTGGGTGGCGCAGCAGTTTGGCGCCTGCCTTTGGCCCAGGGCCCGGTCCTGGAGACCCGGGATCGAATCCCACGTCGGGCTCCCGGTGCATGGAGCCTGCTTCTCCCTCTGCCTGTGTCTCTGCCTCTCTCTCTCTCTCTGTGTGTGACTATCATAAATAAAAAATTAAAAAAAAAAATTAAAAAAAAAAAAAAAACCACAATGAGATACCACCTCACACCAGTGAGAATGGGGAAAATTAACAAGGCAGGAAACAACAAATGTTGGAGAGGATGTGGAGAAAAGGGAACCCTCTTACACTGTTGGTGGGAATGTGAACTGGTGCAGCCACTCTGGAAAACTGTGTGGAGGTTCCTCAAAGAGTTAAAAATAGACCTGCCCTACACCCAGCAATTGCACTGCTGGGGATTTACCCCAAAGATACAGATGCAATGAAACGCCGGGTCATCTGCACCCCGATGTTTCTAGCAGCAATGTCCACCATAGCCAAACTGTGGAAGGAGCCTCGGTGTCCATCAAAAAATGAATGGATAGGGATCCCTGGGTGGCGCAGCGGTTTGGCGCCTGCCTTTGGCCCAGGGCGCGATCCTGGAGACCAGGGATCGAATCCCACATCAGGCTCCCGGTGCATGGAGCCTGCTTCTCCCTCCGCCTGTGTCTCTGCCTCTCTCTCTCTCTCTGTGACTATCATAAATAAATTAAAAAAAATGAATGGATAAAGAAGATGTGGTTTATGTATACAATGGAATATTACTCAGCCATTAGAAACAATGAATACCCACCATTTGCTTCGACGTGGATGGAACTGGAGGGTATTATGCTGAGTGAAATAAGTCAATCAGAGAAGGAGAAACATTATATGGTCTCATTCATTTGGGGAATATAAAAAATAGTGAAAGGGAATAAAGAGGAAAGGAGAAAAAATGAGTGGGAAATATCAGAAAGGGAGACAGAACATGAGAGACTCCTAACTCTGGGAAACGAACAAGAGGAGGTGAGAAGAGAGGTGGTTGGGGGGTGGGGATGACTGGGTGATGGGCACTGAGGGGGGCACTTGGTGGGATGAGCACTGGGTGTTATGCTATATGTTGGAAAATTGAACTCCAATAAAAAATTTAAAAATTAAAAAAATATATAACTATGCTAGGAAAAAAAAAAAAAAGACAGCTATGGACTTCTCCCTGTAGCCATGATAGAATAATAGGGACTAGACTTACTTATCCTCTTCAGAAAATTGGAAAACTGGACAAAATCTTTTAAATAGCTTTTTTTCAGATATTAGACATCAGGCAGTATGGGAGTGTGAATCCTGAGAAAAGTAAACTAGAGAAGTATATCAGAAAAAGATTTCAGAACAAAGAGTATTACTAGGAAAACAGAGTGATGTTACATAATAATAAAGCAGTCCACCAAGAAGGCATAACAACCCTAAGAGTGTGTGTACCTAACAAGAGAGCTCCAAAATACACAAAGCAAAAACTGGCAGAAATGAAAGGAGAGATAGACAAAACCTTAATATAGTTAGAGATTTCAACATTCCCATTCATATATTATGTATTTTATGCTACAACAGCAGAGTTGAGCAGTTGAGTCTGGGAGCAGGCTTTAAGTACAAAGCCTGAAATATTTTCTATCTGGCTCTTTAGATGATGTTTTGCTGACCTCCATTCTAGGCCACAAACGAAAACTAGGCAAAGCTGAAAGAAGTGAAATTATATAAAGTATACTCTCTAACCACAATGGAATTAAATTAGAAACTGGTAATAGAAAGATACCTGAAAATTTCACAAATTGGGGGAATTAAACATTACATTTCTAAATTTCTAAAATCATGGGTGGAAGAGAAAGTAAAAAAGGAAAATTAGAACAGTGATAGAAAGTAGATCACTGCTTGCCTGGTGGAGGATGGGGAAAAAAATAACTTGCAAGGGTTACCAGGGAACTCTAGAAGAAGAGAATTTTTTTTTTAAAGCTTTTATTTATTTGAAAGAGAGAGAGAGAGAGCACAAGCAGGGTACAAAAGCAGAGGAAGAAGATTCCCCGCTGAACAGGGAGGCCAAAGCGGGGCTCGATCCCAGGACCCTGAGATCATGACCTGAGCTAAAGGCAGATGCTTAAATGACTGAGCCACCCAGGTGCCTTGGGAATTTTAATTATAGGGGTGGTTAGGTATAGGCATTCATCAAAATTTATCAACTGAACATTTAAAATAAATTTAAATTTTATGTAAATTATACTGTCACAAAGTTATTTCTTAAAAAGTCTGAGAACTAGCAAGAAGAAATATAAGTGCTATGTGAAAAGAAAAAAAAAAAAAGGAAAGGCCATATAATAACAACAGTGTCAACGAAACACAGCTAAGTATTGGAAACAGCACAGTATAGAGGTGAAAGGCCCAAGCTCAGAAGACCAACTCCCTGGATTCAAGTTCTTACAGTAAGTTTAATTTCATCATGCTTCAGTTTCCTCACCTGCAAAATAGTGATAATAGTATCTACATCATAAAATAGTTGAGAAGATCAAACAAGTTGTTAGATGCAAAATGCTAAGAACAGTACCTATAACAAATATTCAATGAATGTTACTATCATTATTAGAGGGCATCTGAGTGGCTCAGTCCATTAAGCACCTGCCTTTGGCTCAGTCATGATCCCAGGGTCCTGAGATCAAGCCCTGTATCAGGCTCCCTGCTCAGCGGGGGAACCGGCTTCTCCCTTTCCCCACACTTCAAGCTCTCTCACCATCTCTCTCTCTAATAAATAAAACCTTCAAAAATATATATCATTATCAGAAAAAATGCACATGAGAAAAAAACAGGAAACAAAAGTGATATGGTAGCTATGTTAGAGTGGCTAATGATGGGCAGCCTGGGTGGCTCAGCAGTTTAGCGCCGCCTTTGGCCCCAGGAGTGATTTTGAAGACCAGGGATCGAGTCCCACAGCGGGCTTCCTGCACGGAGCCTGTTTCTCCCTCTGCCTGTTTCTCTGCCTCTTCTCTCTCTGTGTCTTCATGAATAAAAGTAAAATCTTAAAAAAGAAAAAAAAAAAAAAGAATGGCTGATTGAGGCATATCTACTTCTCGAATCAAAACAATTCTAGCTTTATTTTATAATTAAAAATTTTAATTAAAAAATAATCATTTTCACAGATGCCTGGATGGTTCAGTTGTGACTCTTGGTCTTGGGGTTGTGGTTCAAGCTCCATGCTGGGTTAAAATAAAATAAAAATAAAATCTTAGGGGTGCCTGGTGGTTTAGTCAGTTACACATCCGTCTTCAGCTCAGGTCTCAGGGTCCTGGGATCAAGCCCTGTGTGGGGTTCCATGCTCAGTGGGGAGTCTGCTTGTCCTTCTCCTTCTGCCCCTCCCCACTCCATTCATTTTCCTCTCTCTCAAATAAATAAAAATCTTTTTAAAAAATCTTTTTAAAAAATATAAAAAGAAACAATACAGGGTAGCCCAGGTCAGAGGTTCTATTTCTAAAAAATAGAAAGTAATAATCTCAACAGCTTGCTCCACAACTGCTAATAATGAGCCTTCCCAGTTTTTGCAGAAATAGGGGATTAAGAGGTGGGGAGTGCAAGAGGGACCTAAATCGAAGGAGTTATTTTTTAGTGGAAACAAAATATAGAAAAGACATGATATTTAACTTTCAAAACAATTTAAGGCAAAAAAATTTTAACTAGAAAACTTCATTATTACCGTAAGTGGAAAACCCTTATCATATGTCACAAATAGATAGTAGCCATAAAAATAAATGCATTAAAAAGGAAACGGTGTGAAAAAAAAAAAAAACCTCTAAATACATTTCTCTTTTTACTAAATAGATTAACATGTACTTATTAGAGAGACATTTAAGACAAACTTGTACCAAACTTTCTCTTGGCCTAACCAAAAAGACTGAAATAGTGTGCAACATTTATAGCAGAGAATCAAAGTTACTTAACTTCTGCCCCTGGCCCATCTGATAGCAGCAAGGGGCATCAGAGTGGGTACACTCCCACAGGTGGAGCCCCCTGCCTCAAACTGACTGATACTAGTTCCTGCACCTGGAAATCTGGATATGACCACCACACCCTTGCGACAGGATTAAATGAGACTTTGCATAAAAAAAAAAAACCTCATAAGCTTTTTTTAAATAAAAATTTGTTTCAACACTGCTAAAATGGACTTCTCATAAGGAAATATCCTTCCCAAAAGATTTCTTAAGCAAGTTATCACTGTTTAATTTATTCATAATCTACAAGGTCCATACTAAGCCCTCAATGTTTGCTATTCCTATTGTTGTTGTGTTAATAGTCTTTACTATAAATGTTTGCCTTCATATTTTGTGATAAAGCAGCCTCAACAGTATTACTCCATGCATCATTGTACTTTATAAGTTTTGAGAATATCTATAAACTGCTCAAAATTTCCTCTGACCTTTTACAGAAACATCTCTTAATATTTTAAGGCTTAGAAATTTCTAGAATCAGGGATGTCTGGGTGGCTCAGTCGCTTAAGTGTCTACCTTCAGCTCAGATCATGATCCCAGGGTCCTGGACTGAGCCCCGCATCAGGCTCCCTGAGTCCCAGCAAGGACTCTGCTTCTTCCTCTCCCTCTGCCCCTACTGTGGGCTTGTGTGCTTGCTCTGTTTCTCTCTCAAATAAATAAAATCTTTTTTAAAAATGTCTATTTTCAGGGGATCCCTGGGTGGCTCAGCAGTTTGGCACCTGCCTTCGGCCCAGGGCGTGATCCTGGAGTCCCGGCATCGAGTCCCACGTCGGGCTTCCTGCATGGAGCCTGCATCTCCTCTGTGTCTCTGCCTCTCTCTGTGTCTCTCATGAATAAATAAATGAGGTCTTTAAAAAAAAAATGTCTATATTCAAATGCCACACTCCCTGCTCCCCATCCATAATGATGCAGGTTCTGATTTTGGTAATTTTACCCCTGACAGCCCCAGATTTTAAGCTTCTAATGCATTTTTTAAAATGTCAATAGGTGGGAATGTAAATTGGTACAACTATTCTAGAGGGCAATTTTTGGTACCCAAACCCTTTTAAATCAAGGCACATTTTTTACCAAGCATTCCAATTTTAAAAATTCATTTTGTATATAAGGATTTATCTATAAGGATCTTCATTGCAGAAATATTTATGATGGCTTAAAAACTGGTTATAACCTAAAGCCTAACAATAATAAGTTGTACAATTACAGCATAGTCATGACATGAAATAGTACATAACCAAAGATATCTTGTAAAAATATTCACATGGGAAAATGTTTACCATATATTGACAAGAGAAAAAAGAAAGTTTTGAAACAGTATTATTGTGTGATCCCAATGTTAATTTAAAAATTTATGTATTGGCATCCCTGGGTGGCTCAGCGGTTTAGTGCCTGCCTTCCGCACAGGGTGGAATCCTGGAGACCCAGAATCGAGCCCCACATCAGGCTCCCGGCATGGAGCCTGCTTCTCCCTCTGCCTGTGTCTCTGCCTCTCTCTGTGTGTCTCTCATGAATAAATATATAAAATCTTTAATATATATATGTGAAATTTTAATGTAGACTCCAAGATGCTAATAATGACATATTGCATTAAGGCTCTAGGTTATTTTAATTTTCTTCCTTAACCTTTTGTTTTAATTTTCAAATTTTTTCATAATACACATTCACGACTTTTGAAATTATAAAAACATCAAATTTCTTTTTTTTTTTTTTAAGTGTTTCAAACTCTAAAGTAGTCAAGAGGTATGTGGTGGCTAGGACAATGTAAGAAATTTTTAAAGTAGGAGTTCTACTTTGATCTGCAACATCATTTAATTTCTCATGACCTCAAATTTCCGAAGCTGTTTTTTAAAAAGGGTGTGTGTAGGGATCCCTGGGTGGCGCAGTGGTTTGGCGCCTGCCTTTGGCCCAGGGCACGATCCTGGAGAACCGGGATCGAGTCCCACATCGGGCTCCCGGTGCATGGAGCCTGCTTCTCCCTCTGCCTGTGTCTCTGCCTCTCTCTCTCTCTCTCTCTCTCTGTGTGACTATCATAAATAAAGAAAGAAAGAAAAATATTTAATAAAAAAATAAAAAAAATAAAAAAATAAAAAATAAAAAATAAAAAGGGTGTGTGTAAAGGGGAGGCTTGATACGGGAGACAAATTGGTATAGCCTTTTTTTCAGAGGAATTGGTAAATACCCATAGGATTTTGAGTGCACATACATTTTGATCTATTCCAAAATGAAATATTTATCTTCCAGATAAACCTGCACAAATACAAAAATCTGTGCATATTAAAGCATTTTCTGCAGCACTGGCTGAATAGTAACTGGAGACAATACAAATGCCTATGAAATAGGAGAGTAAGTTAAAAAGAATGAGACATCAGAGATGTATTAAATGGAATTAGCTAAGGTGTATTGTTCCATTTATCTTTTAAAAAATAAAAAAATTCTTGTTTTAAGATTTTTTTTAAGGATCCCTGGGTGGCGCAGCGGTTTGGCGCCTGCCTTTGGCCCAGGGCGCGATCCTGGAGACCCGGGATCGAATCCCACGTCAGGCTCCCGGTGCATGGAGCCTGCTTCTCCCTCTGCCTGTATCTCTGCCTCTCTCTCTCTCTCTCTCTGTGTGACTATCATAAATAAATTTAAAAAAAAATTAAAAAAAAAAAAGATTTTTTTTATTCATTTGAGAGATAGCACAAGCAGGGGCAGAAACAGAGGGAGAGGGAGAAGCAGACTCCACGCTGAGCAGGGAGCCCGATGTGGGGCTCGATCCCAGAACCTGGAGGTCATGACCTGAGCAGAAGGCAGACACTTAACCATCCGAGCCACCCAAGCGCCCCCCAAAAAATAAAAAATTTCATCTTTAATTTTACCACACATGCATACTTTGCACACATATAAACAAATCTCTAGAAGGAAGCTCTATCAGTACTGACCTCTAGAGAATAGGAGCGGTGAGGTGGTTAGAACCTAGAACTTCTACCTCTGACCTATACTTCTCTGTACCAACTGGGTGGTTTTTTAAACCATGAAAATATATTTGTTTTATCATTTAAAACTGAAAGGGAGAGTTGTAGAACTACATGATTTCAAAGATTCCTTCCAGCTCTAAAACTCTAGTCTCTAATGTAAATTATCATCAACATGGTTAATTGGATCATGCAAAACATCAACTTACCACAACTTAAAATTTAACAAATCATATTTGAAGTTCAATTTCTTTTACATTCTGCTAGTGTCCAAAGTTGATAGAGGACAATTAGATGGATTTATTTATTTATTTATTTATTTATTTATTTATTTATTTAATTTATTTATTTATTTATTTATTTAAAATTGACCTGTTTTTCTAGGGCAGACTCTGGGGAGATATTTGTTTTTATTTTTTTTTATTTATTTTTTTTTTTTAATTTTTTATTTATTTATGATAGTCACAGAGAGAGAGAGAGAGAGGCAGAGACACAGGCGGAGGGAGAAGCAGGCTCCATGCACCGGGAGCCTGATGTGGGATTCGATCCCGGGTCTCCAGGATCGCGCCCTGGGCCAAAGGCAGGCGCCAAACCGCTGCGCCACCCAGGGATCCCGAGATATTTGGTTTTAATTAGTAGATAATAAAATATAGGGGCGCCACGGTTACAAGTGGCTTAGTTGGTTAAGTGTCTGCCTTTGGCTCAGGTCTTAGTCTTGGGGTCCCGGGATCAAGTCTCACATTGGCCTCCCTGCTCAGCAGGGAGTCTGCTTTTCCTTTTCCCTCTGCCTGCCACTCCCCCTGCTTGTGTTCCATAAAATAAATAAATAAATAAAATCTTTCAAGAAAAAGACTACAAGTGAATTTAATTTAAAAGTTTTAGGAGCACCTGGGTAGCTCACTCAGTTAAGCCTCTGAGTATGATCTTGGCTCAGGTCTCGATCTAACTGTTGAGTTTAAGCTCTGCATTGGGCTCCAACCTGGGTGTGGGATTTTCTTAAAAAACAAAAGCCGGGGCACCTGGGTGGCTCAGTGGTTGAGCATTCTGCCTTTAGCTCAGGTCATGATTCCAGGGTCCTGGGATCGAGTCCTGCATCAGGGTCCTAAAAGAATCCCACTTCTCCTTCTCTGTGTCTCTCATGAATAAATAAATAAAATCCTTAAAAAGAACAAAAAGCAGGTTTAAACTTTCTAATTGCCTAAGAAAGTTCTACCCAGAGATTTTTATTAGCAAATATAGATAACCATTTTATAAATTCAAAGTCAATTCTCAAGCAAGATAATTTGGTGTGAATTGGGGCAAGGTACAGGGAAAAGATCACAAAAAATCCAAAATCACAGTTAAAACTAGTAAAAAAATAAGATATAATATAAACTACAGTTATGTTAAATATTTAGAAACACATTTATTGTTCTATAGCCAATATAATACAGTTCTACAGTTTGGAAACATTAAAAAACATTACATAAATTGCTTGATGAACAACCACCAAAAAGTTAACATAAGAAAATAATTATGGTCATTTAATGTCTTCGCTTAAAAAAAATTTTTTTTAACCTTCAAATAGGACCAAGAAGCTCTTTATCCACTGTGTGGAGCCACATCTACTGCTACATTCTAGTATGATGGATGATGTGAGGCAGACAACCCTTTCACCAGTACTAGAGAAGATGGATAAGATACTTTATTTATTTAAGATAAGAACTTATTTAAAGACTTCAGGATTTGAGGGGACAAGATTCCAGAAAAAAAAAGGCAGCTTTGAGAAGTGAGCCCTACATTCTCTTGTTTTTCCCTCTCAAAGTACTTGCTGATTCTTACTCCACATCGAACTTACATTCTTGGGAGAAAGCACAATATTGATAAGCAGCAGCCTCAAAGTGCTTGTGCTAGAAATACAAAGATTGGAATTGAGGGCCCACCAAGGAGGCCCAGGAAACACCCCAGGGTTTTGGTTGTATTTTCTGGATGCTCAATCTGAGGTTCCCTGCATCCCTAGTGCATGCTCACAGGTACTCTATTTTCTACTAAGCTGGAATTTTAAGTAGGTTCCATGCCCAGTGTGGGGCTTGAACTCACAACCTGGAGATTAAGACCTGAGCTGAGGGATCCCTGGGTGGCACAGCGGTTTAGCGCCTGCCTTTGGCCCAGGGCGCGATCCTGGAGACCCGGGATCGAATCCCATGTCGGGCTCCCGGTGCATGGAGCCTGCTTCTCCCTCTGCCTATGTCTCTGCCTCTCTCTCTCTCTGTAAGTATCATAAATAAATAAAAATTAAAAAAAAAAAAAAGACCTGAGCTGAAATCAAGAGTCTGCTGTTTAACCAACTGAGCCACCCAGGTGCCCCTACATTAAGTTTAAAAAATTTCCATTTCTGTGTGTATTTTGCAAGATTAGAGCAGGTCTGTTGGTGTTTATATATTTATCTTACTTTACCGTATTTTCATACTCATTTTAATGTTTTTTCCCTGACTAGAGTCTCTTAGGTTGACAGGGTATACAGTTATTTCACCAGTAAGAAGGAATTCCAGGGCACCCGGGTGGCTCAGTGGTTGAGCATCTGCCTTCAGCTCAGGGCATGATCCCAGAGTCCTGGGATTGAGCCCCACATCGGCTCCCTGCAGGGAGCCTGCTTCTCCCTCTGCCTAGGTCTCTGCCTCTGCTGTCTCTCATGAATAATAAATAAAATATTAAAAAAAAAAAAAGAAGAAAAAAAGAATTCCAAAATAAAAGACTTTGACTTTCCTAAGATTAATGTCAATCACTTCATTTTCTTGTCTTAGACCCTCTGAAACAGTGCAGGACAATACTGACAAAAACAGGCATGTCTATCTGGTTCCTGATTCCGACTGAAACAGGTTTCAGTGTTTTGCAGTTTATAATGATAGTTGCTATCAGTTTTTTTGATCAAGGAATGATTTATATATAACAATCTTCTTTAAGTGTAGAGTTTTTAACCACCATGTGTTCTACCACCACCAAAATCAAAAGTACTTTTTTATATATCTTTGCTTCACTTTAAATAGGATACATGCACTTATGCAACTCCGCTGTTAATATTTGTTCAAGATCTGCACAGAGATTGTATCTACATTGCTTACCCCTATGCCCCCAGCACCTTGCATAACACCTGGCACACACCAGATCAACACTCACTGAATTGATAAATGAATGAATGAATGAATGAAGCAACCAACCAACCAACTCACCTTGGAGCTCATCCCCATTACTTAAGCTCCCTAATTCCAACTGCTTTCCTGCCTTCATCTCCCTGGTCTGCACTCTCCCTGACTCCTCACTGCTGGGCCACACCTGCCTATCGGTTAGCTATCTATTGCCCATAATGGCACCCCTTTCCCTATATGGTTTTCTCGTCCAAGAAGAGACTTACCACCACCAACAAAGGTAGTTGTTTCCAGCAGTGTCCATGGACACACAGTGTCAAAGAGAAAAACTAAAATTAGGAAGCAAGAGAATCAGATTCAAAGGTAGGGTGGTGTTTAATAACAGCCTGGAGTCTAAGTTCTCGAGGAACTAGACCAAGATGGAAAGTAGAGAATAATAGGTAGAAAGTCAGAAGAGATGGGCACCCCTGGCGAGAAACAGCAAGGCTGCGATCTGAAAAAGCTGCCCTGTCCTTATACAGGGTCCAAAGACAGGGATCCCATCTTAAAGTGGTAGACAAAGCACCAGTGCGTGTCTTGCATCCTGTCTGCCTCAGTTCCCACCACCATCTGATGAAACAGCTACTCACAAGCAATGCATCTATTTTGGAGGACATGTCTCATTCTCACTTCCTTCCCTCCAGGTGCAACACAAACTAGCCACCACTGACCCCTTAAAATGGAATTTACAGTTTCAGAACTGGTTGCTTACTTGTCCAGAGCTAGAGAAAGAGATGAAGAAGTTGAGTTGTGAAATGCAGAAAAGTGAAAGAACTCATCCTTTCTAAAAGCAAAAAATGAACAGGAGTTAATACATACAAAAACGCAATTATCTGAGATTTTTGAATATAATTCTCACCCTAGTATACTCTTAAAAAGAAAAAAAAAAGGATATAAGCACAAAAGGATTTTAAAAAAGAAAGAGAAAGCTTTGTAAGGAACCCTTTGCTTGCTAGTAACAAATGTTGGTAATTTGGGCAGATGTAAATAAGTCACCACCACAATGTGTAAACACCAACCACAGAATTAAGATTGGGAAACCTAAATAGGGGAAGTTGCGAAAAGATGATGATGGCCTGTCCCTGAAAAGCTTGTTTTCAGGAACTCGAAGACCTGAAAACACATTCAAAGTTCCATTTTCCTGGAGGAAGCAACAAGGAAGGAAGGGAGTGTCTTGTTGGAAACAAGGTCAGAGCTGCGGTGGGGGGAGAGTATGTGAAGACTTAGGTTCAAGAGACACAGAAAATATTTCCCAAGGCGCAGGCTCAGGGTGAGGGACTTCCCTCACCGGAAGACACCTGGCCCTTTGTCTTTCTAAACGCCGAGCGGGTATTTCTATGAAGCTACAAAGCTGCACAGGCTCTCGTTTGCAGCCCTACAGGTTTTGCTTTCAAATATCTGCAGGTGTCTCCTCCTGCACCGCGCAAACGAGTACTTTTTTCTCCTTTTCTGTGCTAGACAGAACTTCACGAACACGCTCTCCACCTGACAGGGATTCTAGGGCAGCCCTCCAGCTTCCTCGAAGGAAGGAGAAGGAGGACGAGGAGGAGGAGGAGATGGAGAAGCAGCCGCCGCCCCACCATCCTCTCCTGCAAACCGGACCAGGGAGGCCGCAGGCTCCGGCCCTGAACGCGGAGAGGCAGCCGGGGCTCCGGCGGCCGGAAGCCAGTGTCGGATTTACCAGCGGGAGGCGGAGCCCAGCCTCCGAGAGGCCGACTCCCGAGCGCAGGGCGGCCGTGGCCGGTGTCGGATCTTCCAGGCCTATTTGTACACGCTGTGCACACGGGAGAGCCCTGGAATAAATACAGACCTCTACTACAATCACACGTAAATTCTAAAATTCCCGCAAAGACACGTTGGGAAATGCGGGACGGTTACACCGCGCAGCGGGCCCACAGGCCCAAGACTACGACTCCCAGCATTCAACAGAGTTTACCCCCTAGTACGTTGCATGCCGGGAACTGTAGTGCCTTACCACATCCACCTAAAAAGTACTCCCGTGATTTTCCACGTCTCACGTGTTTCTCTTCTCCGGGATGCACCACCAAAAAGAAGGCTGAACTCGGAAAGGCGCGCAGGAATCATTCCCAACGAGACCCAGCGCGGAGACTGGGCAGGAGAAGAACCGTTGCCATGACTACCGTTTCCCCTGGTCACGGAATAAACGCGCTCAAGAACCCGGAAGTGGTTCCTCTGCGCCCTCTCCAAAACGAGGGTTGCGTTCTGTGCTGACGTTCATTGGGCCGTTTCCCTGAGAGGCCCGAGCTTCCCAGGCAAAGGGGCGGTCCCGCGTGAGAGGGCCCGCGGAGCCCTCTGATTGGAGAAGGGGGGCCACGGCTGACCAATCGGGGGGAGCCACGCTTCGGGCACCAGGCACCGCACCTGGACGGCTCCGATTGGCGCACTGCGGCCCCCCCCTCGAGTCCCCATTGGGTGCAGGGGGTGCGTGGTGCGGCCCCATTGGCGGGTTCGTGTTTCCCGTCCCCCTCCCGCGCGAGGCTGGGGTGAAAAGCGGCCCGGCCTGTTTGGGGGGTAGTGGGCGGACCGCGCGGCTTGTGGTCTGAGCGTCTGATCCCCGGGGTGGGGGGTGGAGGCGGCTCCTACTAGCAGAAAGGACGTGAGACTCCCACCGGCCGCGCGCCATGAGGGCCCTGTGGGTGCTGGGCCTCTGCTGCGTCCTGCTGACCTTCGGTGAGTGATCCGGGAGGAGCGGGCAGCCCCGGACGCCCCCCCTCCTCCAGCGCGGCCTCTTCTCGAAGGTTCTGGGGGCGTTGAGCCCGGGAGGGAGATTCCGGGGCCTCCGTTGGGCCGAGGGGAGTCCATCGCCTTTCCTCGAAAGAGGCTCGAGGGAGTTGGCGCACTTTCCTCCTTCTGTGGAAAGGAAAAACGAGAACGTTTAAATCCCTTACAGATCTAGTAGTTGTGCCCAGAGGTCTCGACCAAGTTGGGGTGGGGCGCCGCTCGGCTTAGGGTCCCCCGGGAACGTGGCGGCTGCCCATCCCGAAGGACTTTTGTCAGACGCAGGAGTCTCCAGCCCTGGAGCCGAGGACCCCGCATCCCGCCTCTCGTAGGTGCCGGACCGGGCAGTGTGGGGCCCTGAGCCCCGAGAAAGGCAGTGTCTGCGAGCTTGCCTCACTTGTGCTCGAGCTTCCTGACATCTCAAAGTCTCTCTGCTTCTCGTCCCTCGCTCAGTTGCGCCCGATTTCAGTTCCTCTCGCCAGTGGTTGCACAAATTCTGTTTGTATTCGGACCTGCGATGTTGAAGGTCTGTCTTGGCAGGGTCAGTTGGGAGGCCATGCCTCGGCCGCGCGCAACACGTGTGCGTGTGGAAGGGACCCGGTGTCAGGCCTGCTCAACTTTGTGAAGCACCCGAGGCCACTCCGCAGGCGTGATGGCAGCCTCCCTATTCAGAATCTGCTGGAGGACTCCGTGTCTGAACTTCAATAAATATACCGAGTTGGGTTTACCTTGGGTGCTTAAACTGCTGGATCCATTCTTCCCGATCCCACATCCCATATTCACCTGAATTTTGCAACCCCTACTCTTGCTCTGTGTGATCGTGTTTCCTCTGAGAAGTACACGAAGCAGCGGTGGTTTAAGAGTTTTCTGGTGTTAAAATCTTCCAGGGTCAGTCCGAGCTGATGATGAAGTCGATGTGGATGGTACAGTGGAAGAGGATCTGGGTAAAAGTAGAGAAGGCTCCAGGACAGATGATGAAGTAGTGCAGAGGTTTGTGTTCTTTTGAAACTATATGGGTTAGCCCTTAGGAACGCTGGGATATAGTAGCTCGCTACCCTTTCATCAAAGGTCCAGGTGATGTGTAACACCCCAAATTTAGAGACCTAAAAAATGGTCATAGAAAATGTTAGGACTGTGAGGCATGTTCATCCCTAAATATCTCCTAACTTGCCCACCTAGGAATGAGTGGTCAGAATCGATTTCTTTCTAAAACTATTTGGATGACTAGATTGCAGAATACGGGTTGTCTTATGTCCAGAAATCTGATTGGTTTTATACTCAGGAAGTGTGTAAACTTAGTAAATTTTAAGTAATCTCTGCCTCTGATGTGGCCCTTGAACTCATGACCCCCCAGATCAAGAGTCACCTGTTTACTGATTGAACCATCCAGGTGCTTAGTAATTTTAAATTACCCAGTAATTTAAACTGAGTAATTTTTAAAAAGATTTCTCTCACTTGAGCAATGTTTTCAAATTTGGCTGCTTAGGATAGGACTTAGACAATTTTATAGACAACTAGAGGTCAAAGCTTCCTAGGCAAAGAGCCCAAATGTAAGGGAACATATAAGTAAGTATGACTTTACTTTTTATTTTTAGTAGAGGAAAGTCAAGTTTATTTTTCTGACAGTCTTAAAAACTGAGTTTTACAACTCAGTGTGAAGGTGGTAAAATTTTACTGTGGCTAGAAATAGTGTATTAGTAATATTTCATATTTTTTTATTTTACCCTTTTAACACTTGAGGCAATCTTATGAGATCACTGCTTTCATTACAGATTCTATGATTTTGGAGGGAACTAACTAAGCAATGCCATATTTGTTTATTAACTTTATTTTCTTAGAGAGGAAGAAGCTATTCAGTTGGATGGATTAAATGCATCCCAAATAAGAGAACTTAGAGAAAAATCAGAAAAATTTGCCTTCCAAGCTGAAGTGAATAGAATGATGAAACTTATCATCAATTCATTGTATAAAAATAAAGAGGTAAGCAATGTGTGGTTAGGATAATATTATTTTGTCTCTGTGCGATAGCATACTTTTTTACCTTCAGCAGTAATTTCAAGTAAATAGCTATTAGCATATTACATACCCAGTATGAAAAAAAAGTTGCTGCCCCATTGCGGGGTGGTGGTTAGACATTTTCCTTTTGTCCTTTCCCCTTCAAATATGTTCATGGTCTGCTAAATAGTCTGTTTTGAGGACACTCAAACCACCTAAGCCATGTTACATATATGAAGATGTATGAGACTAGAATGTTACTACTCTTACCAGTTCAGGGATTCCTTAACAGTTGCTACAGTCCTGTGTGTTAAGAGCTGGTACCTCCTTTTACCCAGAGAGTAAAGCCACTTCTCTACCATAAATCTTATTTCTTAAAGAGTGCTTTTTTCAGAGGGCAGAAGAGAACTAAAATAAGATTGACATTAAATTTGATGTTTTGTATATCTTCAGGCTAATCAAAGTGTGTGTTAAATCTGGCTTCCATTTAGATTTTCTTGAGAGAACTGATTTCAAATGCTTCTGATGCCTTAGATAAGATAAGGTTAATATCACTGACAGATGAAAATGCTCTTGCCGGAAATGAGGAACTAACTGTCAAAATTAAGGTAAGCTTAAAACCGTTTTCTTTTCTTTTCTTTTTTTTTTTTCCTTCTAAAGCAAAAAGAATCCTTAGAGATAGGGAATCTCTGTCAGTCAAGATAGGCCAGGTTATGCTTCAATAACAAGTAACCCCCAAGCCTAGAGACTTAAATTGGGGTTTAGCAAAATATATGGCCTGTGGGCCAAATCCAACCTACTTGTTTTTATAAATAAAGTTTTATTGAAACATAGCCATGCCTGATTATGTGCTATGACTACCTTTGTGCTACACAGTTGGTTTGACTAATTGTGACAGAGACCGTATGACCCATGTGCCTAAAATATTTATCCTCTGGCTCTTCAGAAAAAGTTTGCTAGTCTCTGGATTAAATCATCAACCACAGGCCACTGTGGCCTTTGCTTTGCATCATCCTCACTCCCAGAGGACACAGGCTGATTGAGTAGCAGCCATTTAGAGTGTAGCTTGTTGCCATGGTATAGAGAGCTCAGAGGGTCTCCCATCTTTTAAAGGCTCTAGGCTGAAAGCTACATTCCTGACTCCCACTTGCAGCTCATTGGCCAGAACCAGTCACAGGACCTTAACCAAAAATGAAGAAAGCATAGTCCTACTATGTTTCCAGATGACAGAGAGCTGGTAATATTTTTTTTTTTTTTTGAGAGCTGGTAATATTTAATGAAGAACATTGATCACCACAGATTCCATAAACAGAAGTCATTCAAGTTTTGACCTTTTATTTTCTGTGAAAGAAATAGGCATAATATAAATTTTTTTTTCTTCAAAAATAACTTGTTTTGTTTAGGTCTATCTCTCCCTTTGACATTCAGACCAATCTCTGTCGTCTTTATATTGATACTTTCTCAAATACAGTGAACTTAAGGTTATCCTCTATAAAGTAAGATGCTTATATAAGGTGCACATTTTCATAAAAGTCCATAAAACACTATATGGAAGAAAATTAACCCAATGTAGCACAAAGCTGGTAGTTTCTAAATATATAGCTCAGTAGTTACTTGGCATACCATGAGTATTAAGCAAATAAAACTATCCTGTTCTCGTCTTGCTTTCAGTGTGACAAGGAGAAGAATCTGCTACATGTCACAGACACTGGTGTGGGAATGACCCGGGAAGAGTTGGTTAAAAACCTTGGTACCATAGCCAAATCTGGAACAAGCGAGTTTTTAAACAAAATGACTGAGGCACAAGAGGATGGCCAGTCAACTTCTGAACTGATTGGGCAGTTTGGTGTCGGTTTCTATTCTGCCTTCCTTGTCGCAGATAAGGTTATTGTCACATCAAAACACAACAACGATACCCAGCATATCTGGGAATCTGACTCCAATGAGTTCTCTGTAATTGCTGACCCACGAGGGAACACCCTCGGACGGGGAACAACAATTACGTGAGTATTACTGCTTCCTAATAAGAATTAATTGTCCTAGCAAGGACCTGACTCCGAGCAAACCGCTTATTCTGGGCCTTCGTTCCTTGCCTACAAAATGAGGAAATGGACCTGTTTTCATCACTCAAGGAAATATTTACGAGACCTCCTTAAGGGCCAGACACAGAGTTATAATGGCTGCTATCCATCGAGGGCAAAAGGTCGGAAGGGTTAGCTCTCCTAGGGAAGAAGGCAGATTGGAGGCTTCACAGAAGTGGGTTGATGCAGAATTTCCAGGGAAGCAAGACTTGGGAAAGAAGTGTCAGATCTGTGGAGCATGGTGGATATAAAGGCATAGAGGCACATCTTGTTCACAGGATTAAAGAAATTCCTCTCAGTTGGTGGCAGTCAAAATGATAGAACTTTTGATTAGCTTTTTTAAGGTTTTCTGAAAATGATGTGGAGGATGGCAGGACTAGACGAGAGGAAACTCTGGGTGACAGTTGAAAATACTCAACTGTGGTAGGAGCTGGTGTTAGGGATAGGTTGGAGAGAACAGGTACAAATAAAGAGCTTGAAGAAAGCTAATGAAAGTTCTTTAGTACATGATGTCTCCTTTGAGGATGGTTGCAAATTGTTGAATTCAAATTGGAATTTGGTTTAAGCCAGTAACTATATAGGAGAGGTAGATCTTAAGCCCAGTATCTTGGTGTTTTTAGCTCTGTGAAGTGGACAGAACAGCTTTTTTTTTTTTTTTTTTTTTTTTTTTTAACCAGCAAATATAACAAGATACTCTGATTTGTTTAGTACTCACAAAATGACAAGTAAATATTGAGCTCTCTGAAGCTACCAGCTGTAGACCACATCAAAGAAATCTCATTTCAGAGGTCATTTGGCTCTCTCCTTCCCGTCAGGTGAAAATGTGCCTACAGCCTCAACTTTTTTTTTTTTTTAATTCAGTTTTTTCAACATAAGAATTTTTTAAGTATTAATTTAACATAAGAAAGCATATATCGTTTACCTTTCTCTACCATCATCATTCACAGTCCTACCTCCTGCTCTCAGTAGGAGGCTTCACTAGTTGTTATGCTACAGTGCTCTCTCTGTTAGGTGCTAAAGGAGCGTAGGTAAATCTCATCTCTCGACTACAAAGAGATAGAAAACTGCATCCCAAGAGGGCTGATAGCTTAGGGTGCTAAGGAACAGATGGGATTATCTAGATGGAAGCTCCATGGAAGCAAACCTTTGCTTGACTGTTCCATTCCTAGAGCCTAACACTTGACTGGCAGATATTTATAAGAGTGAATAAGGGTAATCAGGACAGCTTCAAGCAGGTAGCATAGCTGGCTGATAAGTGAAACCTTAGAATTGCTCTCCCTGAGCAAAATTAGCATTTTTCTATGTTCAAGTCCTTCTACCGCAGCATTTATTCAGCAGATAACCACTTGAGTGCCTATTAGATGCTAGGGTTTAGGACTCCAGTGGAGAATAAGACCAATACAGTTGCTGCTTCCATGTGGTTCATTCTAGTAAAGAACAAAAATGTGAAATAACCTCAGACTGGCAAATGCCAGAAAGGAAACTAGAGGACACTTCCCTTATCAGGATTTTCTAAAATTGTGGTAAGTTAGGTTCAGATATTCTAGGCAGCAAGCACAGTGTGCTGGAAGTTCCAAACGCAGGAGGCCCCATTTAAGGAACTGACAGTCTAGAATGGCCAAAGGAAAAGGAGCACAAGAAAGTGATGAGGTCAAGTCCTCACCATATGTGTGCATGTGTGTATGTAATTTCATATATTTGACAAATAAAATAGAAGCCATCAAACAATTTAATTCCTGCCTCCTTCTATTCCCGCTAAATTAAGCCCCTGCTGTACTCTTAGGAGAGATTTTGAGAAGATTCAATTAGATCATGAAATTAAGCATCCAGTAAGTGTTAATACACTTATTTCTGTTCTTCCTCCTGTGAGAGAGATGTTCTACATCTTTTCCTAAAGCTGATCACTACTTCTGATCTGCCTGCCTTCTTCTACCTCAGAGGCTAATCACAAATTAATTTCAATGCCATCTTTTAAAGTCAGCCTTTCCCGTGTACTCCCTCTTTCCCATCGAAACATAGACATGTTCAAGTCTCAGTGTGGACAGAAGAGGTACAGGTGTTGCTGCACCCCCTTCTACTATCAGGCATTTGTGACTTTATCCACCACCTTTCCATTGAAATAAGTCACCAGTAATCTTACTGCTGAATCCAATGGATTCAGGGTTTTTTAATTGGCGTTACTCCCAGCAATAGTCTTTTTTTTTTTCTTACTTTTTTCTCTTGTGTTTCCTACAGAATTTGCTAGCTACTTAAGACTATCCACTTATTAGTACCTAGTTTCCATGATGCTACATATCTTTTTGTTTGTTGCTAAATATTGACAGTATCTCTTTCAGAGGTAACTTTTCCGCCCTTTCTCTTTATTTTTGTGTTCCTTATGCAGTCTTCCTACCACGATGGATTCAGCTTCCAGTTCTTGCTCAGGGTTCTCAAATCTATGTTCTTAGTCTGGATCAGGAGTCAGCTGACTTTTTCTAAGGGCCAGCCAGTAAATATTTTAAGCGTTTGGATAATAGGATCTGTCACGTGTCAAATACCTCTAAGGTGTAGCCATCGGCTTCAACTTGGATGCACAACTGAACTTGCCTCCAACCCCCACATTACCAAGATACATGTTCTGAAACCAGAGACTTGGCCACTTCATTAGGCTGTGCTATCTGCCCATGGGTAAGCTTTCAGGAGCAGGAAGGGACCCATGATACAATATTGGCCATATTTACTTGTTGGGAGCACAGACAGCAAGAGGCAGTCTCCCCAATGTGTGTTTGAGGGTGTGTTATGGTGTGTTATTTTTGGTGAGTAGAGGAGGAGTTTGCAAAAGGGCCAGTAAGGAAGAAGAGGAAACAGTGCTGCAATTTTCAGTATTAGAATTATCTAAGCCAGTGCTATCCAGTAGAACTCTGGAAATATTCTACCTCTGCACTATCCAGTATGGCAGCTACTAGCCATATTTGTCTATTGAATACCTGGAATATTGCAGTACAACTAAAGAACTCTTAGGTTTTATTTAAATAAAATGTGACTACTGTTTTGGACAGTGGGGATATGAACAATAAGATTAATTTTCTAGCTTTTTTAAGGAACGTGTTTTTATTAAGGATTCACTATCCATAGGAGAGACTTTTTGAAGTTTTGTTTTTAAATTCTCTCTACACCCAATATGGAACTGGAACTCACAACCATGGGATCAAGAGTTATATGCTCTTCCAACCGAGTCAGCCAGGCGCCCCTGGGTTCACCATCTGTGATGATCATTTGATTTCTAGAGTAACTATCAGAGTGTGTGTCATCCTATTTTTCTCCAGAATGTTTCGGTGCCCTTGAGCTAACGTAACATTTCAGTTCTTCAAATGAAAAAACTAAACAAAACCAAAAAACCAATATATTCAGAAGAAGATTGGAACATTTGCACTGTTTACGTGGAACTAAGGATATTTTCCACTTGAGGAATACAAGGACAATTCTTCCTCTACTCTACTCATATTTGGTATATTTAGCTCACAAACTGTCATTGGTGGTAAGAGTTTTTAACATGAAAAATGGGCCATCTTGGATTACACTGAACTGCTGGCCATTAGTTTTGTCAGGAAGGTATTTAGATGAATTTATAATCAAATCTTTTAAACCAAGTATGTCTTTCTATAAATGTCTGTTTTCCTTGCAGACTTGTTTTAAAAGAAGAAGCATCTGATTACCTTGAATTGGACACAATTAAAAATCTCGTCAAGAAATATTCACAGTTTATAAACTTCCCTATTTATGTGTGGAGCAGCAAGGTAAATCTATATTAAATTTATATGTATTACATGGGCACATATTTAAGTATTTAACACTTAAAGAACAAAGGTTCAGTGTGGTTTTTCAGTGCAGGATACCCAGGGTTTTCTTACTGAAGACCTGTGTTTTTGAGCTGTAATTGTGTTTCATATTCTCTAGATGAAATCAGAATTTTTTTTTTTAAGAATTTATTTATTCATGAGAGACAGAGAGAGAGAGGCAGAGCCACAGGCAGAGGGAGAAGCAGGCTCCATGCAAGGAACCTGGTGGTGGAACTCGATCCCGGGTCTCCAGGATCAGGCCCCAGGCTGAAGGCGGCGCTAAACCGCTGAGCCACCGGGGCTGCCCCTGAAATCAGAATTATTAAATAAAATAATTTAACTGTAATTCTACTTCAACAGACTGAAACTGTTGAGGAGCCCATGGAAGAAGAAGAAGCAGCAAAAGAAGAAAAAGAAGATTCTGATGATGAAGCTGCAGTGGAAGAAGAAGAAGAGGAAAAAAAACCAAAAACCAAAAAAGTAAGTATGGTTCATCTCCACACTAAAATGTTGTAAATAAGGACTATTTTATTTGCTGTTGTGTGTGTTTTCTGCCTGTGGGAAGTTTTAAAGGACAAACACAGGTCATTTTTGTGCATAGTTTTCTGGGTTCTATTTGTTGCCCAGGACTAGTGGTTTATCATATTCTGAATTTTAAGATCCTAAATATCTTTCTACATTTTTTTTGTCGTTTAGATATTAACCATAATATTAGCTCTCTGCCCTGTTAAGGTAGCAGAGTAGATGGAAGTAATGGTGGTAGGTTTGAGGAGTATTCATTGTAAGATGTTAGATTGCTGTAGGTCATGAAGTAAGAATAATTAATAGGTGTATATCTTCCTAACCTCAAGATAAATATTTTCAAGAAATAACGTTTTAGCTAGTTGATAATGGAAGAAACCTTTGATTGGCTATCAATCTGTTATAGTGATAACCAGCTGCCTTCTTTGCATTATAGATCAGTCTTTTTTTTTTTTTTTTTTTTTTTTTTTAGATCAGTCTTAAATTTTTTTTTTTTTTTTTTTTTTTTTTTTTTTTTTTTAAGATTTTATTTATTTATTCATGATAGTCAGAGAGAGAGAGAGAGGCAGAGACACAGGCAGAGGGAGAAGCAGGCTCCATGCACCGGGAGCCTGACGTGGGACTCGATCCCGGGCCTCCAGGATCGCGCCCTGGGCCAAAGGCAGGCGCCAAACCGCTGCGCCACCCAGGGATCCCCTTTTTTTAAATTTTTTTTTTTTTTTTTTTTTTTTTTTTTTTAGATCAGTCTTAAATGTTGAAATACTTGCAGATTTTTGGTCCCAGCGGCAGGAGCCATAATAGATTAGAAGTGTCCTTTAGTGTTTCCCACATTCATTTGAACTACCCTAATGTTATGATTTCCACTAGTAGTACTGCTGGTGAGCGCTGGGGCTGACTAATGTACTATAACTTTAGGTTGAGAAAACTGTCTGGGATTGGGAGCTTATGAATGACATCAAACCAATATGGCAGAGACCATCAAAAGAAGTAGAAGATGACGAATACAAAGCTTTCTACAAATCATTTTCAAAGGTAAATATTATTTGAAAATCATGTGGTGAACATTACTAAATCAAAAATGTTTTTAGGTTGTTTTACAACTATTTCAACATAATTGGTCTCCTTTTTAATCTTGCGGTTTAATATTACATATGTATTTTAAAAATTTACTCTGAGAAGGAATCTGTAGGCTTCACCATATTGCCAGAGGGGCTGTGTTACAAAAAAGATTAACAACTACCTACATAGGTAGGTGATTTCCATAAAACATAATATCTTGTATTAAAGGGTTTTTAATGTAATTGGGGGCTTTTTTCCATTCAAGAATGAATGCCTTTAACTTTTTTAACTTTCTTATTTGAAAATCAGCATATAGTGTTACATTAGTTTCAAATATACAACAGTGATTCGGTACTGTATACACTCGCCTATGCTCCCCACCAGTGTAGCTACCATCTGTCACCATGCAACATTATTACAACGCCACTGATTATTCCCTATGCTATGAGGTTTAGTACCATGACTTATTGATTCCACAGCTAGAAGCCTGTATCTCCACTCCTTTCACCTGTTTTGTCCATTCCCTATTCTCCTCCTCTGGCAACCATCAGTTTTCTGTATTTATAGGTCTGATTCTGCTTTATGTTTGTTTACTCCTGTGGCTTTTAACATAACCTTCAAAGAGCCTATTTACAACCTCAAGCATTTATTGTGAGGTCATATGCTTAAGAATGATTACTAAATTTGTGTTTCCATAACCTTTCTTTAAAGTTACTTCCTTTCACTGATCCTTTGTTTTAACTGTAGAATCCAAAACTAGTATTGATTAAGATTGTTTCAAGTTAATATTTCCCCATACATCATTTTGTGCAAAATAGAATATTTTAGTAGGCTTAGCTAGCATGGCTAGATAAAACTTGTATGGTTATGTTTCTTTAATCTTTATTCCATCACTTGGTTTGTTTCTTAACCTTCTTTATTTTTTCATGTTAACATCCAACTATCCCTTAAGTTTTACCTCCTCAAACTTTCCCCTTGGTCTTGTCTCCACTTTTATTCCCATGAACTATAGTCTTAGTGTATACAAGTATAACATATTTTCATCTAGGACAGCTGTATTAGAAATGTAATGTGAGCTACATATATGATTCTAGGTTTTTTAGAAGCTACATTTTTAAAAGTTGAAATAGGTGTAGTTTTTAATATATTTTATTTAACCCAAGATAGCCAAAAGATTTTTACTTCAACATGTAATCATTTAAAAAATGAGTAATACAGGGATCCCTGGGTGGCGCAGCGGTTTGGCGCCTGCCTTTGGCCCAGGGCGCGATCCTGGAGACCCGGGATCGAATCCCACATCGGGCTCCCGGTGCATGGAGCCTGCTTCTCCCTCTGCCTATGTCTCTGCCTCTCTCTCTGTCTCTCTATCTCTGTGACTATCATAAATAAATAAAAAAAATTTTAAAAAGGCAGATATTTTAAAAAAAAATGAGTAATACATTTTGCTTTTTGCTTTTTTTTCTGTATCTTCAAAGTCTAGTTGTGTATTTTTATGCTTACCCATACATCTCAATTCAGAATAGTCACATTTCAAGTGCTTGGTACCCACATGTAGGTACGGTAATGGATAATGCAGATCTAGGGAATTTCTGTGATTTATTTACCATACCTCTTTATAGCCACTGCTGTAGTCCATATCCCAGTGGAAAAAATCTGTTCCTGAGAACTTTTTGTGTTGAAGAGTATACTCCTGAAGCGTCATATATTGTCATTTAGACAGGATGGTGATTTTCCTACCTTACTCTCTCACACATGTGGAACCTAGACTCATCCATTCTTCTCTGAGTTTAGGATATGGAATGATCATCCGCAAAACCAACCATGGCTAGCCAGTTAGAATAGCAGTCTTAATCATTTCTTCTTCCCTCCATTCCCTTACTTCCCTTTTGTTGGTAAGGAAGCTTTTTTTGTTGTTATTAATTAAAAGCTAAACTGAATGTATACCATGTAATAAATCAGCCTTTGCACTGCCTTTTTCCGGTACCTTTGAATAACTAAATGCCAACTTTCCCTAGGAAAGTGATGACCCCATGGCTTATATCCACTTTACTGCTGAAGGGGAGGTTACCTTCAAATCAATTTTATTCGTACCTACATCTGCTCCACGTGGTCTGTTTGATGAATATGGATCTAAGAAGAGTGATTACATTAAGGCAAGTTTTTAAGTTGTAAAAACTGAGTTTAGAATTCAAAAGTGTAATTTCCAGATAATGACTTTTTTTGGTCTCTGATTAGCTTTATGTGCGCCGAGTATTCATCACAGATGACTTCCATGATATGATGCCCAAGTACCTTAACTTTGTCAAGGGTGTTGTAAGTATCTAAAAATAATGAGGGGGCATTAAAAATGAACAGAAGTTTGTGTTTGTTTGTTTTTTCTTAGTTTGTTGGTTTGGTTTTTCCCAGTGTTTTATTGCTTACTGAACTTTGTTTTGCCGTCGAAGGTGGACTCAGATGATCTCCCCTTGAATGTTTCCCGGGAAACTCTTCAGCAACATAAACTGCTTAAGGTGAGTGTTTCTGGGAAGAGACTGGCTGGCTGCTTTGCCCTTTGATTGGGCTTCAGAGGACAGACTCCATTAGTGGAGTCACCAGAGTTTGAGATCTATCTGTGGCTCTTTAGTTGAAGAAGTTAATTTTATTCTAGAATTATTATTAAATCCTAAGCATCTGATTTTTTTTTTCCCCTGGTATATTATTATTAAAGTTTCAAAGCTATAGAAAAGTTGAAAGAATTGTAAACATGCATATAAACCTACACTGGTCTAAAGATAGAATATAAATGTAAAAGCAGTCATATGACTATTTCTACTGACAACTTAATTTCTGCTCAGTCTGCATAGGATTGCTCACCATTCCCTGCTTCCTGATTAATGGCAGTGATGATGCCTCATCTTTGTATCTTTCCCCACTATTCCCCTGCTGTCTTACATATGGTAGGTTCTCAAAGGTTTGACGTGATGTTTCTAATGAGTTATTCTTTCATTTTATTTAGGTGATTAGAAAGAAGCTTGTCCGTAAAACTCTGGACATGATCAAGAAGATTGCTGATGAGAAGTACAATGATACTTTTTGGAAAGAATTTGGTACCAACATCAAGCTTGGTGTAATTGAAGACCATTCAAATCGAACACGTCTTGCTAAACTTCTTAGATTCCAGTCATCTCATCATCCAAGTGACATTACCAGTCTAGACCAATATGTGGAAAGAATGAAGGAGAAGCAAGACAAAATCTACTTCATGGCTGGGTCTAGCAGAAAAGAGGTGAGATGAACTCCCAACTGTCGTGCATCCTGGTATGTAGCCAACTCTTGAGGAAAAACAAACCTTAATGGTGAATTGGAGTCATTGTGAGGCCTGGTCAGTCACTGACAGGAAATTCATTTATATTCTCTGCACCTCTTATTTCTCTACCTATAAGGTGGGGTGAGTAGTCCTATATAAATGTAGCTGCTAGGGTGAACAAATATACCAAGGGTAGACTTGGAAACTTTATCATTTACCTTAATTTTGTAGGCTGAATCTTCTCCGTTTGTTGAGCGACTTCTGAAAAAGGGCTATGAAGTGATTTATCTCACCGAACCTGTGGACGAATACTGCATTCAGGCTCTTCCTGAGTTTGATGGGAAAAGGTTCCAGAATGTTGCCAAAGAAGGTGTGAAATTTGATGAAAGTGAGAAAACAAAGGAGAGTCGTGAAGCGATTGAGAAAGAATTTGAGCCTTTGCTCAACTGGATGAAAGATAAAGCTCTCAAGGACAAGGTATTCTGGAAATTAGAACTTGTGAAATTTTAGTATTTGCATTTTCTTTTTTTTTTTTTTTTTTAATTTTTATTTATTTATGATAGAGAGAGAGGCAGAGACACAGGCAGAGGGAGAAGCAGGCTCCATGCACCAGGAGCCCGACGTGGGATTCGATCCCGGGTCTCCAGGATCGTGCCCTGGGCCAAAGGCAGGCGCCAAACCGCTGCGCCACCCAGGGATCCCTGCATTTTCTTTTTTAAAAAAATTGTGGGGATCCCTGGGTGGCGCAGCGGTTTGGCGCCTGCCTTTGGCCCAGGGCGCGATCCTGGAGACCTGGGATCGAATCCCACATCGGGCTCCCGGTGCATGGAGCCTGCTTCTCCCTCCGCCTGTGTCTCTGCCTCTCTCTCTCTCTCTCTGACTATCATAAATAAATAAAAAAAATTTAAAAAAAAAAAAAAAAAGAATACTTTAAAAAAATAAAAAAAATAAAAAAAAAAAATTGTGTGTCAACAAATTAAACTTTGCATCCGGTTACGTTGTAATCATTAAAAGCTGTACAGAACATTGTTTAATAGTGTAAGTTAAATTTTGAGGGAGAATGAAGTTAGTTTATAAACGACAAGAGCACCTGCTGGCTCAGTCGGTAGAACATGTGGCTCTTGATCTCGGGGTTGTGACTTCGAACCCCTTGTTGGGCATTGGAGCCTGCACTTTTTTTTAGAGAGAAGAAGTATGAGCAAGGAAAGGAAGCACAGTGAGAGAATCTCAAGCAGACACCACACTGAGCGTTGAGCCAGACATAGGGCTCGATCTCATGACCCTGAGATCATGACCTGAGCCAAAATCAAGAGCAGAAGCTTTACTCACTGAGCCACCCGGGCACCTCTACTTTAAAAGAAAATTTATAAAATACAAATAATTAAAAAGATAAAAGTAATTCTGTATGTGGATACTGCTTGGGTTTGTCACTGAAAGTTTTCTGTAGTTTAAATTTCTTCTGGTTGAATTTGTCTTAGATGAGTTTAAAAAGTGTTTATTTTTGACTGAAAAATTCATATTATTAAATGACAAGAGTCTTCTGAATCTGAATCAGAGGTATTTTTATGACCTGCCTCTGTTTATGATCTTACATGACGAATCCTTAGTTATTGAATGACCTTAACTATTGGTATTTACACGTATTTAACTTTTGGTTTCTTCTCCTAAGATTGAAAAGGCCGTGGTATCTCAGCGTCTGACAGAGTCTCCGTGTGCTCTGGTGGCCAGCCAGTATGGATGGTCTGGCAACATGGAGAGAATCATGAAAGCTCAAGCATACCAGACGGGCAAAGACATCTCTACAAAGTAAGCATCCTTGGGAAGGTCCCTGATGAGGTGTTAGTTCTGGTCCCGCCTTCCTTTAGAAATTGATGTCAGCATCTATAGAAAGAGCTAATGTGTGTTAACACCACTACGCTATATATTAGATAAGACAGGTTTTCAAAGGGATTCCTCTGACATTAGACTGATAAAGGAGAGGTGTTGGGCTCCTGATTTATTTACAGTATTTTTATACACACAAATGGGAATTTTCTTAATCTGTGACATACATTGTTATTTTTGCATATATTTTGCATATATATGCTTGGCCTGGCCTTTGGGCAGCTTTGACATCTTTAGATATTAATAGTTACAGATGAGGTTAACAACAGTGATGTTTGTCAAATGAGTTCAGTCCTTTTTAACTGCCACTCCCCTTCCCCAATTAGTATACCCTACAAAATAAAGGGGAAAGGACCCACGAATTAACACGTTTATGACCTAATAGGCTAAGTACTATAGCTACACAAAGTCTTCAGTACCCTTTTTTTTCCTTTTTCCCCAAGAAATATATGTCAAATTTATATTTTAATGTCACAGCAAGAGTCTTGAAAACAGTCTTCCCCACTTTCATTCTCCCTTCTCCCACCTGGAATGTATTCTATTTATTGCCTTCTGATGGTCCTATGTTTCTCCAAGGCCTAGCTTAGGATTCTACTACAAATGTAGTCTCTGTTGTCACAATTCCAAAACTGTTTATATTTTTTTTTTGCATATTTGCATAGTGTATTTCATATTTAGCAAGATTCACCAACATATAAGGTTTCCACTGTAAAATGCTAAATGGCATCTTGTTTTTATATGTCTTGCCTCCCTGAAGATTTTATAGATTATAAAATTCAGGTGGAAAACAGGGTTTTGCTTATATCCCATTGAAACAGTATAGTAGGGCAGCCCAGATGGCTCAGCGAGCGGTTTAGTGCCGCCTTTGGCCCAGGGCATGATCCTGGAGACCCAGGATCGAGTCCCGTGTCGGGCTCCCTGCGTGGGGCCTGCTTCTCCCTCTGCCTGTGTCTCTGCCTCTCTCTCTGTGTCTCTCATGAATAAATAAATAAAATAAAATAAAATAAAATAAAAAAAGAAAGAAAGAAACCGTATAGTAGCCATTATATAAATGTCCATTTATTTTTCATTTATTAACTGGAAGTTACCTTCCATTCAACAAAACCAGCACCTACTGTGTCTGTACACTGTGATTCTAAGTAGACATCACTGTCGTCTTACTGAGGTTCATACCAGTCAGGATAACAGATCAAGTCCTAATCTTCTTTTTTTTTTTTTTTTTTTTATTTATGATAGTCACACACACACACACACACACACACACACACAGAGAGAGAGAGAGAGAGAGAAAGAGAGAGAGGCAGAGACACAGGCAGAGAGAGAAGCAGGCTCCACGCACCGGGAGCCCGACGTGGGACTCGATCCCAGGTCTCCAGGATCGCGCCCTGGGCCAAAGGCAGGCGCCAAACCGCTGTGCCACCCAAGGATCCCCAAGTCCTAATCTTCTAAACTCTGTATATATCATAGGTATCCCAGGATAGGGATAGATGTAGTTTCTCCCTCTTCTCATCTATAGGAGGGAGAAAGAGTCCCAATTGACAGCAAAAAACTAAAGGTTAGGAAAAGTATATTTAGAATGCATTGAGAACTGAGCTCTGATAAAAGAAAACAGTTTGTCCTGGAACCATATTGGTGAAGCACCATGGGGAAGGTAGTAACTGACCAGCATGCAGAGGCTGCCTAGATGTTTCCAAACTCACAGACTGAGCTGCAGTGAAGAAAGGGAGAATAAATTAGGAGGGAATGAAGACAACATTAAATCCATTCATCACTCCACAAAGTTCTAGGCACTTAAGATGCATTAGTAAATAAGTTCTCTTCATTGCACTCTTCCATCGCACCTTGCCCATCCCTATTTAAAAGGCAAAGCATGAAAGAAATAAAAATAAAAAATAAAACAAAGCATGTTACGATATAAATAAATCTTGTTTTTCCAGCAGTTCTTTGTGATTTTAAAAATTTATAGAACATGGGGGAATGTACGGATCCTGAAATTTGATGTTTCTCATGTTCATTTTTACCCCTTTCCAGTTACTATGCCAGCCAGAAGAAAACATTTGAAATTAATCCCAGACATCCCCTGATCAAAGACATGCTTCGACGAGTTAAGGTATTATGCAGCCATGCTCTTTCATCTTTTACTTGGAATACTTTGTACCTTTTAATGTTAATCAGACGTCTCTTCTTCCATCTCAGGAAGATGAAGATGACAAAACGGTATCGGATCTTGCTGTGGTTTTGTTTGAGACAGCAACGCTGCGATCAGGGTATCTGCTACCAGACACTAAAGCATATGGAGATCGAATAGAAAGAATGCTTCGCCTCAGTTTAAACATTGACCCTGATGCAAAGGTTTGAAATAATTTATGAAATGTCTGAATCCCCAGTGTTAAACACTGCTAGAATTAATAAATTCCCCTTTTAGATCCTTTGTTTTTAAATCTGTCTCCCTTTGTTAGCATAACTGTTAACTCTAGTTAGCAGATTCACTCTGCAGTTCTGGATAAAACAGGGGTGAAGTTAATTATGATGTTATACACTTAATGAACAAAGTGAAAATAGACCCAAGGTATGGGAGCCATGAGTGAGCTGATAAACATTGCCCTTAGGTGGAAGAAGAACCAGAAGAAGAACCCGAAGAGACAACTGAGGACACCACAGAAGACACAGAGCAGGATGACGAAGAAGAAATGGATGCAGGAACAGACGACGAAGAACAAGAAACAGTAAAGGTAAAACAAGTCGAGAATGGGGTTTGTGTTTTAGTTCTTTCAGAATTAGGCAAACTTATTTTTAGTTCTGGCGTTAGGACTGCATAGCTTCCAGAAGCTAGGCTTCAGGAAATCCACCAAAAAAAATAGGCCTCTAGTATCAAATTCAGAAGGTACAGCAACTCCTTTTTTTTTTTTTTCCTCTAAATGAAATGTATGTTTTCATCTCCCCACTCCTTTTGTTTTAGCCATCCATTCTTGCGATAGCGTTAAACAGATTTTTCCTTAGTTGCTTCCGCCTTATGTAGCAGCAGTAGGCCATTTTAAGCTCTTGATTATTTGTGTTCAGGGGCTATTGATCTTATTATCAGGTTCTAAATTATTTTGCAGATTAACAGGTTGAGGTTCTAGCCTTCAGCTGAAATAACGGAACAACGCTGGGCCCGTTTCAGTTGTCTTTTTCCACACATAAAACTGTGAGCTAAGATTTTTTCTGCTGGTTTTTACTACCTTCTGATTTTGCTGTTTTCACAGAAATCTACAGCTGAAAAAGATGAATTATAAAGTATACTCTCACCATTTGGATCCTGTGTGGAGAGGGAATGTGAAATTTAAGTCATTTCTTTTGGGAGAGACTTGTTTTGGATGCTCCCCGCAGCCCCCTTCTCCCCTGCACTGTAAAATGTTGGGATTGTGGGTCACAGAAAGAAGTGGGTTTTTTAGTTGAATTTTTTTTTTTAACATTCCTCATGAATGTAAATTTGTACTATTTAACTGACTATTGGTGTAAAATCTTGTCATGTGTATAAAAATAAAAAAGATCCCAAATACTCAGCGTCTTGTCTTCATAATGATTGTACATACTTGGCTTTTTTTTTTTTTCTCTTTGATGCTGTTTCAGGGGTTTTTGCCTTACAGAAGAGAAATAATCCGTACATAGAAAAGTCTTTCAAATCCAGTATTTTTCAAAGTCACTTAATAGAGAAAAGACCATGTTCATTACAGAAGAATTCAAATAATAACATACAGATGCTCCCTCTTCCAAGGTGAGGCTTAATCCCCCTTTTTGAAAGTAGGCTAGATGTAGTGGCTGTCCTAGAATATGGATGGCAAGGGGGAAATGGTAACTTGGTAGCTGAGAAACCTGGCAGACAGGACACTAACCTGGTGTTCAAGGTTCATCTCCCCAGTGGTGTTGTGGATCCCTGGTAGGATGTGGTAAGGGTGCCGCCATCTCTAACATCAGACAGACCTATATAGTATGTGGACAGTGCTCTTCACAAGTGTCAAGGTCAAAACCAAAGACAGAAAAAGATAGAAGGAGACATGGCAACTATGCTTTTATTACCTGGATTAGACTGGTAAGATTTCTTCCGGAGTATAATTAATGGTTCTTTGGCTTTGACAGGACCTGTGGTGATGGGGAGAGGACAGCATTCATGGAAACAGGGAAGGGACATGGGGGCTTGTGCCATCTTCCCAGTTTCCCTGTAAATCTACTTACTTCAAAATAAGGTTTTAAAAGACCCATAATCTGACAACATAACTAGATACTGATGATGATCCTCATCAAGCAATCATTTAATTACTTTTGAAATATGAAACCAGTTTTTGTCATTTCACTAGGATAGCCATCCAAAATGGTAGTCTTTCAATATTTTAACTGTAGCTAGGGAGACAAAACCTGAGTTGGATATTCACAGATCACGTGAGAGAAAATTTTATGGAAACTATATGTATTATAGAATCTTGTTACGGACTAAGTTTTTCTGATAATCTACAACCCTTAACTGGGCTGCTTGTATTTCTATTGTATGGTTCCTAATTCTATTTTTCTAGGGTTAGTTTGCAATAATCACTGAAATTCAGCTACCTTACTTGAATGTGTGTCTCTCAAAATCTCTTTCCCTTTATAAGAAATAAAATGGGAGCTCAGTCCTAGGGAGACATGCTGTAGTTAAGAGTAATATTTGTTTCCAATTTGTTGGCCATCAAAAATTACCATTTTTCAATAAAGATTGTATAGAAACTCAAGCCATCAAATTGCATTAAATTAATGCTCAGCATTTTCCAGTTATAAAATTTTAAGTTTACATTGTTTTCAACAGGAAGCTTAGAAAACATCATACTCCCTCAATTTTGGGTAAAAACAAACAGCAATGTCATACACACTTTGCACAAACCACTGTTTGACCTAATTTAATTACCAAACACCTGGCCAGTGGTCTATCTTGGGTGATTTTTTTTCCCCCACAGCTTCATTAAGGAATACTCCAGTACTACTTTTTTAATATTTGGTTTGTGTAGGGGATCCCTGGGTGGTGCAGCGGTTTGGCGCCTGCCTTTGGCCCGGGGCACGATCCTGGAGACCCGGGATCGAATCCCACATCAGGCTCCCGGTGCATGGAGCCTGCTTCTCCCTCTGCCTGTGTCTCTGCCTCTCTCTCTCCCTCTGTGACTATCATAAATAGATAAAAAAATTTTAAAAAAAAGATTTGGTTTGTGTAGGTCACAGATTTGGTTCTGCAGGAAGCACTGAAATGGTGTTTAGTATACAGGATGTTTATTAAGGAATGCCCTTCAATCAGCAACTGTGGAAGAAAAGGAAGTGGGATAGAGCAGAGGGAGGATGTGGGAAGCAATGCAGGTCCAAAGGCCCCACCCAGTCAGCTCAGGGAACAGAGCTAAAAACGGGGCCCCTCAAGAGTTGTGTTCCTCAGAGTTAAAAACAGAACTACCCTATGGCTCAGCAATTGCACTGCTGGGGATTTACCCCAAAGATATAGATGCAGTAAAAGATCAAGACACCTGCACCCCAATGTTTATAGCAGCAATGTCCACAATAGCCAAACTGGAAGGAGCCTCAGTATCTATCGAAAGATAAGTGGAGGGATCCCTGGGTGGCGCAGCGGTTTGGCGCCTGCCTTTGGCCCAGGGCGCGATCCTGGAGACCCGGGATCGAATCCCATATCAGGCTCCTGGTGCATGGAGCCTGCTTCTCCCTCCGCCTGTGTCTCTGCCTCTCTCTCTCTCTGTGACTATCATAAATAAATAAAAATTAAAAAATAAAAAAAAAAATAAAAAAGCCTTTAAAAAAAAAAAAGAAAGAAAGATAAGTGGATAAAGAAGCTGTGGTCTGTGTATTCAATGGAATATTACTCAGCCATTAGAAATGACAAATACCTACCACTTGCTTCAATGTGGATGGAACTGGAGGATATTATGCTGAGTGAAGTTAAGTCAATCGGAGAAGGACAAACATATGGTTTCATTCATACAGGGAATATAAAAAATAGTGAAAGGGATTATAGGGTGAAAGAGAGAAAATGAGTAGGAAGTATCAGTGAGGGTGACAGAGCATGAGACACTCCTAACTGGAATACGAACAAGGGGTCGTAGAAGGGGAGGGGGGCAAGGGGATAGGGTAACTGGGTGACAGGCACTGAGGGGGGGCATTTGATGGGATGAGCACTGGGTGTTACATTATATGTTGGCAAATTGAACTCCAATAAAAAAACATACAAAAAAAAAAACGTTGTGCTGACAGGTAGGAGGCGTGGCCCTGAGCAGGCCACTCTCCAGCAGGTAAAATCACTGCAGAAGCCAGGATAACTGAAGGCTGCTCAATGAGAAGCACCCAGGGCCTTTCCTCTAGGCATCTGTTCATGCATTTCCACAGCTGCCACAATACATATTTTTCACAATAGGGGTCTACTTAAAAAAAGGTTACGTTGGTGATTGTCACTTACAATCATTAGAATCAGCACTTACTGAAATTATTGCACTTTCACTTTCAGTACATTTTTAATAGCTAGAAAATCCATCCTCTGTTTTCATAAAGCTGCCTTCTTATAGGAAAGGTGGATTCAAATCATGACTTTGGCTCTCAACAGCCAGACCACTCAATACCTATAAATGAAAGGTATGGGCCCGGAAGGAGGAGTGCCTGTAAAGTGTGGTCCCATTGCACCCTCCCAGGGCACAAGCCTAGCCCAAAGGGGCAGATCCTTTCTTCCTCCAAAAGGGTGAGCAATGCCCCCCGCCCTTTATTCTGGAAAGTGGTGAGGAGAGTGCTCCTCAATAGCTACAAAATGCATTGTCAAAGCTCACCAGTTTCATGTTCACATTTTAAAATTACTGGAGAAGTAGAATTTGAAAATGTTCCTTTAGCAGTGGAAAAAAAAAAACAAACCACCTACTATATTCAATTGATGAAAGTAGTTCAGAGTTTAAAAACTATCTATTGTTGATTTGTACTCAATCAGGTATCCATCCTGAAACTTTTGGGGTTCATTTTATTTAAGGGAGTTAGTCACTGAAGTTAGAATTACTGAATTTGAGTTTTAGAAACCAATTTTTAATCCCTTCAATTAAAAAAAAAATATCAAACTTCTTCCAGTCTGATATAAAGCCCTTGCAATTGGCTGTGGCAAGCTTCACCATTTATAAAGTATGTAATTTTTTCTTAAGAAAAAAACTATCAGGGGCGCCTGGGTGGTGCAGCTAAGCGACCGACTTGGTTTCAACTCAGGTTGTGATCTTGGGCATCATGGGATCAAGCTCTGTGTCTGGTTACGTGCCTAATGCAGTCTGCTTGGGGCTCGCTCTCCCTCTCCCTCTGCTCCTCCACCTTGCACTTGCACATGCACATGCTCTGCCTCTCTCTCTCAAATCTTTTTTTAAAAAAGTATTCAAGGGGTCCCTGGGTGGCTCAGCAGTTTAGCGCCTGCCATTGGCCCAGGGCGTGATCCTGGAGTCCCAGGATCTCCCTCTGCCTGTCTCGCTCTCTCTCTCTCTCTCTCTGTGTGTGTTTATCATGAATAAATAAAATCTTTAAAAAACAATAATAACTAAAAAAATAAAAAATAAAAAAGTATTCAATTGATGGCAGCTGCAAAATTTGATCCAGAGAAAGTTCAGAGTAAACATCGGCAAAGGCAACCACTCTCAATTCAAAATTCTGTTCTCCAGTCCTTTCCCTGGAGGAGGGGGCCACTGCTCATCTGTCATTGTAATACAGATCTTCTTCATGCATAGAATTCAATAAGGCAGCAAATAACACTGCAGCAGAAAAGAAAGACCTTGTATATAGACTGGAAATAATCCATTTCATTTAGCTGCTTTATACTGTTAAACTGAAAAGGTATTTACTATGGAGAGTAAAACAAAAACATTTTATTGCATTCGGGATTTAAGATTTCAACAATGACCCCAAAGGTTTATGTGATGTAGCAATTTGTTAAGAAGCAAGCCTAAGATGCAAGAAGCAAGCCTAGATGTTATCTTTAAGAATGCAGAATTCTGCAAAAAGTTCTTTTGGAAAAACAGCTCTATATAGAAAGCCAACTGCTCTATAAATAACTTTTTTTCTTTATTTATAGACTCAGGAAGAGCTGAAATATTTATATCACTTTCCTAGGGCTGCCATAACAAAGAACTGGATGGCTTAGAACAACAGAAATTTATTCTCTCAGATTTGTGGAGGGCAGAAATCTAGAATCCAGGTGTCCGCAGGATCACCCTTGAGACTCTGGCTAGAATCCCCTCCTTGCTTCTTTCTGGCTTCTGGTGGTGGCTCTTACATCACTCCAACCTTTGACCTGCTGTCACACAGGGCTCTCCGTGTACCTGTCTTTACATGGTGTTTTCCTCTTGTAAAGACACCAGTCATATTGGAGAGGACACAGTTCACCCCATAACAAAGCTCACTTATGCTTTTCAGTTATGTTAAAATATATTTTATAGGAATAATTATTACATGGTAACACGGTTCCTCAAATTTGGGGATAAAGAATTTGTGACAGTCCAAAGGACATTTGTTATAATTTTGTTAGCTACACAATTACAAAAGAATGTCAAACTTTAAATATTTCAACTTAATTCAGTTTAGTACAAATAGCACTTTCCAGTTTTAGAGAAATACTAACTTCATATCCTAAGCTTTAATTGTCAATGGCACTTTTATAATAGTTAACTTATAACTCCCATTTGCCATCATAGTCTAGCTTACTCCGAGAAATAAACCAGAATTATAAGGGCAGGAAACACTGCAAATACTCTTTCTCACATGATACTCAACATAAAGTATTTATTCAACCACATTCAAAAAGCTGATGATAGAAACTTTGGCAGCTTTCAAGAAACACTGATCAATCCATAATTAAATCTCAACGCATCAGTTAACACTTGGGCACTTCCTCTTGCAGTTAGCATTGCATTAGGTGCTTAAAGACAACCAGTCTGACTCAATAAACTTTACAAATAGACATTTAATACTTATAATATTATTCACGGAGTCCTTGGCAGAGTTGCATTTTGAGGTTTCTATTGCTGAGAAATTTGAGGTTTGTGTTGTCTCTTTTTCAGTCCCAAAAGCTCTGTTTTGAGTTCTCCAGGTTTTGGTGGAATTTCAGGTATTGTCTATAAAAAAAAAAAAAAAAAAGCATAGATGCCAGGGCTTTCTTAGACTATAATATAGTGTGACCTGAAAGAAAATAAAAAGTTTTCTTAAAAAAAGAACAAAAAGTCCCTGTGCACTCGATGATAAATCCTTATTAGGAGAGCCTGTGGCCCATAACTTCTTCACACCCCAAAAAGAAACCCCATACCCACCAGCTGTCACTTCCATTTCCATACAATGCTCCCCCCACACCAAGCCACTGCCCTAGGCAACCATTCATCTACTTAGTATCTTGACAGATTTGCCTATTCTGAACATTATATTTAAACAGAATCATAGAACACATGGTTTGTGTGACTAGTTTCTTTCACTTTGCATGTTTTCATGTTTGCCCGATATTGTCAAATATATCTGTACTTCACTTCCTTTTAGGACAGAATAATATTTCATTATAAGGATAGTGTGGCTCAATCCCAGGTCCCAGATCATGACCTAAGCCAAAGGCAGATGTTTAACCAACTGAGCCCTGGTACAAGTTTCTGTATGGACGTGTTTTCATTTCTCTTGGGTACAAACCTAAATGTAGAATCGCTAAGTCCTATGACTCTATGTTGAACTGTCTGAGGAACTGCCAGACTGTTTTTTGTTGTTTTGTTTTTTTTTTTAATATTTTATTTATGTATTCATGGGAGACAGAGAGGCAGAGACAGGCAGAGGGAGAAGCAGGCTCTTTGCAGGGAGCTCGATGTGGGACTCGATCCCAGGACCCCGGGATCACAGCCTGAGCCAAAAACAGATGCTCAACCGCTGAGCCATCAGGCGTCCCTGCCAGACTGTATCCCAAAGCAGCTGCACCATTTTACGTTCCCAACAACATCATTATGAGGGTTCCAATTTCTCTACATCCTCACCGACACTTGTCATGAGATGTTTGGGTTTTCTAATCACAGCCATTCCAGCGGTGATGAAGTGGTCTTACTGTGGTTTTGATTTGCATTTCTTTGATGGCTAAGGATACAGAGTATCTTTTCATGTGCTTATTGTCTGCAAAGGTGACTTCTGAACAAAGACATCAAGGAGGATGAGAAAACCAGTATGCAGATACAGCTAGGAGTGTTTCAGGCAGAATGAATCACAGATGCAGAGGACTGAAGGCAGGAGTGTGCCCTATGTGCAAGGAAAAGTATGTGGTCAACACAGCTGGTATAAAGTATTCAACGAGGTTAGGAAGGGATGAGGACAGGAAAAACGGGGGTGCACAGATGCAAAATCCCTGGAGAATTCTGAACAGAAGAACGACATGGGACTCCAGTATAAAAGGACAGTGGCTCTGTCGAGAAAAGACTGCAAGGGTGGAAGGCAAAAGACAGGTCAGGGAGCTGTTGCAGAAGATGAGGCGAGAGGTGACTGGCAGTGGCCTGAACTGGGCAGTAGCAACCGGCGTGGTAAAAAGCAGGGGGATTCTGGATGAAGTTTTCAAATTAAGCCAATGGGGTTTGCTGTTATGTGCAGTAGGAGAGGGGAGGTAAAGAAGACTCCTCGACTCTGGCCTAACAAGAACAAGAGAGTCACAGAGTCGTCATCAAGACCTCAAGAAGAGTTTGACCTCAAGAAGAGTAGGTCTGCTGGAGGAAGCCCAGGGGCTCAGCGTGGAACTTGCTCACTGCACATCCAAGTGGAACGGCTCGTAATGAGTCAGAGGCAAACCTATCAGCAATCAGCTTAACTATGAGGTCTTGAGGAAAGGGACATCATAATCTCCACCTTTCTTACAACCCTATAGAATGGCCCTCGTTATAAAAGGGAGGCAGAAACTGTGCTGAATGAATAACTCAACAGACTTTTCTTGGGACCCTTATAAGCTCATAAGACTAGAGAAATAAAATCTTTACGCAGATTAATTTATATAAAACTGCAAGATTATATCGGCATAATTTCATTCATATCAGAAAGCTTCAATAGTTTTTCGATGCCTGAAGTTCAAACACCCTGATCTGGTTCATTTTACTCTTTTATCTCCTAACAACTAATTAATCCTAAAGAAATAAAATAGTTTAGGAAAGAATGTAGGGTTTGGGGTCGAGGTCCTAGGAGAGGCAGGGAGCTAAGAGATGTGCTTCCCAGCACAATTCTCATTTTGAAGTGAAAATGACTTTCTAAAAATATTTTAGTGATGAGAACTGGAATAAAAGCCAGAGTAACTTATCTGGACCATTTCCCATCTTAAAACTAGTCCTAGGATTTTGACATTCCAATACCCTTAGTACAAGAAAGAATGTAGCTTGTTTCAAATACATTGAACTGTGGACACTAATTAATTTAGAAGAGATCTTTCCCCCCAGGTTACAAAAGGAAATTATCTGAAGTCACAAAGCCCTATAAAATACAGAATACTATATTGTATACCTGAAACTAATGTAACACTATGTGTTGACTAACTGGAATCAAAATTAAAACTTTAATAAAAAATAAAATACAATAGCATGTTTCAAATTTCTATAAAGTATATACAACCATCCACTTAAACACACCTAGGCACACATTTGGAGTAGCGCGAATTGCCAATATAGTACACAGCTAAAATGACAATTCAACTTTTATTGAAAGAAAGCACTTTTACTTACTAAATATACTAAATTTAAAATCAAATTTTAAAAGACTGGTAAGTTTACTGACATCAAAAGTTAACAATGTCAGCAGAGGTTCTAAATAGCAGCTGGCGTGTATGTCTGGAGACAACCAAAAATGAACACTTTAAAATGAGTCCTAATGATGTGAGACACAGGGCAGAAGAAAAGTTACATGTCCTCACTACCGCAGCCCACCGCCAAGTCCTTCAAACAGGCAAACGGACCTCCCTCCCGAGGCTCAGCCGCCCAAAGGCTGATCCCTTGCTGAGGGCAAAGGTGATCTCAGCCCAAGCCCCAGGACCTGGTGAGTCTACTCTGACGTAGAAAACCTCCTTTGGAAACTTCCTTTATCTCTACACCCCCAAGATCCATGTTGGCAACCACCCCCAAGCATAAGGCCCACTGATATACATCTAGGGGTCTCATGACTGAGTTTTTACAAAACAGTAATAAATGATCTTTCCTAACAATAGCTGGGCTCCTAGGGATCCTGGAAACCTTGTCTCCAAAACACCCGGGAGGCTTCCGCTCTCCATACCCACCTCCCAACCTGAGAGTCTACACTGGGCCCTCCCCGTGACCCTGGTGCAGCTCTTCCTGCCCGTGAGTCCTGTCCGGGTGTTCTAACAAAACCACTTTTCTACCAAAGACATCTCAAGAATTCTTTCTTGGCTGTTGGCTTCGAGCCCTAAGGTCTTCCTACATCACTGAGACTGCATTTTTTGACTATGTCTTCAATAGTAAGATTATACATTAAGGAAACAGAACCAGTCAAAGTAGCGCAAAAGTAAACAAAAATGCAAAGGGAAGCTCAAGCAAAAGCACGCTTTGTATTCCAGGACAGAACACCTGCCTTGAGTCCTCTTCTCCATTCCTATCCTGAGTAGCTGAGCTGGACAACCAGAAAAAGCATCCTTACTGTTGCTCCCTTAAGATAGTGCTGAGCACACCCTCCAGCATCACGCCTCTTCTGCTCTGTACTCCACCCAGACCTTCACACCACCTTAAAGGCTGAAAGAAGCCAACACAGACCATTGGTTGTTACAACAGTGACAGTCGTTGCTAGAACAATACCAGCAGACGCAAGTAAAGAACATAAATTCCTTAAATGTTAGTAAAGCACCCGGCATCCTACACATAGCCAGCCAGCCCTGAAACAGAAAGAGAGGGGGAGAGACACAGGCAGAGGGAGAAGCAGGCTCCCTGTAGGGAGCAGACGCGAGACTCCATCCCAGGACCCAGGACAGCCGAAGGCAGATGGCTCAACTACTGAGCCACACGCAGGTGCCCCTAAAAATGTTAAAATCAACCTAAATTTCTCCCTCTTTGGAATGCCTGTATTCCCTCGTTCTTCTTCCATCAAATATCTATTGAGCATTTACTATATTCTAAGCTCTTTTTTAGAGATCGGGGGTGAACCGTGCAGGCGCAGTCCCACTAGGAGGGTACATTCTGGTGGAGGAAACAAAGAACCACTAAAGAGACAAAGGAATAAAATACTTGCAAATTGCGAGAAGTCCTCAAGGGACACAAGGAGGAAATCCTTTAGGAGCTGTCCAAAGGACAGAGAGCTGAGCAGAGACTTGACGTTTTGAAGTAGCAAACCAACCCAAGCTCTGGGAGGAAAGCATTCCAAGATGAGAAAAACCCTGGCCTTGAGATGGGGACAGGCTTGACGAGCAAAGAAACAGCAAGGAAAGCGGTGTGGCTGCCACAGTGGGATCGAGGGGTAAAATGGTAGAAGATCAAGGGCAGGCGCGGGCAGGTGGCTGGCCGCCTAAGGCCCGCATGAGAGCAGGCCCCGCACCGCTCCGAATGCCACGGACGCCCTCATCAGGCCCCGGCTCAGGGCAGACGCGTCTAGTCCGGTGTGGGCCGCTGGGAGGGGCGCGGAGAGGCCCCGGGGAGGCGGGAGCGAGGGCCCTCGGGCACTCACCAGGTCCGGCCGGTAGTACCGGTGCACCACCTCCGCGCCGGCGCACATGCTCAGGAGGCTGGCGGCGCACATTTTCAGGTAGGTGGCCCAGGACACGCCCGCGGGCATGGCCGGGGGGTGCGCGGGGCGCAGGCGGGCGGTGTCAGAGGGCTCCCGTGCCGGGGAGCAGACCGCACGGCGGCAGTGGGGCCGGTTCAGGCCCCTGGGGGGTCCCCGCCCACGCCCCACGCCCCACGGGCTCCCTGACGACAGGCGCCCCTGACTCGCCCGCCGCGGACTTCGCTGGGCTCTGCGCGGGGCTGGGCCTGCGGGCTTGCGGGCGGCGCCGGCGAGGCTACTGGAAGGCGATACGGAAAGGCACCCCCGCCCTCCTGACTAGCGGGCCGGGCCGCGCACCGCAGTCAGTCCCCGCTAGCCCCCAGGCCATCGGAGAGACCGCCGCGACGCGGGCACTGGCGTTCGGGGCGGGTCAGAGGGCGGCGGGTCGGAGGGCGACCGGAAGCGCACGCCGGGGTCGCAGGGGACGTGGGCCAGTCCGCGGAACCGGAAGTACGGGCTCGGGCCCCGCCGGACCGGAAGCCGGGGGTGTGCTGGCGCCGGCGGAGACACATGATGGGCAGACGGCGACCAGCGGCCAGAGCGGTTCTCAAGCTTTCCGCCTTTTTTCTCCCTGCTTCCTCCCCGCGCTTTCCCAGTCCCAGACACTTGCTGCGATCTTTACTCTCCCTCCGGGAGGGTTTCCCTGGCGGATGTGGAGTTTGGGACTCGGAGCTGGCGAGAGTATGGCCCGTTTGCCCCTCCACACGCACTGGGACCGGGACGTGCTTTGCGTTTTTACCACCTTTTAGGAGCAGGTGGATGTTGGGAGGCCGACCGCTAGGTGCTTAGATGGGGCCCCTCCCGTGAGTGAAGTCACAGGGACACGCAGGGCTAGGGCAGGGACCTCGGAATCAGGCTCACAAAAGTCCCGAAAACATGGAGGTGAGAGGCAGCCGCAGGTAAACCAGACCATCTGTCCCAGGTGCCAGAGGTGGGGTCTCGTTACAACAGCTACTTGTGACCAACAAAGAATTCCTAGACCCTATAAAGGAAGTATAAGCCATTTAAGGTGTTAATCAAGGAGTCCTGGGCAGCCCGGGTGGCTCAGCGGCTCAGCGCCGCCTTCAGCCCAGGGTATGATCCTGGGAGACCCAGGATCGAGTCCCACGTCGGGCTCTCTGCATGGAGCCTGCTTCTCCCTCTGCCTGTGTCTCTGCCCCTCTTTCTCTCTGTCTCATGAATAAATAATAAAATCTTTAAAAAAAAATCAGGAGTCCTTACTCCATGATGGTAACAATCGAGATGTTAAGGATTTAGGTTCCCTGGTTGTCATTTGATTAAAGACCCATCCAAGACCCCTCTCAGTCCAGAGAGCTTTTTCCGTATCCTTAAGAAACTCCAGGGATCTCTGGGTGGCGCAGCGGTTTAGCACCTGCCTTTGGCCCAGGGCGCGATCCTGGAGACCCGGGATCGAGTCCCACGTCGGGCTCCCGGTGCATGGAGCCTGCTTCTCCCTCTGCCTGTGTCTCTGCCTCTCTCTCTCTCACACACACACTCTCTCTGTGACTATCTTAAATAAATAAATAAATTTTAAAAAAAGAAACTCCAGTGGCTTTATTCACGCCCCATTGGGAGCTTCATTCATTCTACGACTTCATGAGACAAGAACTTAGGCTCGGGCTTCGCTTTGAGATCTGAAACAGGCACACCCGCCCTGTTGTTCCCTTGTGCTCTGTGCTGCTGGGATGAAAGAAAACTGAAGTGGGCATTGTTTAATCTATGCGTATTTAGATTGCCATAGGGCTATGGATTGATTTTGTTGAAAGAGTTAACTCAGGACCAAATTCTGAAGCATTATGATTGTATGTATAACATGAATCATGATACACTCAACTCTTTTTTTTTAAGATTTTATTTATTCATGGGGGACACAAAAAGAGGCAGAGACACAGGCAGAGGGAGAAGCAGACTCCATGTAGGGAGCCCGAAGTGGGACTTGATCCCGAAATTTCAAGATCACGCCCTGAGCCAAAGGCAGATGCTCCTCCACTGAGCGCCCCAGGCATCTGGATACACTCAACTTTTAAACCCAGAGGGGATGCCTGGGGAGCTCAGTTAAGCATCTGCCTTCGGCTCAGGGCCTTATCCTGGGGTCCTGGGATCAAGGGCGGAGGTCCTTAAACACGAAGGTCTATTTGACATAAACGACATTCTTGAAATAAACAAATTGACAAGGTTTGACATGTGTATGCCTGTGTCATTACTACAACCAAAATAAGATATCCAGTATACCCAAAATTTCCCTGTTCCTCTAATTCCTCCCTTACTGTCTCCTCTGGATCAACCACTGATCTGCTTTCTGTCACAATAGATAAATTTGCATTTTCTAGAATGATATATAAATGGAATCATGCCATACAGTATGATATTGGTCTGATTTCATGTAGCACAATTATTTTGAGATTCATGTCATTGCATGTCTCTGTAGTTCACTTCTTTTTATTGCTGAGTATAGTTATAACACAATTGGTTTAGCCATTCACCTTTGGTAGACATTTCAGTTTTTCTAGTTTGGGACTTATAGGAATAAAACAATTATGAATAGTGAAATTTACCCAAAAGATTCACAAGCCTGTGAACATATGCTTCCATTTCCTTTTTTTTTTTTTTTAAGATTTATTTATTTATTTACTTGAGAGTGCGAGCAAGTAAGCACAGAAGGGATAGAGAATATCCAACCCAGACTCCCACTGAGTGTGGAACCTGACGTAGGGCTCGATTTTACAAACCCTGAGATCAGGACCTGAGCCAAAACCAAGAGTCAGATGCTTAACCAACTGAGCCACCCAAGCACCCCCTGTATGCTTCCATTTCTATTGAATACTTTCCTAGGAGTAGAATGGCTGCAGCATATAGTAAGTAGGTGTATATTTTACTTTTAAGAAATTGCCAAGCCCTTTTCCAAGGCAGGTATACAGTTTCGTATCCTACCAACAGTTTTAAGAGTTCCAAATCCTCTCCATCCTCTTCCAACACCTGGTCTGGTTAGTCTTTTTAATATTAGGCACTCTGATAGGTTGGCAATGGTGTCTCATGACTAACAATGTTGGGAATCCTGTTATATGCTTGTATTTTCTTTGGTGAAGTATCTGTTTAAATCTTTCATCCATTTTTTGTTTTATTATTTTAGTCATCTTTATCTATTATGGATAGAAGTCTTTTATCAGATAGATTGATCTACAAATACTTTCTCCCCGTGTATAGCTTTTTACTTTGTCTTAATAATCTTTTGAAGAGGGATGCCTGGGTGGCTCACTGGTTGAGTGCCTGCCTTTGGCTCAGGGCATGATCCCAGAGTCCCAGGATCGAGTTCTGAGTCCCGCATCAGGCTCCCTGCAAGAAGCCAGCTTCTCCCTCTGCCTGTGTCTCTGCCTCTCTCTTTCTGTGTCTCTCATGAATAAATAAATAAAATCTTAAAAAAAAAAAAAGATTTCAAACATTAACCAAATTCTTGGATTATCTGTGGCAAATGGCCGATGTTGATTAAATACCATACTAAAAGTCAGAGGCTATGCAAAAACAATGCAGAAAATAATTTATATTAGGAGAATTCTACCCTTTCTAAGAATGTATTTTTTTAAGACTTTATATTTAAGTAATCTGTATACTGTCATGGGGCTTGAACTCACAACCTCAAGATCAAGAGTTCCATGTTCCACCGACAGCCAGCCAGGTGCCCCAAGATTATTTTTAAATTATACATTCTTATAAACTAAGAAAGTATGTACTTTTTTTTTAATTCTTGAGATAGAATACATAACAAGAAATTTCAGAAGAACATCTTTTCAAAAATTTTTAAAATTGAAATTCAATTTAATTAACACATGGTATATTATTAGCTTCAGAGGTAGAATTCAGTGATTCATTAGTTGCATACAACACCCAGAGCTCATTCCATCAAGTGCCCTCTTTAACGTCCATCCCCTAGTTACCCCAGCCCTTCACCCGCCTTCCCTCCACCAACCCTGAGTTTGTTTCCTAGAGTTAAAGAGTCTCTTATGGTTCATCTCAGGAGAACATCTTTTTATATAGATTTATTTTTTATTGGTGTTCAATTTGCCAACATATAGAATAACACCCAGTGCTCATCCCATCAAGTGCCCACCTCAGTGCCCATCACCCAGTCACCCTCACCCCCTGCCTACCTCACCTTACACCACCCCTAGTTCGTTTCCCAGAGTTAGGAGTCTTTCATGTTCTGTCTCCCTTTCTGATATTTCCCACTCATTTTTTTTCTCCTTTCCCCTTTATTCCCTTTCACTATTTTTTATATTCCCCAAGTGAATGAGACCATATAATGTTTGTCCTTCTCAGGAGAACATCTTTAAGGCAAGATAAATACCACAAAATATTGGCTTAGCACACCTAAAAAGCAGTGAAGTTGCCTTAAAAAGCTATTAAATGACAAACTTGAGTAAAGACTCAATTCCACCAAAGAGAAAAATTGTCTTTTCTATCTTTTGAGTTTTCTGCTATGCACCTCAAATCACATTTTATGCAGTGCCCAACTCCCATTCTGATAGTCTATCAGTAATGGGTCCTGTGTCCATGTATCTTGTGTCTGTCTTCTTAGAAGGACACCAGTCATTAGATTCAGGGCCCACTTTAATCCACTATGACTTCCTCTTGACTTGATTACATCTACTATGACCCTATTTTCAAATAAGGCTACATTCACAGATATCAAGTGCACATGAGTTAGGAGACACTAGTTAACTCAGCACAAGCCCTTATCACCTATACAAAAACTTAAAAAATACGTAAGCAAAATTTTAAATGTTAACTGTGAAAAAAATGTTCAAAGGCCCATAAATTTTAAGAATAAGGAAAGTCAGGGGATCTGGGTGGCTCTGCTGGTTGAATATTTGGCTCTTGATTTTGGCTTAGGTCATAATCTCAGGGACATGGGATTGAGCCCTGCATGGGGCTCTGCATTCAGTGGGGAGCCTACTTGAGGATTCTCTTCCTCTGCTCATCCCCTACTCACTCTAAGATAGATAGATTAATTAATTAATTAATGAAAAATTAAGTCAGCTCTCTGAAGCCTAGAAAACCTTGTATCCTCCCCTAAAATGAATGTTCGTTAAAGCCCCCTGACACACAGATTTTCCTCTAAATCATTTGCTTGACACATGTAGCTATTCCCCCCAGGTGAAACCACAAACCCCCCCATTCTACAAAACATAGATTAAGGGGGATCCTGGGTGGCTCAGCGGTTTGGCGCCTGCCTTTGGCCCAGGGCGCGATCCTGGAGTCCCGGGATCGAGTCCCACGTTGGGCTCCCGGCATGGAGCCTGCTTCTCCCTCTTCCTGTGTCTCTGCCTCTCTCTCTCTCTCTCTGTCTATCATAAATAAATAAATAAATCTTAAAAAAAAAAAAACAATGTAGGTTAAGTAGTAAAAACCTGCAATAAAGGGCTGAGTAGATACAGGAGTGTGAACCACAGGTTTCCTAATTTGCTATCATTTGCAAGAATAAGCCCTATTATAATGACTTTTCAAACTCTTCTTGATTGTGATTCACAGTAAGAAATACTTTTATAGGATGGTTATCCTATCTGTACACCTGTACCTATGTATGTGTAAAGCAATACTTACCTTTATTACATACAAACACTTTGACACTTATTCTGTTATATTTCTTCTTAATGCTTAATTTCAGGACCTACTTGTGGATGAAAATCTACAGTTTGAAAAACCCCTCCCCAGTAGTAGACCTTGTTGAAAATATGATGCACTGGGATCCCTGGGTGGTGCAGCGGTTTGGCGCCTGCCTTTGGCCCAGGGCGCCATCCTGGAGACCTGGGATCGAATCCCACGTCGGGCTCCCGGTGCATGGAGCCTGCTTCTCCCTCTGCCTATGTCTCTGCCTCTCTCTCTCTGTGACTATCATAAATAAATTTAAAAAAAAGAAAGAAAATATGATGCATTGAATGACAGAACATTAGCTAGGAAGGAAGCAAGCTTACTAGATTCTTAAAAGGGAGATGAGTATTGGGAAGAAGAGGGAAAAGGTGAAGCGACTTGGCCTTCTTTTTTGTTGTCCTATCATACAAGAACTCTTTGAGGTAGAGATACATCTGGCAACAACAGAAGGACATTCTTCTAGACTTCCCCCAAGCTCTGGAAGGCAAGGCTCACAAGCAGAGCAAGTTTGTCTTCCAGATTCAGCTTCAGAGGGTGAGAGAGATACTGATGAGATAGGAACCTCTTTGCCGCAATTGCTTCATCGTTTCCAGGTTTGATGTCCTTCTTCCCAACACTTCTTCCAGTAATCTCTTCTTTTTGCAAGGCAGAAGTGAGCAGAGGTAAAATAAATAAATAAAATAAATAAATAAAATAAAATAATTAAAATTAAATTAAATTAAATTAAAAAGTGAGCAGAAGCCCCAGTCTGGTCAGGTTATGAATGGAGCTGGCAGGCCAGAATGCAGAGCACCCCACAGTAACTCCATGTAAGTGAAAACATCCTGAGAAAGGGTTTCAGCTCTTTACACTCATTTTTAGTCACCAGAATTCTCTCTCTGAAATAACTGCTTTAAAACTTTTCTGGATTGGGGTGCCTGGGTGGCTCAATCAGTTAAATGTCCAACTCCTGATTTCAGCCCAGGTCACGATCTCAGGGCCCTGAGATTGAGCCCCAAATTGGGCTCCATGCTCAGCGGGGATCCTGCTTTAGATATCTCTCTCTCTCTCTCTCTCTCTCTCCCTCCCCCCTCTGCCCCTCCCCTACTTGTGCATGCCGTCTCTTTAAAATAAATAAAATCTTTAAAAAAACAAAAAACAAAACTTTTCTGGACTATGGTCCTGAGTGGTAAGAAAAACCAGAGAGAGAGGGATCCCTGGTGGCTTAGTGATTCAGCGTCTGCCTTTGGCCTGGGGCGTGATCCTAGAGTCCCGGGATCAATTTCCACATTGGGCTCCCTGCATGGAGCCTGCTTCTCCCTCTGCCTGTGTCTCTGCCCCCTCTCTCTCTCTGTGTGTGTGTCTCTCATGAACGAATAAATAAAATCTTTAAAAAAAGAAAAAGAAAAAGAAAAACCAGAGAGAGAGAGAGAGAGAGTGAAAGAATGGGCTGCTGTTCATTCATTCATTCAACAGATATTCACTGGACACCTACCATGAGTCAGGTTCATTTAAAGTTTCACTTAAGCAATCAATATAATACAAATTAATCATTCTGTATTTACTCATGAAAGCCCTTTTCTGGATCCCAAAATGAAGAAGACACATGAAGAAAGAGCCATAGTCATTCCCAACCATGTTATATCAGTAAGAAATAAACCTTGGTTGCTGCAAAACCACTGAGATTGAAAGAGCCCTACAACTGTCTCCATTTTGACCACAGTCTGTATTTTCTAATTGACTGAACTTTTCCTTCCAGTTTATCTCTTAACTCAGCAAAAGACTCAGGGGGTAATGCATCCCATGTTGGGAACCAAAAGCACCCCTCAAGCAATAGGGACTACCTTGATGCCAGCAATACCTTGCATGATTGACCTGAAGACAATGATCAACCTGATCTTACTGCCCCACCTGCACCTACCCCACAGACTTTCTCCTACATTTTCCCTATATAAACCTACAAGTATTTTCAGTGTTTTGGAGACAGTCCGAGACTTAGTCTACTGTCTTTCTGGTGTTGGCCTTGCTGAAATAAATTCTTGTTTCACCACCATTCCTCTCTCTGCCTTTGGATTTTGTCAGAAGTATGTGACCAAATCTGGTCCATTTGGGACCCCTGGAGCCATGTGCTCTTGCACCCTAGGGCTCGGGCAACAAGATTTTGGAGTCATTTGTTACACAGCCTAACTAGGGAAAATTAACTAATACAGCAGCCATGATTTTCATCATGCAAACTAGAGAAACAGAAAAGCCTATTTCCATTAAGTTATTTCAGGAAGTCTTTGTACAAACACCAGCGATAACTTGAAAACTAATGAAACAAAAACTAGCTGTAAGAGCCATTGAAAAATAAGAGTAGCTAGTCTGTAAGGAAGACGTGCTGTTAAATCATCACACACTTGAAACGTTATTATCTTTATATATACAAATTAAAGCAATGTTTCATGTAAAGCTTTACATTTTACGAAGCAGTTTTACAATCGCTCTTTTTATACATATGAGGACACTGAGGCCCAAGATGGCACAGTGACCTCAACTCCCAAGTATTCTGACTCCAAAGTCTTACTTGCCCAAAATCACACTTCATAGTTGATACCTGGCGATTAACGCAAAATATTGTTTTTAATCGGGATAAAACTTGAGGTGGACCGGCCTGCATCACCCTGATAAGGATGCCCCTTTTCAGGGCCCCACCCACACAGCGCCCCCAGGACGTCACCCTCCCAGCTCCGGCCCCCGCCGGGGCCTACGAAATCTTACGTCAGCAGAGCGCGCCTCGTCCCACCCGTTTCCGTCCGCCACCCTTCCCGAGAGGCCAAGCGGAGAGCAGGGGGAACCAGCGAGAGGGGAGCGGACGCGATTGGGCTGGCTGTGTCACGTGACGGCCACGAGGCGTCGGATTCGGCCTTGAGCAGGCGGAGGCGCCGCGCGAAGGGGGGGTTCGGGCTGGGAGGTTCGGCGGGGAGCTGCTAGGAGGTCGGGGGAGGAGCTTGAGCGCCGGCCACCGTCCCGGCTCTACCAGACATCGTGTCTAGTCTCTGGCTATTGCCGTCCGGCCGCTGGCCCGCCGCGGTACTACGGAGGCCAGTCGCTCGCCCGCCCGCCCGCCAGGAGCAGCCGCCAGCTGGAGCGACAGCGGGGGATGGAAGCGGAGAACGCGGGCAGGTGAGGCCGAGCGGAGCGCCGCCCCTCCCCCGCGCCCCTCGCGGGGCTGGCCGGCGGGCGCGCGCACGCACGCGGGGGTCTTTAAATGCCGCGGCCGGAATACAAAGGCCGGGACCGCGCCTGCGCACCGCGGGCCTCCCCGGCCGCTGGTCGCGGGTTCCTCCTGCAGCGGCGGGTCCAGCGCCTCAGCTCTTCCTTCTTCCGGCCCTCCCGGCATCCCGCCGGCTTTTAGATGGGTTAGTGAGCAGCCAGCAGTCTCCACTTGATGTTTCTTCGCGGTTCCCGTTCTGGCAGCGTTTCCCTTTAGCCTCATTTATGCGAAGAGCTGTAAAGATGGAGGAGAATCACACGTATCACCCCTGGAGGTTTTACTTTAGAGTTAGTAGATTTATTGTGGCTTCTCCCCCCCCCCCCCCTTAGGTTTACTAAAAGCACCGTGAGGAGCCCCAAGGTAGGTAACAGTGCCGTACTAGAGCTCTTGAATTCTGGACTGTGACTAATACCCCAAGAAGTCATCAGTCCTTTCCTGTGATCTTGGAGGCGAACTTAAGAATCTACTTTCAGTGTGACCTTTGGGGAGTGTTAGATACGTAGAGAGAACGTTTGGCAAGAGCAGAGATTTCACTATTTGAACTCCTGGCAGAGAACTAATCGAAAAAATAATTAGATGGGGTAACAGGGTCTTTAAAAAGAAAAAAGTAATCTACATTGGAGTAAGATTGTTTTAGACCTAATGAATTTTCCTGATTCTCCGTGGCTAATGGGTCCTGGACTTAAGCGAGACATTTCGCTTCTCTGGGTCTGTTCATATTTGTAAGATAGGGCATCTCTGATACCGGGTCCTGCATGCTGTGAATCTGGGTTGTATGGAAGGGATTACATTAAATAGTCTTTAGCGTTTAGGAGAGGTCTATGTAGAGAAAGTGTGGGCTTGATATCCTGCCTTTGCAGGTCGAATCCTGAAATAAAGTATTGCACTTCCTTCCCAGAAGAACTTTACATTTAAAAGAATTTACTGGAATTTGTGGAACTTGCTCCTACCTCTGTAATCTTACTTCACATCCGCACTGAAACCTGTGTTGAGTCTAACAGCAAATGAATTACACGTTAGAAGACCTTGCTCACTGTCTCACAGCCAAGTAATAGGTGTCTTATACAATGTTTATCCACAAATTGACATTTCTGTTTTAACTTCATCCCGTGTTATAGACCATTTTTAATTTTGACTGGCAAAGTTTCAATCCCAGGAAATAAAGAGAATTTTGTGTTAGTAGTGAGTGTAAGGGCTTTATCCTTGGGGATTCTGAAATGACCAAGGCCCCAGATAATCCCGAGAAATTGCTTTTTTGTCAATCTCCACTTTATGCTACTCAAAGAGTAGAATGGAATGGGTATGATGAATTTATTTTTTATTTTGGAAGAGTCATTATTAAAAAGTCAAGGAAAAAATTCTATTAATATGGGGACTCTTTAAAAAAAAAAAAAAAGAAGATAATTCAAGTATCATGAGTATTTAAAGGCTAAACCAGAGAGGAAAAAAGGAAGAAGGGGATACTGTTTCTACTGAGCTCCAGCACAAAAAGGACATTTACCAAAAACGGCAAGTAGGGTGTCAAATTAAAAATGACTGGAAAAGTATAACACAGACCATTGAAAATACAGAATGACAATAGTAACCCTCAAATGAAATCAGCCTTTCTAGAAATGTTAAAGAAACTGGGGTACCTGGGTGGCTTAGTGGTTGAGCGTCTGCCTTCAGCTCAGGGCGTGATCCCGGGGTCCTGGGATCCAGTCCTGCATTGGGCTCCCCGCAGGGAGCTCACTTCTCCCTCAGCCTACATCTCTGCCTCTCTGTGTCTCCCATGAATAAATAATAAAGTCTTAAAAAAAAAAAATAAAAAGAACTGTTAAACCAAGAACTTTTTTAGTTAGATATTGACAACTGGGGCAAGAAAGGCTTAGGTTTTCTGTGTAGTCCACTGACATGCTATTAGGAAATAAACCCTTGGTTTTGGTGTTAATTTTTTATCTCTTGTGTAAAGAAAAATGATTGTAGACTGGAAGTGGCAGAATGAATGTTTTTAAGAGACACGATCGGGCAGCCCGGCTGGCTCAGCGGTTTAGCACCACCTTCATCCCAGGGCTCGATTCTGAAGATCTGGGATCGAGTCCCATGTCAGGCTCCCTGCATGGAGCCTGCTTCTCCCTCTGCCTGTGTCCCTGCCCCCCCCCCTTTCATAAATAAATAAATAAAATCTCTAAAAATAATAATAATAAGAGACAAGATGGATGAGGGCATTTAAGAGAACTTTCAGCTGCTCTAAGAGAAATCATATTTCAAATGAGAGGTAGATTACTGCCAGTCCATAAGAACTTGTAGAAAATGGGAGAGGATTAAAAAAAAAAAAAAAAAAGAAAATGGGAGAGGAGCCCGAAGCCTGAAAATAAACATGTGGGGTCCCATTTCTTCCAAAGGTGGAGTCTGTTCTCTAATTTATTGACTTTGATCCTAAACAAAATTTTTACTTTTCAGTGGTTTTGAGCATATTTAAAAGGAACCAGTGACCATTAGGCTACAGTATAATTTCAGAAAAAAGTAGGACATACCAAGTTAAGTTAATTCCATTTTGGGTAATGATAACTGGACTAGCATCAGGAGGATGATCAGAGGTACCTAAAGTATGTAATCATTTCCTGCTGTCTTTATTATTCCAGCAAAATTACTACATAATAGGGAGTTTCAAGTGTTTTGCATGTGTTAACTAATTTAATCCTCATAACCAGTGAACTAGGTACAACTATTGGCATTGTGCCGATGTGGAAACTGAAACAAAGAGGCTAAGGAATTTGAGTCAGTAAATGACAGAGCTGGAATGTGTACCCAGGCAGTGTCGCTCAAAGTCTGCTTCCCTAACAACTGTGCGTGTGCTGTACACCACTTCTCTGTGGGCAGGATGGACTGATGGCTGCCTGGTTAGGTAAACTCCAAACTGGTTTACCGCTGAAAGAATCAAGGGTCAGCTGTGTGTCGTGTACTTCTACCCCATCTTGTTCTTTTCAATAGTTTAACCATGTGAGGGTGCTGATAAAATTTGTCAATAACCCAACTCTGGGAGAGGTTTGTGGAATCAGTAGTTTGAGTCAGAACCCAGATCTATCCTAACTGGCTGGGATGGTGAATCACCTTTTTTTTTTTCTTTTTTTAAAGATTTTATTTATTTATTCATGAGAGACACAGAGAGAGAGAGAGAGAGAGGCAGACACACAGGCAGAGGAAGAAGCAGGCTCCATTCAGGGAGCCCGATGCAGGACTCGATCCCGGGTCTCCAGGATCAGGCCCTGGGCTGAAGGCGGCGCTAAACCGCTGAGCCACCTGGGCTGCTCGTGAATCATCTTTTACCAAAAGAGCCACAATCCTGTGCCTAGGTGCAGAAAAATCAGTGATACAGTGGGGAGGTCATAAAAGGGGAGTTCTCATTGATGAAAGTCAATGACAAATGACAAAATAGTGAGGATATTTGAAATCCTACTATATGAAGAATAGTTGAATTAGTTGAGGATTCTGGCTTACTCTAAATCTTTGCGTTTATAGTTTCTGATAGATTGTATACCACAAATACCCAGTAATGCATGGTGAAACACACACTTCCACTTTGCAATATTAAGTGTAGTCTTTAGGGGATCCCTGGATGGCTCAGTGGTTTAGCTCCTGCCTTTGGCCTGGGGCGTGGTCCTGGAGTCCCAGGATCCAGTCCCATGTCAGGCTCCCTGCATGGAGCCTGCTTCTCCCTCTGCCTATTTCTCTGCCCCTCTCTCTGTGTCACTCATGAATAAATAAATAAAAATCCTTAAAAAAAAAAAGTATAGTCTTTAAATAGTTATGGTAGTATTCCATCATACTTTATGTAAAGGTAGTTCCCTTTAGTTGAGCATTTGGATTATTTAGCATTGATTGTTATTTTGTAACTATTCACTGTTGTATTATTGTTATTTAAATGAAAATAATAAAATACTGCTATATGAGTATCCTTCCAAAATTCATATGTTGAAAACTAATAGTCCCACTGTGATAGTATTTGGAGGTGGGGCCTTTGGGAGGTGATTAGGTCATGAGGGTGGAGCCTTCATGAATGGGATTAGTGACCTTATAAAAGAGGTCCCAAGGGGATCCCTGGGTGGCGCAGGGGTTTGGCGCCTGCCTTTGGCCCAGGACACAATCCTGGAGACCCGGGATCGAATCCCACGTCCGGCTCCCGGTGCATAGAGTCTGCTTCTCCCTCTGCCTATGTCTTTGCCTCTCTCTCTCTCTCTGTGACTATCATAAAAAAAAAAAAAGAGGTCCCAAGAGATCCCTCACGTCTTCCATTTTCTAAGGATTTAGTGAGAAGGAACCCATATGAACCAGGAAGCAGACCCTCAACAGGCGCTAAATCTGCTGGTGCCTTGAACTTGGACTTTCCAGCCTCCAAAAGTGTAATAAGTAAAAATGGTGGGGGTTTTTTTGTTATTTTTAGTGAGCGAGAAGGCAGGGGAGGGGCAGAGGGAGAGAGAATTCCAAGCAGGCTCCACACCCAGTGCAAAGCCCAAGGCAGGGCTGGTCTCAGGAGCCTGACATCCCGACCTGAGCTGAAACCAAGAGTGGGTCGCTTAACTGAGTGGCCTAAGTGCCCCTAAAAATTGTTTCTGATGAGCCACCTAGCTTATGGCATTTGTTACAGCAGCCCAAGGGGACTAAGGCAAACGTATTTAGAAAAGAGCAACCTAAATCTTCAAAATCTGGAAAATAACTGAGGATTAAAGAAGTTGGAGTTTTTAATTTTAGAGAAAACCTGAGAGAGTTTTTGAAATTCAGCAAAACCTGAATTAACTGGACTCCTCAGTCCACTGTGTTGTGTTTTTGAGAAAGACTCAGGAAATACGTAGTTCATCAGGAAAATGGACAGTATGTCGATTCCAGGTGGCCATAAAAAACAGTGCTTTGAGCACTGCTGTTCAGGAGAAGGGCGGTGTGAATGGCAGCCTGGGAGGGGATGGGGCGGGGCGGTTAGCTGGAAGCACAGGAGAGGTGGCACAGAGAAGTGCAGGGACAAACGTGATAGAGAAGATAAGTGAGCAAAGGGAAATAAGACTATCCCTCTTGCTTAGAGATTTAGTTATCAGGGAGTTACAGAAAATAAAAACTCTAAAGAGTCTGTTTGGAGTCTGGACAGATTTAGTCCTGTTTTCTCTACATTGTCCATGTATAAGAAATCATTTTCATGGTTCTGAAAGGTCCTGAGAGGATGAGTGACCTGGCCAGGTGCTCTTCTGTGTTGCTGTCCCTCACACAGAGAAAATGAAGGATGTAAGTTTTGCACAATTCTGAGTTACAAAGTGGCAATCCTGTCTACAGCAAATGTATTAAATATTTTCACATTAAGGTTGAACAGGTTTATGCTGCTTACAGGTAGAACTATTACTGGATCATAGAAAATTAAATTATCCAGAACTCCAGTTTCCTAGATTTGAAGTTCTTGAAGGTTTTTGTATGGATATATTGCTTGCTTCTGCCAAGTAATAAGAATATGTGATGCACTTTTTGCTTTTGTTCTTTTTAGGAAGCTGAGATGCTAAGACTAAACACACAAATATAGTGTATTACCTTAGAACTTATCTATCACATTTTTCATAGCTTTATTTTTCTATTCCTAATTTCTTTATTTTCTATTTCTAGTTTAACTGGTTGTCAAGTACCAGGGATCATTTTTAGAAAGATTAAAAAGGACATTGTTGATGATATCAGTAAGTTTCTCGGTTTCCTTCAAAATAAATAGATCTGTGTCTCTAAAATCAACTTCATATTTTTTTCTTCCTTTCCATTTTTTCTTCAGCCAATTGATTTCTAAAATTTTAGTTTTCAGATTCTGAGGTTCAGAATTTAATGACTCCTAAATATGTGAAAGGAACCACATTTTGGAAATTTATTTATTTATTTTTTTTATTTTTTATTTGTTTTTGGAAATTTATTTTTTAAAGTTCAGATTCCTTTTGTAATGTGGTATTTTCCTAAATTAAGTATCTTTTTTTTTTTTTAAGATTTTATTTATTTATTCATGATAGACATAGAGAGAGAGAGAGGCAGAGACACAGGCAGAGGGAGAAGCAGGCTCCATGCCGGGAGCTCAATGCGGGACTTGATCCCGGGACTCCGGTATCGTGCTTTGGGCCAAAGGCAGGCGCTAAACTGCTGAGCCACCCAGGGATCCCTGCTAAATTAAGTATCTTAAGTTTGGACTTTGTGAAGTGCTTGAAATGGGACTCCTCTGTGAAACTCTTGAGAGAGGTAACGAGGCAAATGGAAAAGGGTGAAGGTTGCCCTCCTGAGTGTGGCATACTAAGAACAGACATCGTGCATTCTTCTGGCACTCACTTATTATGACCATATATCTTTACTTTTACATATTCCAGTTGAAAGGGGCTGCTAATAGCTCAGGAAACTGCAGCTGGCCACAATCAAAAGTTACAGTTCATTTTACTAGAATTTCCAAAGGGTAACTAAATAAGATGTCTCCATGTAACCTAGCAGTATCCACACCTTCATTAGAGTATTTGTGTCATCAGCACTAAACAACAGGACAATTGGAGCTTCTTCCAGACATGCCTCTCTCCTGGTTTCATGGAGTTTCCTCACAGCCCAGGCACCACCCCTCGCTCAGGCCTCAAACGAAGGAACTGAGGCTGCTTCCTGCCCCCAAGCCGGAGGAGACGTCAACCTCTCAGCACTTGCCGAAGGGAGAAAAAGAACAGCAAGAAGCAATTGAACATATTGATGAAGTACAAAATGAAATAGACTTAATGAACTAGCCAGTGAGGAGATTTTGAAAGTAGAACAGAAATAAACTCCACCAACCATTTTTTCAGAAGAGGTCGGAATTGATCGCCAAAATCCCCAATTTTGGGGTAACATTGGTTAACCATCCACAAGTGTCTGTACTGCTTGGGGAGGAAGATGAAGAGGCACTGCATTATTAACAAGAGTTGAAGTGACAGAATTTGAAGATATTAAATCAGGTTACAGAATAGATTTTTATTTTGATGAAAACCCTTACTTCGAAAAGAAAGTTCTCTCCAAAGAATTTCATCTGAATGAGAGTTGTGATCCATCTTCAAAGTCTACTGAAATCAAATGGAAATCTGGAAAGGATTTGAGGAAACATTCAAGTCAAACACAGAATAAAAGCAGCAGGAAGAGACAGCACGAGGAATCAGAGAGCTGCTTCTGGTTTACTGACCATTCTGATGCAGCTACAGATGAGTTAGGAGAAGTCATCAAAGATGATATTTGGCCAAATCTATTACAGTACTACTTGGTTCCCGATATGGATGAAGAAGGAGAAGATGAAGATGATGATGGGGTGGGGGGAAGGAGAGGAGGATGAAGGAGAAGATGACTAATGGAACACCGATGGATTCCAACCTTCCTTTTTTAATTTTCTCCAGTCCCTGGGAGCAAGTTGCATCTCTTTTTTCCCCTCCTCTTGTGCTCATCTGCTCTGTTTTTTGAAGTCTCTTTTCTCTCCCTTTATATCATGGTTCTCAACTTATTTTGGGGGGAAATACCTTGAGCAGAGTACAGTGGGAAAAGAATCTCTACCCCTTTCTGTTCCAAATTCATTTTTATTTCTTCCTGTCTCAACAAAAACTTTATGGAATCAACACCACTGTGATCTGTGGGAAAAAAGAAAAACCTTCTGCTCCCTTAGCTCTGCTGGAAGCTGGAGGGTGCTAGGCCCCTGTGTAGTAGTACATAGAATTCTAGCTTTTTCCTCCTTTCTCTGTATATTGGGCTCAGAGATTACACTGTGTCTCTATGTGAATATGGACAGTAAGCATTTACCAGCGTGTACCTGTCTACTTTCTCTTGTTTAAAAAAGAAAAAAAAAACTTTAAAAAATGGGGTTATAGAAGGTCAGCAAAGGGTGGGTTTGAGATGTTTGGGTGAATTAAGTGGTCATTTTGACAACATGGCTTCTCCTTTGGCAGAGGGAGAAGCAGGCTCCATGCAGGGAGCCTCACGCAGGACTCGATCCCAGGTCCCCAGGATCACGCCCCGGGCCGAAGGCAGGTGCTAAACCACTGAGCCACTGGGCCTGCCCTCCTTTGGCATGTTTAATTGTGATGTTTAACAGACATCCTTGCAGTTTAAGATGACACTTTTTTTTTTAAGGTTTTATTTTTATCATTCATGAGAGACACAGACAGATTGAGAGGCAGAGACATAGGCAGAGGGAGAAGCAGGCTCCATGCAGGAAGCCTGACGTAGGACTCGATCCCTGGTCTCCAGGATCACACCCCGGGCTGCAGGAGGTGCTAAACCGCTGCACCACCGGGGCTGCCTGATGACTGACTGACTGACTGACTGACTGACTTACGTATGTATGTGTGTATGTATGTATTTATTTATTTATTTTAAACTTTTAAGATTTTATTTATTAATTAGAGACACACACACACACACAGAGAGAGAGAGAGAGAGAGAGACAGGCAGAGGGAGAAGCAGGCTTCATGCAGGGCGCCTGACGTGGGACCCGATCTTGGGTCTCCAGGATCATGCCCTGGGCTGAAGGCGGCGCTAAACAGCTAAGCCACTGGGGCTACCCCTGATGACACTTTTAAAATAAAACTCTCCTAATGATGACTTGAGCCCTGCCACTCAATGGGAGAATCAGCAGAACCTATAGGATCTTACCTGGAATTGACATTCTCTATTGTAATTTTGTTCCTGTATTTTTAAATTTTCATTTTGTTTCACTGGAAAGGAAATAAGCTCAGTTTTAAACCTTAAAAGTGTACAAGTTGCTTTGTTATAATAAAACTAAATGTGTACACATTCACAAAAAACACTGAGCAATGGATGTTTTTACAATTCATCAAAAAGAGTTATGAATACTATTAAAGAAAAGTAGGGGGTGGGGAAGAGGACATGTTACTTTGTGCCTAGCACAATTTAAGCACTTCACTTCTCTTCATTTTTCACATTTGAGCTTCTAGAACTTACAACATACTTTTCTGGTGTGCAGCCTCAGGTTACAATACTGTTTTGTGTTCTTTCTACTTTAAAGTCTGCATTAAACAATTTCTGTGCTTTTAAAAATATCAGTAAATGTAATTATGCTACATAGTATTTTCTCATGTTAATGTATCAAGTTTATTGCATTACTGTGTTTTTTTTTTTTACATAACTGAACATGATATATTTAAGGAAATGAAACACTTAAAAAAAAAGATTTAATTTGAGAGCAAGAGAGAGAGCACAAGCAGGGAGAGGCAGAGGGACAAGCAGACTCCTTGCTGAGCAGGGAGCCTGATGTAGGGCTGGATCCTAGGATCCTAAGGTCATGACCTGAGCCAAAGGTAGATGCTCAACCGACAGCCACTCGACACCCCAGAAATAAAACTCTTAAGATATAGTATAATATCTTTCTAATTCTTAACCATTTCTGGGATCCCTGGGTGGCGCAGCGGTTTGGCGCCTGCCCTTGGCCCAGGGCGCGATCCTGGAGACCCGGGATCGAATCCCACATCAGGCTCCCGGGGCATGGAGCCTGCTTCTCCCTCCGCCTGTGTCTCTGTCTCTCTCTCTCTCTCTGTGACTATCATAAATAAATAAAAAATTAAAAAAAATTTAAAAAAAAAAATTCTTAACCATTTCTTTAGCAGCTTATCTTAAAGGTAGCTTAAAAGCTAAAATTCCTCTCCATTGGTTTTCCACTGGGGTTTGGCCCCTGTATGTCTCATGAGCACCCAGCATCCTAGCCTAGCCACCCACAGTCTATTATCCTGTATCTGCCTTGGACATTTAAGTTTATTAAGGCTGTTTTATTAAGATGCAAATTATACACTATGAGTTTTTACCCATTTACTGTGTACTAGTTTGCCTTTTTAATCTCTACTTTCTGAGCTTCTACTTTGCTTTCTTTGTGACTAAGAAGTGTGTAGTTAACCCACAGAAAACATGACTTTTCTCTCCAAATGGCAAATGATACCCATTTTATTTCCTAGTGTTTTCTTTCCATTGTGTATTTAATGGCATCATTTGGCATCAGTTGTAGTTTGAGTTTCACAAAATATATGGTTTATTCCTCTGGCTTTGTGCTGAGGGAAGCAGTTTGAAATAGTGATTTATAGTCACTGTAAGATCTTTTTGGCAGTTTTCTCTGAAGGCCTGTGTTCCTTATATTAAACTGACCACTGGGAACCGTCTAAAAAATATTCAGAAAAGAGGTTTTAAAGTGTTTTTTTCCATAAATTCACAGATATGTACAGAATATCAAATTCTAGTCTTAATCTAATGGTAGAAGCCCAGCAACAATTTAATAAAGATCCAGGGCAGCCCCGGTGGAGCAGCAGTTTAGCGCCGCCTGCAGCCGGGGTGTGATCCTGGAGACCGGGGAATGGAGTCCCACATCAGGCTCCTTGCGTGGAGCCTACTTCTCCCTCTGCCTGTGTCTCTGCCTCTCTCTCTCTCTCTGTGTTTCTCATGAATAAATAAATAAATAAATCTTTAAAAAATAAAATAAAATAGGTCCAATGAATAAATCATTAAGTAGGCAGATCAACCAAAAGAGAACCTTAAGTTAACTTGGAGGGAAGGCAGGAATAGGGAGATTTGGTCGAAGGTATAAAGATTACCAAGGTCTGGGGATCTAATGTACATCGTGGTGATTACAGCTAATATTGTACTATATTCTTGAAAGTTTCTAAGAGATTTTCAATGTTCTCATTGCAAAAAAGAAATAGTAATTATTTTTTTTAAGAAATAGTAATTATTTGACATAATGCAGATACTAGCTAAGACTCTTAATAATCGTTTTTTGCAATACATGTATCAAATCAACATGTTACATACCTTTACCTTGCACAGAGTTGTGCAATGAATCAGTAAAGCTAGGTAAGGGTTAGATTGGCAGAATCTTTGTGACAAAGGGATTAAATCTGAAGTTAGAGGTGCAAATTGTTTTTATGGACACTTTAAACCTGTATGAGCTGCTGTGCCTTTTAAGTTTCTCTGCTCTAATGATCTCATTTCAGAGAAAGCAGAGACTGACTTGACAGGACTGGTAAGTTTTATTGATGACACATTTTGTCATTAAACAGTGGAAGAGTTAATTAGTGTTTGGTTAGTAAGCACAAGGTAAAATTAGGGTGAATGTGCACATATGGAAAAAGATATTCCTTCTCCCTTTTGACCATTTTATCAACTCTAAATATTACAATCTGTTACTAAGTGTTTGGATCCTGAAGTTTTTTATTACAGTTAATTGTTTAAATTCCTGGTTGGGAATGGCTTTTATTGTCGTATTTTATATTTTTATACTTAATTTTTCTTTCAGCTATTCCCTTCAGCAAGCTCAAGCTTTTTATACATTCCCATTTCAACAAATGATGACAGAAGCTTCTGATATGGCAGTGATGAATGAACAGCAAATGCCCACAGAAGTTCCAGACCCAGCTCCTGCTCAGGAACCCGTACAAGGTAGCTTTTATCAGGATAGTTTAGAAAATTAGCTATTGGACTAGCCAGCTTACAGTAAAAAAGGGTTAATGATGAATTTTAGTTTTATTTCATTCATTTATTATTTTTTTAAGATTTTATTTATTTGAAGGGAGTGTATACAAGCAGATGGAGGGGTAGTCAGAAGGAGAGGGAGAAGCGAGCTCCCTCCTGAGCAGGGAGCCTGACACGGGTTCTGGGATCATGACCTGAGCTGAAGGCAGGTGCTTTATCAACTAAGCCACCCAGATGCCCCTGGTTTTATTTTAGTATTAAAATTTCTAACTTCTTTTTAAGTATGTACCAGGCACTGTGATAGGTTTTGGGAAATAAAAGAACATGGATCCTGTCCTCAAGTATCTCGTGATCTAGACGTAGAGAATAATAAGTAGAGATCCCTCGGTGGCTCAGCGGTTTAGTGCCTGCCTTCGGCCCGGGGCATGGTCCTGGAGTCCCGGGGTCGAGTCCCATGTCAGGCTTCTGCGTGGAGACTGCTTCTCCCTCTGCCTGTGTTTCTGCCCCTCCCTCTCTCTCTCTGTCTCTCTGTCTCTCATGAATAAATAAACAAAATCTTAAAAAAAAAAAGAAAAAGGAATTGTTTTTTCTTTTATATTATATTTCAACACACAAAGGTGAGGAGGGGCATAGAATGCCTTGAGAGCTCATAGGGTTGACACCTAGTTTGGACCAAGGCTCAAAAGCAGCTTCCCAGAACTCAGGAACCAAGGGTGGGGAGATTTTATCACCATGAATAGTGGAGTGGGGAAATTCCAGTCTTAAGGAGCAGCATGTGCAGAAGCATAGATACAAAAAAGCATGACCGTTAAAAAAAGTAGTGATTCTGTGTCACTGGCCTCTGGTGCATAGCCAGAACATAGGCTTGTAACCTGATGAATGTAGAGTCTTTTCTGAAGGCAGTAGGGAGCTGTTGAGAGAATGTAAGCAGAGGGTGACTTGCATAGACTGACATTCTAAAACTCAGCCTAGAAATAGTGTAGAGGATAGATTGAATGGCAGGAGCTGAGGCAGAATATGGAGACAAAACGGGGACTCAAGACTGAAGAATATGGAGATGAAATGAGGAGGTCCTGAGGGGATGGAGAAAAGGTAATGGCTTTCTCCAAAGTAGCAGTATCGTAGGAGAAATGTGCTCAGAATTTCACTGTATGATTTCAGAAAACGCATCTGCCTCTGTTGCGTTGGAGATGGCCCTGCTCTTGACTCTCCTATTGGTGTAGAGGTAGATCCCTTAGTATAGGAGTAAACAGAATGAGTCAGAAGAGAGGACAGACAAGAGGCTGGGTTAGGGAACTGCCAAAGAGTAAGTAGTAGAATGGGAGAGGGGCCCAAGAAATTGAGAGATGTCAAAGAATTAAGGGTAAGAAAACCCAAGCCGTCTTGTGGGTAACTTTAGGTCAGTGATTCTTGACCGAGCAACTCCCAACCACCCCCCACACACACGCACACACGTCGCGCAAGGAACATTGCAAGGAACATTGGGCATTGTCGGAAATGACTTTGTCATGGTTGGCAGGGTGCTCCTGGCATCTATTAGGTAGAGGCCAAGGTTGCTGTTAATTTCTGTAAGGTACAGGACAACCCCCCATAACTAAAAATTATTCAACCTAAAATGTTAGTAGTGCTGAGATTCAGAAACTCTGCTTAGGTCCTGAAGTAGATCCCTACTCTTCCCTTTTGAAAAATTCTTTCTGAGAGATTTCATCATTAGCACCTCTAAATTCACCTCTTTGGCTGTGTGTGGAACAGAATATACATTCAGTCTCTAAAACAAGCCCACAAGCCATTTGAGGCTTTCTATTGCTGGAAATGGGAAATTGAGTTAAAATGTTTCTATTTTTCTACTTATTTTTTCATTTGTTTATTGACCTATTTGTGTATTTACATTTAGAATTTCTATAAAATAGTATAGATGCCTTGTATCCCTGGGGAGGCAAAGATGACAGGTAAGAGTGTGTGGAAAATCAGTCTTAGTTATTATGGGCATTTCATCCAAAGAACAGCTAGCAGAGGAAGGAGGGTGGGGGATGGGCCCATGTGAACCCAGTCCCAGGGTGAAGAAGGAGAGAATAGTGCAGAGGACCCTGAGGTTGGGAGATAGAAGAGAAAGATAGTGTTAATAGAGTGACTTTTCTGGGAAAGTTGCCTGATGTTGTATAAGTTATATTTTTCTGCATCTACATCCTGGAAATCATTGTGTTTCAGAGACTCCAAAAGGAAGGAAAAGAAAACCCAGAGCAAAAGAACCCAAAAAGCCAGTAGAACCTAAAAAGCCTGCTGAGGCCAAGAAATCTGGCAAGTCCACAAAATCAAAAGAAAAGCAAGAAAAAATTACAGACACATTCAAAGTGAAAAGAAAGGTAGACCGCTTTAACGGTGTTTCAGAAGCTGAACTTCTAACCAAGACCCTCCCAGACATTTTGACCTTCAATCTGGACATTGTGATTGTAAGGATTTTTGTCCCTATTTGGTTCTATAAATGGCACATAGCATTTTGTTGAAAACAATCATTTCTAAAAAATCCTTTTAGTGGTAAATGGTCTCTCCTTCATGAGAATGTGTTATATGGGTGTGTTTAAGAGGATGGGCTCCACTGTGGGGCTGTCTGGTTTCAGATCCTGCCGTAGGATATAGGGGTATGACCTCGGACAAGTTTTAACCTTCCTAATCACCAGTGTCATTACTGGTGAAGCAGGGGTGGTGATAGTACCTCCCTCTTGGAGTGACAGATAAAATAATCCATGTGGATTGCTTAGATTATATGACACCTGTGAGTTCTCCATAAATAATACTGCCTTTGAGCTTTGATTTTTGTCAGTAACTCTCAGAAACATCAACATGCAAACAGCTCTAGGTGATGTGGAGTGAGCTGCATGGTGGGACCTCACTCTTTCCAGCCCAGTTGGAAAGAGTGAGGGGGGCCTGGAGATATATGAGGAGTAAAATGGTTTTTATTTTTAAAATTTGTTTTTTTTTTCTTTGTATTGAAGCATAGTTCGTACAATTACATTCGTTTAAGGTGTACGACAGCGATTTGAGAAGTCTGTGTGTCACTCCACGCTCCTGATGGGTGTAGCTACCATCTGTCCACATACACTGTTAGAGTACCCTTGGCTGTATTCCCTGTTCTGTGCCTCCTACTCCTCTTTGCCTGTTTTGCCCATCCCCCTTTGCCTCTGGCAAACACCATTTCCTCTCTGTATTTATGGCTCTTTTTCTGCTTTTTTTTTTTTTTTCCCCAGACTGGTTTTTGTTTTTTCTTGTTTTGGTTGGTTTGAGAGAGAGAGAGAGAACGAGAGAGCAAGTAGTAGGGGCAAAGGAGGAAATAGAGGGAGAGGGAAAGAGTGAATCCCAAGGAGGCTCCTCACCCAGCATGAAGCCCCACGAAGGGCTCAGTCTCCATTATCCTGAGATATGACCTCAGCCAAAACCAAGAATTGGATGCTTAACCAACTGAGCCACTCAAGGGCTCCCAGACTGGTTTAAAAACAACAGCAACACTTTAAATATAAAGGGAATGTTTTTCCTCAAAATGGAATACTTTGGGGGTGCCTGGGTGGCTCATTAGGTGTGGAGTCTACTTAAAAAAAAAAAAGGAATATTTTGTTCAGATCAAGAATAGGTACTTAATAAAAAACATTGCTTATGATGCTGTCTTAAATTTTTATTTTAAAAAATTTAGTTTTGTCCACCACCTCTCCACAGAAGCCCTAAGGCTTAAACCATATTTTTCAAGACTTAACTATATAAACATTTTTTGTAGATTGGCATAAACCCAGGACTGATGGCAGCTTACAAAGGGCATCATTACCCTGGACCTGGAAATCATTTCTGTAAGTAATTATTTTTTTTTATTATTATACTTTTAAACTGTGTTTGTTAATATTTGGGGATTTTTTTTAAGCGAATTGCGTTTTTTAAAAGAGGGTATTTGTAGAGATCTATATGTGTTTTCTATGCCGGTGTACACAAAAATAAAAGATTTGAGAGGATATGTCACTGTTCACATTTTAGTGTAAGAGAATGAAGGGCAAGAAAACAGTACTTCCCCTTTTGTTTTGTCAGTTATTTTATAGGGGTTTTACTATATTTTTTTTTAATGAATTTTCTTTTTTACTTGTTATCTATGGTGAGAGTAACAATAGTACATCATTGTGCCAGAGCAGACAGAGAACTGACCTTTCCAGATTTCTGCTGATTTTATTTCCCAAGAAAGATGAAATGCATTGCTCCCTGGCAGTCAGTTATTACAGTAGTTAAGAAATTCTGTGTTGGAGACATTCTCTACAGATTCTTTGTATTTAGCAGAAAATACTTGTAGAGTGAGCTTTATTTTTATTTATTTTTAAGATTTTTTATTTATTTGTTCGTGAGAGATAGAGAGAGGCGCAGAGGGAGAAGCAGGCTCCGTGCAGGGAGCCCGACGTGGGACTTGATCCCGGGTCTCCAGGATCAGGCCCTGAGCTGAAGGTGGCACTAAACCGCTGAGCCACCCGGGCTGCCCCAGAGCGAGCTTTAAAACCAAGTATAACTACTGTTGTATTATCTTATATGTAAGTCTACTTACCTAACACCACCTAATAGAGAAAGGCCTGCAAAAGCCCTCAGGAAATACTAGTCAGTTATCTAAGAGTAACATTAAAAACATTTAGGTCAGGGGCGTCCGGGTGGCTTAGTCAGGTAAGTGTCTGCCGGCTTGGGTTATGATCCCAGAGTCCTGGGATCAAGTCCCAAGTCAGGTCCTCTGCTCAGGGGGGAGTCTGCTTCTCCTTCTCCTTCTTCTCCTTCTCCTGCTGTTCCCTCTGATTGTGCTCACTCTATGTCAAATAAATAAAATCTTTAAGAGAAAAAAAAACATTTAGGGCAAAAGATCTAGTAATGTGTTTTTGGAACTAATTGATTGATTGATTTATAAAGATTTTATTTATTTATTCATGAGAGACACACAGAGAGGCAGAGACACAGGCAGAGGGAGAAGCAGGCTCCATGCAGGGAGCATGATGTGGGACTCGATCCCAGGTCTGCAGGATCACGCCTGAAGACTGTGCTAAACTGCTAAGCCACCCAGACTGCCTTCATCTCCATTATTTAAAAAAAAAAAAAAAATGTCTGTAGAAGTTGGGTCTTTTTTTTTTTTTTTTTTTTAAAGATTTATTTATTCATGAGAGATACAGAGAGAGGCAGAGACCCAGGCAGAGGGAAAAGCAGGCTCCCTGTGGGGAGCCCAATCCCAGGAACCCAGGATCACGACCTGAGCCAAATCCACTGAGCTACCCAGGCATCCCAGTTTGAACTTTTCATTTCTTCCATCATCAGGACATTTGAATGTTCTGGGTCTCTTGGTGTATGTTTTTATCTGTTTGCGATATTCTGAGGGCAGGGGGTAGTATCACCAATTTTTAGAAGGGAAACAAAGATTTTCAGTTTCCTACACTGAGTAGCAGTGTACTTCTGATAGCTATTTACTTAATCTGCCCTGTGAAAAGGAGATAAAAATGGTAGTTAATGTCTTAGAAGATCATTATGATCATTAAATGAGATAATCCATGCAGAGGGCTTAGCACATAGTAATTGCTTGATATATGGTATTTGATCTGTAATTTTTTAAGTATCCTAAATTTTTTTCTTGTAATTTCAGGGTAAAATGTAGACTACTGTGTCGATTCATGGGGCAAAAATCTTTGACTTACTGGAAATAAACTGAACTGTCATTTTCACAGGGAAGTGTCTGTTCATGTCAGGCCTGAGTGAGGTCCAGCTGAACCATATGGATGATCACACTTTACCAGGAAAGTATGGTATTGGATTTACCAATATGGTGGAAAGGACAACACCAGGCAGCAAAGATCTTTCCAGGTAATTACATTTATTTTTATAGGTTGGAACCTGCTCATGCCAATGCCTCATATACTCTAAGAATGCTAAATGTACCTACTTGAGGCTGAGCTTAACAAATACATGAATAGATCTTTTATTCAAAGCTCTCTGAATTTAGCATATTAATATTGCCATACTTATATTTTGACTACTTTTTAATTCAATTTTAGTAAAGAATTTCGTGAAGGAGGACGTATTCTAGTGCAGAAATTACAGAAATATCAGCCACGAATAGCAGTGTTTAATGGAAAATGTAAGATTTACTTTTAAATTTTATCTTTTTTATTTGCTAACATTATGGGCAATGTAAATATGTTTGTATTTCATTTTAGGTATTTATGAAATTTTTAGTAAAGAAGTTTTTGGAGTTAAGGTTAAAAACTTAGAATTTGGACTTCAACCCCATAAGATCCCAGACACAGAAACCGTAAGTACTTAAAGTGATTCTTGTAACAATCAGCTAAATACGAATTTTTTTCTAGCTAGTTTCCCTTTTTTATTTGTCCTATCCATTGTAATTCATGCCATTCTAAAAACACTGTATTTTGTTTAGTAATAGTTACATGTCAACTGAAACTAATTGTTGCAAATTAATTCAGGAACTATTTTAAAAAATAAACTTTTTTTTTGGATAAAAATGTCTTACTGATGTTATTTGGCTAAACTGGGAGGAGTTGAAAATAAATTTAATGGCATATTTTTATTAGCAAATTCAGGTAGGTTAGTCCTTTTTCGGTATGAAACAAACATGCTCCTGATGAGTAAAACTGCTCATTACCCCCTGCTGGTGTATCTTAGCCCAATTTCATTCTAGAGCTGTATGAATAGTATGCAGCTCGGTTGCAGACAGACATCCAGCTAGCCTGACTGGCACCTGGTACTGTTTACTGGTGCCGTGTCCACAAAGCTCTGCAGAAATGACAGTGGGTTTCAAACTGTCATTTCTGCAGAGCTTCTGCAGACATTAGGTTTAAATTTGCTTCTTAATGTAGTTTTGTTTACAACTTTTTAAAAAACAACATACACGCACATGTCCATGTGTTCTAGACAATATTTTAAATAATGGAGAAGCCCATGTGCTGACAGGGTTTTGTGGAGAGCTCAGAATAAAGTTTCTGTCATTTCCATACATTTGAACTTCTCCTTTTTAAATTTCTTCTAAGTAAATATATGCTTGATAAAGTAAGTGGTCTTTCTTAAAACCGAGGCCTAGGGATCCCTGGATGGCCCAGCGGTTTAGTGACTGCCTTCGGCCCAGGGTGTGATCCTGGAGTCCCAGGATCGAGTACCACATCAGGCTCCCTGCATGGAGCCTGCTTCTCCCTCTGCCTGTGTCTTTGCCGCCCCCTCCTTCTCTAATGAATAAATAAATAAAATCTTTAAAAAATAAATAATAATAATAATAAAACCGAGGCCTACACTTGTCTACTTTGGTAAAATTGGTGCAGTTGAGTTCATTGCCTTCTATAGATAACTGCTTTATTGTCCCGTAGGAGCCAGATGAGGCTCGGCTACACGCCTTGAATGTAGGTGACCATAATAGTGCAGTACTAAGTATTGGATAATATCATGACAGGTAGTGTTAGCTCCTATAGTGACCTTGGGAGTGCTTGTGTGTTTTAGCTTATTCTTTGTTATGAAATATTTGCAGTTACTGATGATGTTAGTGATTCAGCTTTGAAACAAATTTTTTCAAATTTCTGCATCATTTTCAATTTCTGCATCATTTTAATTGAATAGTTACATTTGCAGCATGAGTTCTCAGACAACATTAGTCACTGTTAAAATCTCGTTTTACCAAGGTCATCTTGGGATGGGAAAATGAGTAATTACAAAACCTGGTAGTATTTATACCTACATATCTTTAGGAGTCAGGAGTTTCTAAATGCTTTATAAACAAACAAACAAAAAAAAGTTTGTTTTATGGAATGTTATGGAGGGCAATATAAAAATTGCAAGAAATTGCAATAGAAGTTCCATAATCGAGCAGCCTCAGTCTTTGATATGTATGTGATATATAGTATTATATATTTTCTGTTCTATGAAGGACCGTTTGTCACCATTATCCCAAATAATAAATGCAAATGTCTTTCTCCTTAGCTATTTGACAGAATTCTCTCTGATTATGCTTTTGAGTAAAAAAGCAGGATGTAGAACAGGAAATAGAGAGCATGTGACCATTCATGTATATTTAAAAAGGGTGTGGGAGAGTACATATGTGAGATACATTTGATCGTATATTCATAGAATACATCCGGAACCAGCAACTGTGATTGCCCTGGGAAGAGAACTGGTAGAGACAGAACTGGGAGGGAAGATTTTCAGTGTATATACCTCTTTGCCCTCTTGCACCTTTAGAATTGTGAACCATGTGTTTACTATTAAAAAGACAAGATGATTGGTAAATGAACATGAGGGGGAAGCCTCTTCATTTTTTATTTATTGACTTTGTAGTAAGTAAATTTTACAAATTTGAACTCAGACACAACTACTTGTATTGATTTGCATATATTAATGTGTGATGAGCATCATTTTTAACCAAAAAATGTATGAGTTTTTTAATCTCTATGTGAGTGGATTCAGTAGACTTTTAAGATTTATGTAACTGTAAAATTTTACGATTCTAGCTCTGCTATGTTATGCCATCATCCAGTGCAAGATGTGCTCAGTTTCCTCGGGCCCAGGACAAAGTTCATTACTACATTAAGCTGAAAGACTTAAGAGATCAATTGAAAGGCATTGAACGAAACACAGATGTGCAAGAGGTACAATATACATTTGATCTACAGCTAGCCCAAGGTATGTTCCCATTTTCACCCCATTCATTCATTTCATGGATCTATACCTTACAGAAAGCAGGTTGTGAATTTAAAAGCAGGAGAAAAGAAAAGTTACATTTGCAGCATGAGTTCTCAGACAACATTAGTCACTGTTAAAATCTCGTTTTACCAAGGTCATCTATCTGTTGTGGGTACACCTACAGATGTTGAGAGTATAAGAAACATGGTAAAAAAAAAAAAAAAAAGAAAGAAAGAAACATGGTAGCCACTTGAGATTAAATCTAATAGGCTTTTGCAATTCTTAGGAGCTAATTTAGTATATGTTATAAAGAGTTTAAAACATGATACTAATGAAAGATACATCTCAGTATATGTTAACTAGAAAAAGATTCGTTCCTGATGACCTTTGAATAAAGCTATTTTCAAAACCGTTGTACCAAATCCATTTTAAATCCCTTTTACTCTCCTCACAGAGGATGCAAAGAAGATGGCTGTTAAGGAAGAAAAATATGATCCAGGTTATGAAGCAGCATACGGTGGTGCTTATACAGAAAATCCATGCAATGGTGACCCTTGCAGCTTCTCTTCCAGTGGGCTAAGTATGTTCCCCTCTGTATGTGGATTCCTTTTAAATGATTGGTTTTTGTCAGGACTGGGGGCAAGTTTTTTTTTTGTTGTTTGTTAGCTTTTGGGGTTGTTTTGTTTTGTTTTGTTTTGTTTTGTTTTTAGAGAGTGAATTATTGGAGTGTAGGAATGGCACTGAAAATCTGTAGTGGCCAGTAATGGAAATACAGTGGTTATCTGATGTCCCGCCACACATGTGTGTCCAGCTCATTCTCTCTAAGTTAGCGAGTCATCCCATTTACAGTCCCTCTGTGAAGTCCTGTATCCGCCGAAAGAACAGAGATTTATTTATCATGGTAGTCAAGAAGCTTGCATAACTATTTAATAGCAGTTTCCCCTCATTGGACTGCTCACATCTCCTCATTGAATCCTGTGACAATTTTAGATAGAACAAACTAACTTTAACATCCTTTTTCCCCCCTGGCAGCTGACAGTGGAGAATCAACTTTCGGTGACATTCCAAATGGGCAATGGATGACCCAGTCGTTTACAGACCACATTCATTCTGTTAATAATCATCGTGAAACCCAAGAACAGGAAGAAGGAAACCATGCTTAAGAGTGGTGTCTCTCAGCTCTACTCAAATGCTGCAGTTTTAATGCAGTTGTCAAGAAGTAGTCCTCAGTTTGCTGACAGAGGCGTTTTATTAGTATTTTGCTCTGGTGATACAATGATAGTACAGTTGTGTGGTAGAATCAACTGTATGAACCTAAGTAAGTGGGAAAGGAAGAAGTGGGGTTTTTTTGTATTTGAATTAACCATCATTCCAGCTTTTTATAAACTATACTTCATTCATGAAGAAACTGATTTTCTTGTGGGAGTCACTTTTAATCTGTAATTTTAAAAGAAACATTCTGAAAAAAAAATTCTGAATATTTATACTTGATTATTAACTGTGCATAAACCCAGACACACTGTTACTTCTTTTATGCTTAAGAAGGACATGCTAAAAAAAAAAAAAAAAAAAAAAAAAAAGAAGGACATGCTAATAATAATTACCACTGGTAAAGAGGCGGATGTATTCATTTTTGTATATGAAGTTAACCCACAGTGGAGTCTCACTGGATAGTTGTTAGCAGCGTTTGAGTTGTATTCACACTCAGACCTCTTTATCTCCACTGGTTTATGAGAGATGCTCAGCAGTAGAAGTGTAGTTTGGCCTTTGGGCAGCAAGGCTAGCCCGGCCTTCCCTGCCAGGGTACCAAGCCCTGGGTGTAAATCCCCTAGTACAGGCAGAATGGGAAGTTCCAGAGAATGAAGTAGACCTTTTTTAAGTTTGTTACTTCCTCTCTGTTTTACCTGAGAGACATACATTTGATAGGGAAGGAATTGAATTTTTCTTACAATATCTGTCACCATTCTAATTTTATCCTTGGCTTTAAGGGTACAACATGGAAAGTGGTGAGAAATGAACTCTCAGGCTGAGCAGCAATATGCTGGAAGTGTTTGATAATCTTATTTAAACTGGTGCTTTATGTACATGAGATGTATTAAAATAACAATTTTTCTTGGTAGGTATATCTAGTCAGTAATTTAAAAAAATCTCTGCATCATTGCTGTTACTGTGGACTTAACTGAGCTTCACGGCGGGGTTGGTTTGAAGTAACATCCCTTTGTGATTTTTCTGATGCCTCTTCCATGGTGCTACAAATAGTCCAGACTACTCGGCCTGGTGGATAGTGAAGCTAGGTATTCAGAAATGCTACTGCCATTAACTCCTGGTCACTTCTGAATGCCCTGATTTCATACATACCCAGGGAGCATGCTGTTTTTCAATATGAAAATATTTATGAGGCTTTGGGGTTTTTTTTTTCCTCTAAGAGATTATATGTTCTTCTCTATGTAATAAGAGAAACAAATTCTTGTGAATCTTTTTTTTTTTTTAAATTCTTGTGAATCTTAACATGCTTTTTAGCTGTAGCTATGATGGATTTTATATTTCCCTTAGTCTAGGTCAAGCTGTGTAAAAGTTATTCAACTTATGTTATTTAACTCATGTACTGTACTGCTGTTTACATGGATGTTTTATGCGGGTGCTTTGAAGTGCCTTGCATCAGGGATTAGGAACAATTGAATTATTTTTTCATGGGACTATATAAAGCATGTAAGTAGGAATTGCTTTGGTGTATAATAATTGTAGCCTTACATTAGATTTTTTTTCTTTGAGTAGAGAAAATACTCTTTAAATTATGATGGGCACTCATTAGAGAATGAGTTTGAAGATTTTCCAAGCTTACAATAATGGTGTTTTTCATTACATATGAAAAATGAGTGGTAAATGTTGATATATCCTGTACATGATAATATGGGACTTTTTCATTAAATAATATTGAAAAAGTTTTTAAATTCATTTGGAAGTCTGATCGTTTTTACAATAAAAAATATTAAGAACGGTTATCCCAAGTTGCAAGTTTTTCTGCAGCAAGAGCGACTGATATTCTTTCCCCCTTTACATGTGAGGTCAGTCTACCCTGTATTACATTTAACCTGTAGAATAACATATATACTGAAAATCATTAGAAAATCTGTAAATATTTTATTTTTTCAGACATTATGTTTTAAATGAAATAGTGTTTTATAAAAGATAAAAAAAAAAAAGATTGGCAGCCTGTTAAAAAAAACCTACATGTGAAAAAACACATTTAGAAATTTTTTAAAATTGTGAATACAAGTTGTCATTCAGAGTTAAGCAAATTGCTGAAACCTAAACATTTCCTTCTAACAATATATCTCAGGCACATCATCTTATTTCCATAGTTGCCACCTATACGTAGGAGGTCCATGCCTCTGTGATCCGGAGTACCATTGGCACACAGTAGACTTTGTGTTGTACATTGTGAATCATCTGTACTGAAAGTGCTAGTCATAAGAACAATGAAATAAGAGGGCTGCGAATGCACAATTCCACATTTTTATATAGGAAATACTTGAAATGTCAAGTCATATCAGCTATTGTGGTGATGGAGTTTAAATATCCCTGCAGGGTCAGGAACAAACCAGCTTTCCCATAAGTCGTTGTGAACACTAGGGAAGTCCCAAGGTTTATGTCTTCCATTCCAGTGGAGTAATTTTGCTTCCTGCAGAAAATGCTCTGAATATCTGGTATCTGGATTCCAGCCTTCATTTGTGTTTAGAAGAAAATAATAGACTTGTTAGAAAATAAGATTTTTATATTGAAAATTGAATGCAAATCCATTATTTAAAAAAATTAAGCAAATCAAAGAGTATACAAGGAAAGATTTACCACCTACTCTAAATCGCCAAAATAACCACTGTTACAAGAGTTTCTTATGAAATCCTTCCAGTAATACTCTACCTGTATGAGTGTGTGGGGGTTCGGGGGTGTGGCACATGCGGAGTTGCTGAATTATTTTTAATGACTGTTTAATGACAATGGATATATAGTTATTTGTATTTCTTTAGTGAGTTCTTTATTGAGGATATCTAGGTTTCTTTCCCTTCACAAACGTCAGTGAACACTGCACAGACTTCTGTGCATATCTTGTGCGTGTCCACAGATACATCTGTAGGGTAAAGTCTTGTAGGTGGAATCCCTCAATTGAAGGGTGTTTGCCTTCACATTTTTAGTAAGAGATTGCCAGATTGTCCCCAGGAGAACTTTATCAGGTTTCCTCCCACCAAGAGTTTATAGGAGTTCTTGTTTCTCTACATTTCCCCTCCTTAGTATGGCAACATCTTTCTATAATGATCTTGTTTTTACCATATGAAATGTGATGGAGGAATAAGATTCACTTCTTAACACAAAACTATCCCCATTTGGATATTACCCTCATAAGGAGTCACTTAGAAATGGTGTTTACCCTGATATTGCCATTGGTTAGAGTATTTTTAGAATATATCTTCCAGAAGTACATTAAGATCTTGCAAATGTAATGTAACTTTTTTTTTTTGAATCCTCTATGATGTTAACACTTTCTATGAAAGAATTTGATATATTTTTAAAACTGAAAAATCCCTTGGGATGCTTAGGTGGCTCAGTGGCTGAGCCTCTGCCTTCAGCTTAGAGCGTGATCCCGATGCCCTGGGATCGAGTCCCACATCAGGCTCCCTACGTGGAGCCTGCTTCTCCCTCTGCCTCTGTCTCTGCCCCTCTCTGTCTCTCATCAATAAATAAAATCTTTAGGGGATCCCTGGGTGGCTCAGCGGTTTAACGCCTGCCTTCGGCCCGCGGTGTGATCCTGGGGTCCTGGGATCGAGTACCTCAACAGGCTCCCTGCATGGAGCCTGCTTCTCCCTCTGCCTGTGTGTTTGCCTCTCTCTGTGTGTCTCTCATGAATAAATAAAATCTTTAAAAAATAAAAAAATCTTAAAAAAAAAACAACACTGGGATCCCTGGGTGGTGCAGCGGTTTGGCGCCTGCCTTTGGCCCAGGGCGCGATCCTGGAGACCCAGGATTGAATCCCACATCGGGCTCCCGGTGCATGGAGCCTGCTTCTCCCTCTGCCTATGTCTCTGCCTCTCTCTCTCTCTCTATCATAAATTTAAAAAAATTAAAAATTAAAAAAAAACAACACTGAAAATCCCTTAAGAGAGGGTAAATAGCTGGAGTTGTGTTATTCCAGCTTAACATATCATGCAAGAAAAAAAATCTGTCTTCTATTATTCATAAACAGCTGTGAAGGCAGTTGCAGAAGAGGATTTAGGTGTTTCAGGCTATGGTAACATAACTGGAATGATTACCAACTTCCAAAGACTACAAAGGAAATGCTCATTTGGGAAGAAACACCTTAGAGTCTTGATTCTGTGGGAGATCATCTCTCTGCCCCATGATTGGAGGACTCCATATGGACGTAGAATTTGCTTTTAGCTAAATATATATCATAAATTCTTAAAATCTTAAGACCTTCTGCTTGAACCCTGACCTTCTGCTTAATACCCATTAGTGTCACATTGGTTTCTGCTTCCAAAACACACTAAAACTGAATCATTTTTCAAATGATTTCTGTGTAGCTTACTTTGCTGACTTCGCAGATTCCAGAACCTTTAGCATAGATGTAGTCTCTGCTTAAAAGAAAAATCACTTCTTTCCCTTAGGAAGATTCTGTCCCTTCTTCCCAGTTAGATATTTCATAAAATGTGATTGTGACTCTATTCCAAGGCCATGGACTGTTCTAACCTTATCAATGTAAACTACGTGTAACTGTTCCTACACAACCATCCTTATAGACCTACAACTTTGATGGGATTTTCTGCACATTCATTACATGGAAACATTGATATTTGACTTAACAGTGAACCCAACATTATTATAAATCAAACCAGATGGAACACTGGTGTCCTTAGCTCCCCTGCGTTGGCTCCTGTGTGCATACAGATGCTCAGGAAAATCGAAGATTCCGATAATGAGGCAGAAGCAAATCTATACAGAATCCTTAAGAGGAGACCCAGGAACCCAGCTTCTATAGTTTTGTGTCCCTTCTTTTCTTTATTTTTTTAATTTTTTATTTATTTATGATAGTCACACACACACACACAGAGGCATAGACATAGGCAGAGGGAGAAGCAGGCTCCATGCACCAGGAGCCCGACGTGAGATTCGATCCCGGGTCTCCAGGATCGTGCCCTGGGCCAAAGGCAGGCGCTAAACCACTGCGCCACCCAGGGATCCCGTGTCCCTTCTTTTAAAAGGAGAGTAAGGGACATAACCACCTTGCAGGTTGTTCTGATAATTAGAAATAGTAATCACCTTTATCGCCAGAACTGAGCTCAGTTCTTGACAGTGTGGAAGGTATTTTTAGTAAATATACATCCATAAGCCATTGTCTCCAATTCTAAAATCCCCAAATGTTGGAAAACAATTTTTACTAACTTTTTTAGTAGCAAAACCTAGATCCCACTCAGCATATTGTATCACATAAATGTATGCATCGCATTACCTTTTTTAAAATTCAAAACCTTTCCAATTTCTAAACAGGTCTGGCCAAGTGCTTGTGGCTATGGGGTTGTGGTCATGTGTTTGAATGAATGTGACTGACTGTCTTCTGCATGAGGCTCTGTGCTCAGCAATTTACATGCACTAGGTAATTTATTCCTTATAAAAACTTTATAAGGTTCTATTAGCTTCAGTTTACAAATGGAGAAACTAAGGCAAAGAAAGGTTGAATAATTTGCCCAACTTAGGTAATAAGAGTTGCAATTCCAGTCCATATCATAGGGCATTGCACTCCTATAATGAACAGTGTGAATAAAAGACTCACATGGTACACGGTCCGGAAATAACTTTTTAAAAGAAAAGTTGTGAGCTATCTAAATGCATCATAAACCATCATGCTAATTTGGTTTCACCTTGCTGGCTACTGCAAGAGGGCAATAAAGCTGAGTGAAAAAGTTTTGACAGTGAAAGTTCTATTTTAACAATAGGTAATGATTATGGAGCACATGCTATATGCTAAGCATGAGTCTAATGGCTTCTCATGAATTCCTAGAAACACCTCTCAGTCCCTTTTTTACTTTTTTAAAATATTTTATTTGGGCAGCCCGGGTGGCTCAGCGGTTTAGCGCCACCTTTGGCCCAGGGTGCAATCCTGGGGACCAGGGATCGAGTCCCACATCAGGCTCCCTGCATAGAGCCTGTTTCTCCCTCTGCCTTTGTCTCTGCCTCTCTCTCTCTGGGTCTCTCATTAATAAATAAAATCTTTTATTTATTTTTTTAAACAGATTTTATTTATTTATTCCTGAGAGACCCAGAGAGAGGTAGAGACACAGGCAGAGGGAGAAGCAGGTTCCCTGCGAAGAGCCTGATATGGGACTCATCCCAGGAACCCAGGGTCACGCCCTGACCCGAAGGCAGATGCTCAACCATGGAGCCACCCAGGCGTCCCCTCTTAGGCCCTTTTTAGCAATTGCATTTGTAGAATGTGAGCAATGAAGGTTAAATAATGTGTCTGAGATGACCTCCAAGATCACCTGGAGGACCCGAATTGAGGAAGTTGATGCCCTAGCAGTTTGGTGCTCAAAGATCTATAAAATGCACAGCTGTGTTGTCTCTCTATGATACTTACCCAGGTGCCTTATGTGCCACAGGGGGTTGATTGCAGAGTATTTCCCATGAAACACAATCAGCATGGGGGAGGTGGCCACCCCTCCTCCCAGGGAGCTGCTGTAGAGATTTTCCCTAAGAAATGGAATAGAAAAACATTTGGCCTCAAACCACACAGACTAGATAAAGTAGAAATTACTACTCTTGAAAGATGTTAGTCTCTCACTATATAAAAAGACCATAGTTTTTCATTTTTCTCTCAACTTAATATTTTGAAAATTGTCAGACTTACACAAAATTGTAAGAATACCATGAATTCCCATATAATTCACCCTAAACTCAGCATAACATTTTGCCATTTTAATTTTCAGCATTTTTAAAAATTTTCAGTATTTTTAATGTCAAATACAGAAGAAGATCAAATTCTGATCCTATATTACGTAGAAAAACTTCACTCATAAATTCCAGGTGATGATGGTATTTAAAATATCCTGATAAAAGATGAATAGGAAATAACAATGACATGATAATAGTGGTTGTGTTAGAGGGTTTTTTTCTCTATTTTAAAATTTCAATAATGAAAAATGATACATTTTTTTAAATTCAACCTTCAAAAAAAAGTTGAGTTTATAAAATAATTCTTAAAAACAAGTCTATGGGACAGCCTGGGCGGCTCAGCGGTTTAGCGCCACCTTCAGCCCAGCCCGGATCCTGGAGACCCGGGATTGAGTCCCACGTTGGGCTCCCTGCATGGAGCCTGCTTCTCCCTCTGCCTGTGTCTCTGCCTCTCTCTCTGTCACTCATGAATAAATAAATAAAATCTTAAAAAAAAAATCTATGTAAGAAAGAGAAACTTGACTGAGATAAATTATTTTCAGTAGAGAAGCTTCACTAGGCTTCTGGGAGAAGACTTAAAATTGCGTTATTCATTAGAAAAACGTTTGTATAAGATTCTAAAGGATCTCGCTTCCGTTTACATATCATTTGAGACTAGATTTTCATCTGTCTCCATTCTTTCTCATCAGTTCTGCAAGAGAATCTGATCTAAGATGTCTGTGAAATACTTCAAACCCCTGAGTTATGGACAGAAAATTAATTGAATAGTTCTGTTGCCAAGCATGGAGAAGGGCAGAGAGGTTTACACATACTCCACATTCTTTTGCATCCACTTCTCCAGCTGTTTGGTGATGCGCTGGTGCTTCCATTCTGTCATGTTGGCCACAATCACACCCGGATTGAAGGAGCAAGTGCTGGGGCTTATGCCAAGGTCCTTTATCGCCTTCTTCCTGTAGTCTAGGTAGCCCATGTACGTGTTCTATAAAGGAACAGGATATGCTTTTGACTAACAAATCTTTGATTTCTGGAACATAATCATTTTCTTGAAACCACTGCCCAGAATTTCTGGGTCTCCTGCTGTGTCACTAGCCACTTCCTAGTGTCCCTGGCTGCTTTTCTCCTTCCTTAGCCTCCAAAAGCAGTGCCCCCGCCTGGTCTGTAGCACTAACTCCCTAGACAGCCTCATCCAGTTCATGGCTTGAAACGCTGTCCAGGTAGGCAGCCCTGGCCTCTCCTCTGGGTGGCCGACTCCTGCTACCTCTGCCAACTCTGTCTCCTGGAGCCTTAATTAAGGCAGCTCCCCTTACAACCCCAAACTGATCCCAATCCTGTCCCAAACCTGCTTCCCTACAACCTGCCCCCACCTTCATTCCTAGCAACTCCAGACACTTAGGCAAAAAACCCAGGGTCATGAGGTCATCCATGGCTCCTTCTCACTCACATTTCATCCACATCCGTCAACAAGCCCTGTTGGTCTTGTCTTCCACAACATATCATAGGCCAACCACTGCCCACGCTGCTGCCCTCCCAGTTCAAGCCATAATTACCACTCAGGATTTCTGCAACTCCTCCTGAATTGTTCCTGCTTCCACCCTTTTCAACTTTGTCTCTATGTTACTCATCTGCTCAAACCCTCTCCAGTGGTTTCCCATCTCAGAGTGAAAACCGGAGTTTCTAAGTTTCCCATGTCCTATGCCATCTGCCCCCACCGCCATTACCTTTCTGACATCTGGTCTCTCCCTGGCTTCCTCTGCCACACTGCCCCCCCAATTTTCCAATACAAGAAAGACCCACTCCTGCTTCAGCATCTTTGAATTTGCTGTTACCTCCTCTTGGAATATGTTTCCCCTAAATACCTGCTGAGGTGGTTCCCTAAGTTCCTTTAGGGTCAGGCTCAGTGACACCACCTCAGTGAGCCTTCCTGATCACCCAATTTAAACCGCAGTCCCACCCTGATCCTCTGTTAAATAATTTGTTTACTGACGGTCTCTTCCCACTAGCATGTAAGCTATACAATTGCAGTAATTTTAGTTTTGTTCACTGTATCACTGGCACCTAAGACCGCGTCAGGCCACAGTAAGCACATAGGGAGTTGCTGAATGGATGTGACATATTGTTTGCCCCCCCCACACCCTGGGCTGTCCTATCCACCTCCGTGTGATGCTCAAATGTAACATCGAAATAATGGAGACACCTGAGCACTTTCTGTGCACCAGGCTCTGTGCTAGGAACTCTGCACACATTAGCTCATAATTGCACAGAGTAACTTTACATGTATTAACTAACAATTCTCACAATGACTCTATAAGGGAAGTGCTCTTATTGCCTCTACTGGAAACTGAGGGAGAAGCTGATTGGTAAGTAACTTGCCTGGGGTTACAAACCAAGTAAATGACAGAGCCAGCTTTTGACCAAGTCGGGTCTGGCCTGAAAGCCTAGGCCTCAAAGTGTCACATCTCATTGTGACACACATAAAATTATCTCCTGGAACTTTTTGTGGAGAACAGCATTTGATTCTTAACAGCACCTTGTCTTTAAAGCCATCCTTTTGGTTTCCGTACTCCATGTAGGTTCGACTTTCCTCATTTCCACCGGGGTAAGGAGCTCTTTACCATTGAGGAAAATCAGTACTTTCCTCTATTGAGAGGGGGTGGGGAGGGAAGCAATGATCACAACTTGGAAACAGAACCAAAAGTTCAGGGAGTCTCTCATAGGAAACTCCATCTGGGACAGGGAGTGTGGTTCGGGCCACCTACATCCTGAACAATCATCAGGGGCTGTGCTTCCTGCCTCCTGCAGGCCCGATTGGATGACTGAGCCCTGGGGAAGGGAGGGGGTGGGAGCAGCAGGTCCGGGCAGGGCTTGGGAGCAGCGGGCAGGGCTTGGGAGCAGCGAGCCCACCTGCAGCCCCACAAATCTGTTCATGTCCTGAGCGGAGGGCAAATCACAGTCATCGGAGAAAGCTGCCGCGTGGCCTAGGGCCAAGGTGGTGTCGTAGAGTTCTTGGATATCACCTGGATTTAGAAACATCAGTGGTTAAAATATTACAGCATTTGTTTTAGAGCCACATGGAGCCTTAGGACATCAAACAGTCCCTGATTTGCCCAGGAAGAAAAGTACATGATTTGACTTTCAAGTGGCCTGGTCATTTACTTAATAACATAGCTTGTCTGTCCAGAAAGCCACTTGACAATAAGCTCAGCTTGGCATCCAGTGGGCCTGACTGGGGCTCACCTGTCTGCACGTGGCAGACAGAAAGCATCACTTAAACACCCACACTTAGCTGCCGGGAAAAGGAGGCTACTAAGTGATTTACTGCCGACTTTGACAGATTAGCTCTCAGAAAGTCAGCCAGACTCTATAGGGAAGTGGGTACCAAACCCCATTATCAAAATATTCCTAAACTTCTAACGATACTATTCTCCCAACTTGAATACACAGTCAAAAACACTGGGCATTGAGCTATTTGGAAAATGAAGGAGATGGTTATTCTACTTATCAGCTGCTCCTTTTCCGAGTGTTCTTGGCAGTCGGCGAGTATACCTTGCACAATTACATCATCGTCCAAATAGATGACTTTCTCATGTTGATGAATAAGCAGAGGGAGATAAAATCGAACAAAATTCAGCTGTTAAAACAACAAAAGAGGCAATGGTGGGGAAGAGACAGGTGGCTCCGTGTCTTTTCCTGCTGGAGGCGTGGCTCTGACCACAGCCTCCGCTCAACTCCAGGTATGGAGCTAAATAAAACAGGCAGCAGACATCTCACTGCAGCCTCGTGGTGCCCAGTTAGTGGATCTGGGGTGGTAACTGGCGCCGGCAGATCAGTTCTCTCCTAGATCAAAGCCCTCAGCTGCCGAGACCATGGCATGACCCTTGCACCTCTGCAAACTGCTAGAGTGGGAGTCACAGAGGCATCTTTTAAGGCCACAAATTGCCTGCCCTCCTCTACACTACTAATTTGACTATTGTCAACTAAATCACACACGTGGGCACGGGGGTCCCAACCACAAACTCAAACTCTTAGCTCCTTGGACCAGAAAATCAGACAAGCATGAGCTGAGGGTGGGAGTCATAGTTTTATTAGGCATACCACTTAATCCAAAATCCCAACTCAGCTCACACTCTGATAATAAATACAAGGAATTAGGAAAAGATCATGTCATCAGAGGGTTTAGAATTCAGTAAATTTTCAAGGATAGATTTCAGTAACAATTAGAAGGTGGCTGTATTTTTGGCAGGTAACCCTGCCATCAACACTACTCTTTATACAAGAAAGAGTCCCTTTTATAAGAATTCTTGCAGTAAAATACCTTAAGATTCCCAATGCTAGGGTAAAAGTGGGTGTCTGTCTCCTGAAGGTATTATCTCAGTTGATCCTACGAGATATAGAATCTATCATATAGATAGATTGTTTTTCCCTTAGCTGCTGGGATACGCTGGGCTAAGTTTAATGTTCAACTGCAATGCACACAGCAGCCTGTGGGTTGGGAATATTTTTTCCTGGCCCCACCATTTGGCCCCGACCCCCAACCCCTACAGGCATATTCACACACACAAACACATCCTACGTTTTCTTAGGCTTCATTTCTTCTTTAACAGCTTCATTATGTTTAGCCAAACCATCTTAAATCCTTCTGGAGCAGGTGGCTTATAAATTATAAATAAGCAGAGCTTCGTGGAGATCTAACACTGCTTCAGAAATATTCCATGTGCATAGTGCTTTCCCCTGAGCAAGGGTCTCACCAAAGACTGTCCTCAGCATATGCGTGTTTCCTACTCACAGGCTGGAGCAATTCAGGCCTTGACGAGTCTGGTCTGATCTTCCCTTTCAGGACTACAGGGTTGAATTCCACGATTTTAAAGTTTATTTCTCTTAGTTTAGAATGTTCAATCCATTTTCTAAAGACATGACAAAAAAAAAAAAACACAACACAAAAATGCCTCTAGTATACACCTCCAACCTTTCCTCAACTTGCCTATTGCCTCAGAGTCAATCTGCTGCTTCTTAGAAAGTTAAAAATAAAATGCGTATGGCCTTAGTAGAGTTAGTCTATAAATCCTTCTGATTTTTCCCCCCATCTGGTCTGGCTTCGAATCTTTCCTCTCTTTTTCCCCTTTAAGTCACATAACTCTGCAAAGGAAATGAAGCAAAATAGTAATAACCAAATATCTCCCCAGATCCACATAATCTCCACAGGAAACTGAAAGAACAAAAAGCGTTTCTTCTTTCTCATAAAGCTGCATCTGTGGCCACTGGTCTATGTTTGCCCCGGGCCAACAGATCTGTCCAGCTATGAAGCACGATGTTCTGAATCTTCTGCTTGATGGAAGCGTCCTTACTCTGCTCTGTTGGACTCCAAGGATGATTTGCTTCTGCCTCTGTGTTCCCCTCCTGTCCTCACTTCTCATCTCATCCTCCTTCCTCTCTCCACCCTCTCCTCTTATGTCTGCTCAGTCTTAAACAATTTGTGACTATCTTTAATTCAATTCATAATGCAATTCTTGGTAGAAATTATTTCAAAATTGCCAATGACTACAGCCACACATGGTAGCATTTGTTGTTGCTCAAAAATCGACAAAAGAGTCAATCTTCTGAACAAAATTTAGATCTACAAAATTTGAAGTGTAAAAGCAAGTCATTTATACAATGTTATATATCAGTTATATCTCTATAAATCTGTATGTGGGGAGAAGTCATGTCAATATGAAAAAGACAATCCAACTGAAAAACTGGCAAGAGACTCAAGCTTGCACATCTAAGTGGCCAAGAAATATGTAAAAATCAGGGCTCAAACTAATTGGAAATAAAGGAATCTCAAGTTAAGCTACAATGAGATAACCTTGGACACTCGCTGGAATGGCAAACCTAAAAAGACTGACCATACCACGTGGGTGGGAGTTGTTACCTGGTTATGTTTACCTTGTGATGATTCACTAATCTGTACATAGGATTTATGTAATTTTCTGGGTTTTTTTTTTTATTATTATACTTCAATGACAAGAGGGTCTTTAAAATCTTAATAATTTGAACGGGGGGCTACTACACCACCAAGGGCTGGGAGACTGTCCCTGCTCAGATGTCATCAAGCCCTGGAGCTCATGCCTTTTGTTCAAGTACAAATCCTTGCCCAGAACATATTACACACATGCCACCCTTTGGGGTTTGGTTATCTGTGTTTCATACCCACAGATAATTACAGTAACAGCAACCTAAATGAACAATCTGCAACAATAAATGATAAGAAGAGTGAGAAATGATACAAAAAATCTAGAATGTATGCAGAAGCCCTCAAAACCCATGGGAGCCAAGGACCATTTAGATTAGGAGTGAGTGTCTTCCATAGTCAGTACCTCTTAACAGTGCTATTTTTAAGTCATACATGAACACATTCTCGGGGAGCCTCACCAGCTCAGTTGGAAGAGCATGCAAGTCTTGATTTGGGGGTCATGAGTTCAATCCCTACATTGGGTGTAGAGATTACTAAAATAAATAAACTTAAGAAAAATAAATTCTTTAACTTTTTTTTAAAAGTAGGCTTCGTGCCCAGTGTGCAGCCCAACATGGAGCTTGAAATCATGATCCTGAGATCAAGAACTGAACTGAAACCAAGAGTCAGATGCTTAACCAGCTGAGCCACCCAGGTGCCCCCATTCTCCTTTGGAATAAAGGAAATAATACTTGAAATACCCTGAACTATACCTTTCATCACTGCTCTCCCCAATCCCTCCATCCTCCCCAGAGATAGTCACTGTTAACACATGGAGATCTTTGGGGTCTTTTTCTTTATAGAAACATATATATGTACATGTACACATTTATAGTTTGGGCCTTTTATTTTTAAGATTTTACTCTTAGGTAACCAACACTTTATTCTCTATAGTTAAAAGTCTGTTTCTTGGTGTCTCTCTTTTTTCCTTTGCTTGTTTTTTGTTTCTTACCTTCCATATAGGAGTAAAATCCTATGGTATTTGTCTTTCTCTGATTGAGTCATTTCACTTAGCATCATACCCTCTAGGTCCATCCATGTCATTGCAAATGGCAAGATTTCATTTTTTTATGGCTAATATTCCACTCTACATATATGCCACATATTCTTTATGCATTCATCTATCGATGGATATTTGGGCTGTTTCCATAGTTTGGCTGTTGTAGATAATGCTGCTATAAATGCTGGGGTACATGTATCCTTTGAATTAGTGTTTTGGATTTTAGAGGTAAATACCCAGTAGTGCAATTACTGGACTGTGGGGTAGTTCTATTTTAAACTTTTTAAGGAACCTCCATACTGTCTTCCACAGTGGCCACACCAGTTCTAGTATGTAAAATTTTATTAGACATTGCCATATTGCCCTCTCAAAATGCTTTCCCAATTTATAAAGTGTACATTGTTTTTTTCTTAAAGATTTTATTTATTTATTCATGGCAGACATGGAGAGAGAGGCAGAGACATAGGCAGAGGAAGAAGCAGGCTCCTTGTAGGGAACCCTATGTGGGACTCAATCCCAGGACCCCAGAGTCATGCCCCGAGCCAAAGGCTCAACCACCAAGCTACCCAGGCGTCCCTAGACATTATTTAAAAAAAGAATACACATGCCCATTTTTCTGTACTGGATATTGTTGTCCTATTTAATTTTTACCATTTCAATGAGTGAAAAATTATATGTCATTGTTATTTTAACTTGAATTTCTCTATTAGTAACACAGAATACCTTTTCATGTTTGTCAACCATTTGTATTTTTTTCTTCTGTGAATTGTCTGTTTGTATTCTATCCTCATTTTTCTACTAGATGCTTTTATGTTTAAAAATTTTTTGTAAGAATTCTTTATATACTTTGGGTAGTAATCATTTATAATACATGTTGAAAATATTTTGCCTAGTTTATCGTATGATTACTTTCACCTACAGTATTTTTCATCATTAAAAGTTTTTGGAGGCACTTGGGTGGCTCAGTAGGTTAAGTGTCTGCCTTCAGCTCAGGTCACAATCCCAGGGTCCTGGGATCTAGCCCCATATCAGGCTCCCTGCTCAGCAGAGAATCTGCTTGCCCTTCTCCCTCTGCCTGCTCTTGGGTTCATTTCTCAAGTAAATAAATAAATAAATCCCTTGTCTGTGAATTCCAACACCCCCCAAAAATTAAATAAACAAACAAATAAGTAAAAGTTTTTAATTGTTACGCAGTTAAATCTGTCCATTTTTTCCTCATGATATTTGGACTCATGGTCGTTGTCCATAGCAATATTATATAATTATCCCACATTTTTATAATACTTTAAATTTTGATTTTCTGTTTATTTCTTCTAAATCTATTTCCAACTTATTTTTTTAGCATGTTGTGTGATAGGAAAGAGATTGCTTAGTGGTTCAAAAATTTTAATTAGTGATGATTCTGGATCCTATTAAAATGCTATTATATTGATATCCTCCCAAATTAAGAAGGCAGAGAAAAGAGAAAGCATTTTAGAAAGACTTCCACATAACCTGCCTAAGGGCTGCAATTCTTTAATTCATTAGACAGTTCACTTTGGCAGTATGATGCATTGCTCTAGTAGAATAACGAGGCTTTGCTGAAACTTCCTTAGCTAGGCAACACATCCATCAGGTCACCAAGCAGACCTTAGGTCATGCCCTCATTAATTCATTAATGACATTTATCAAACCCAAAACATAGCGAACTCCATTAAGGAAAGATAAAAAAAGGTGAAATGTAGAAAACTCCAAAGTCTATAGCACACAAATTACCGGATGCGAGACAGAGTATTCCGGAGTCCAACCACATAGAAGAGAATGTTGGCGTCGGTGTTGCTGTAGATGCTGTTGATAGCAGCCATGGCGGCACCCATTCTCCCTGCCGCAGCACAAATCACCACAGGAATCTCCTCCTCCATCTCCTCAGGAGGCTCAGAGTCATCATCTGGAAACACCAAATCTATTGTCTTAGAACACGAAGGAATTTCACAGTAGGGCCATATTAAGCTGTCTTCCACCCTCCTAGGGGAGGACAGCGTAGTGCGCAAGAGACTGCTGATTGTTCAACATCCAGTCTCCTCTTCTCTCAGAAATAGAACATTGGGGCAGCCCGGGTGGCTCAGTGGTTTAGCACCGCCTTCAGCCCAGGACCTGATCCTGGAGACCCTGGATCGAGTCCCACGTCGGGCTCCCTGCATGGAGCCTGCTTCTCCCTCTGCCTGTGTCTCTGCCTCTCTCTTTTTCTGTGTCTCTCATAAATAAATAAATAAAATCTTTTAAAAAATTAAAAAAATAAAATGCATTTTTTAAAAAAGAAAGAAAGAAACAGAACATTGAAGGGGCGCCCAGGGGCCTCAGTCAGTGAAGAATCTGCCTTGAGCTCAGGTTGTGGTCCTGGGATGTATATATCAGGTCCTCTTCTCAGTGGGGAGCCTGCTTCTCCCTCTGCCTCTGCTGCTCCCCCTGCATGCTCTCTCTCTCTCTCTCTCACTACCTCCCTCACAAATTTAAAAAAAATCTTTTTTTTTTAAAGAAATAGAGCATTGGAATTTCAGCTGGCACATAGCCAACAATGAAGACTATTGTTGCAGACTCTCTTGGAAATCTGTGTGATCAAGATCTGACCAACAGAAGCAAACGATGAGGCCGTGAGGGTGGGGCCTGAGCCCAGGAGGGCTAGTGACCTTCTAGGAGGTGGCAGGGACACCAAGGCTGTGAACACGCAGGAGAGGTCATCTGAAGACATGGGGAGAACTATGAGCCTACAAGGGAAGTCTTGGGAGAAACCAAGGCTGCCAACACCTGGGTCTTGGACTTGCAGCCTCCAAGAGCTATGAGAAAATAAATTTCTTCTGTTTAGGCCACCTAGTCTGTGGTATTTTGTTAAGGCAGCCCAGGCCCACTAATACAGGCTTCTTAAAAATTTGGGAAGTTTGGAAATTTCTTAAGATTTCCTACTGTAGGTATACAGTTCCATGATTTTTCGTAAAGTGATAGAGTTGCACAACCATCAATCACCACAATCCCATTTTAGAACATCTCCACCTCCCTGCAAAGGTTCCTCAAACTGGGTTGCAGTCAGTCCACTCCTGCTCCCAGCCCCAGGCAACTACTGCTCTCTTCTCTGTCTCTGTAGATTTACGTTTTCTAGAAATCTCCTTTAAAAAAAAAAAGGATTTTATTTATTTATTTGAAAGAGAGAGAGAACATAGAGGCAGGGGGAGAAGGAGACTCCCTGCTGAGCAGTGTGCCCGATGTGGGACTCGATTCTAGGACTCGGGGATCATGACCTGAACTGAAGGCAGGTGCTTCACTGTTGCCTCTTTTCTAGAAATTTCTATACATGGAATTGTATAATATATGTGAGTTTTCAGGTGTGGCTTCTTTCATGTAGCATCATCTCTGTGAGGTTTGTCCATAGGGGAGCTGTAATACTGTGTTCCTTTTCACTGTTGAAAAGGACTCCACTGAGTCAATACACTACATTTTATCTACTCAATAGTGGATTCCCATGTGGATTGTTTCCAGTTTGCAGCTACAAAGAATAATGCCCTAGCAACATTTGTATACACATCTTTAGGTGGAATCATTCTCTTTCTAGATGCTCCTTATGTTCATTTAGACCAGATTATACATGTTTTTAACTGTTTTTTTTTAATGATTTTTAAAATACTAAGATAAATCAGCATTGTGAGAACAGGGACATTGTTTTTTTCACTGATGTTTGTCCAAAGCCTAAGCTGGCTTAAGAAAAAAAAGTGCGAAATGAATGTATGTAGGGCACCAAAATATTAACTGTATTTGTCTTTGGCTGATACAGCAACAGGTGATATTTTTCTCTTCTGCATTTTCCATAAATGTATTTTGTTTGATTAATATAAAAAGTAAATTATTTAAAAACAGGGGCATCTGGCTGGCTCAGTTGGAGGAGGGGGTGACCACTGATTTCAGGGTTGTGAGTTTGAGCCTCCTGCTGGACTTAAAAATAAAATCTTTATTGCGGCTCCTGGGTGGCTCAGTTGGTTAAGTGTCTGCCTTGGGCTCAGGTTGTCATCCTGGAGTCCTGGGTTGGAGCCCCACATCAGGCTTCCTGCTCAGCGGGGAGCCTACTTCTCCCTCTCCCTCTGTTTCTCCCCCTGCTTGTGCTCTTTCATGCTGTCTGTTAAATAAATAAATAAAATCTTTTAAAAAGTCCTAATATATAATATAATATAATATAATATAATATAATATAATATACATGCTACCAGTACTTCTTAATTTTTGTGGCATTGATTTTGTGTGTTTAGAAGTTGTAAAGGTGCCATGTCAAAGAATCCACCCCTCAGGAGGGAAATTGGGCTCCTCAGGACAGCTGGAAGAGGATATAGGGTCAATTCAGGATCTTTTTTAAGTTGAGAATTCTGAGGCTATTGGTGTACTGATGGGAATGAACCAGTAGGGGAAAGATAGAGAGGGCAATTTTCATAAGCAAAATCATTCAGAAATTCAAAGGATGGATGCTAAGCAGACAACCCAAGCATAGTCCAAGAACCAGTGTCAGCATCTACTGGGAGCTTATCAGAAATGAAAATTCTCAGGCCTCACCCAAATCTACTAATTCAAAATTTCTCAGAGTGGGCCCAAGTATATTGTGTTTTATTTTTTATTTTTATTTTTTTATTTTATTTTATTTTTTTTTTGTATATTGTGTTTTAACAAACCCTAATTGTGATTCTCATATGTGCTTAAAGTTTGAGTAGCACTGATCATTCTAGAACATAACTGGACTTGGGTGGATATTCTACAAGCAGGCCCTTGGGATGCAACCAAATTGTTGCTTATCTCTGAAGCCAGCTACTGAAAGGAATCAAAGGAACACGTTTAAACCACAGTCCTAGGTATACCAACCTAATATATGCTTGTTTATCTCCTTTCTTTTTTTAAAATTCTTTTTATCATGGTAAAAAAAATCATAAAATTTATCATCTTAACCATTTTTAAGTACACAGTTCAATGTATTAAATATATTCACATTGTCGTACAACTATTGCCACTGTCCATCCCCATAACTTAAAGAGTTTTATAAACTCCTAAAACTGCAACTTATACCCATTAAACAAGAACTCCCTATTGCCCCTCCCCCCAGCCTCTGTCAACCATTATACTTTGTTTGGATGATTTCAACTAAGTACCTCATATAAGAAGAATTGCACAGTATTTGTCTTTTTGTGACTGGCTTACTTCACTTAGCATACCTGTCTCATTCCTGAGTGTAGTCTCCCTGTGAACTTTCTTATACAGGATCCCACAGAGGGTCACAATCAGAAGGAACAGCAACACCTGATTAACTGAAATGGAAACAGAAACACATTCAAGTGTAACTTCTCAATTTGAAATTTGGGGAGAGTTTAGAACAGTCATATGAGCAGAGTGGTGGTTGGGGCTGCTCTTTCAGCAGAGAGCATGTGGGATGCTGTTGATGCTCAAGGATACAAAGATGTAGTTTAAGGAGGATCCAGGGCTACACCCAGGCAGTCTGATGGCAGAGGATACAACATTAATGCCTATATGATGCGGCTTCTGTGCATGAACACTTTGAATAGCCAACATTTACTTAATGTTTATGGTGAACCAGTACTTCTTAAGAGTACATGTTGTTAGCTTTTATAACACAGCTCCTTCTCAGTTAATTTAAACACTGGTCAAAGATGATGTACAGAAAATTCTGTATAGTGAGAAGTCAGAAGACACAGTACATTTTCCAGGTCTAAGTATCCAGGACCATCTGTTCCAGAGCTATGATGCTTGCTCTTGGGATCTGCTAAGGAACAGAGTGATATAGGACAGTGCTCTCCTAATAGAGCGCATGTACCACTGATTGTACATGAGATGGCTTAGGAGGCTTGTGATCATGACATTCAGTAACATTAAATCACAGCGTGAGAAATTAGTTCTAATCTCATTGCAGGGAGGGAACAAAAGCTACCCAGATTTGAATAACATGGTTCTAATCATACATATTTGTATAATCACCTTCTTTTTATCATAGGAGATAGCTTATTTTACTTACAGTAAGGATATACACTTTTTTAATTATAAAGTACACATAATTCTTTAAATGAATCAACTTAAAATGGTTAAGTCATGCATAGGACAGAAGAAAAACAGATGATGAAAAATTGAGATGCTAGTCCTCCTTCTAAAAGGTAGATCCCCATTGTTCTACATGAAACACAAATACCTGAAGTCTGGAAAATGTTGGTAGGAAAGGAAAGGGCTAGGATTTCAAGTGAGATTCAAATCTTGTTTCTAACACTTCTCACCTGTGTGGCTTTGGACAGGTTACTTAACCTCTCTGAGCCTCAGTTTGCTCATCTGCGCAGTGAAGACTGTAACTGTATTATTAATCATTGTCTCACATGGAGGTTTTGAGAGTCAACAAAGGCAATGTAGGCCAAATAAACACATTACAATTGTTACATATTATCATTTCCTATCTTTGTGCAAGATATTTACATTTATTGGCCTCATATTGATCTATTTTCTGGCCCCCAGGCCTTTGTCTTCACATCTGTAAAAAGAAGGAGTCAGTCTCTGTGGATGTCTTCCAGAGCCAAATTCTGAGGCTCAATGATCCTACTGTGCTGACATCCAGCTCATCTCGGCTTTTCTGGATTCTCAGATTCAGCCAGAGACAACTGGATATTAGACTCAGTTTAAATAGAAAAATAGAAGATAAAGAACAAGGTCCTATAATTTATCAATACGTCTGATTGACATTTACCTGACACAGCCAGTTTGGGGAAGCAACTCAACATCTATTACCACCTCTTTTTTTTTTTTTAGTATGTCTTATGCAATATCTGGGATATACTTACAATAAATACTATTCCTAGTTAGTCTGAAATTCATATCTAGCTGAATATCTTGTCTTTCCATTTGCTACATCAGACAACTCTGCCCTGAGGCTAACAGTAACACAATTAGGTTACCATGTTTCCCTCCCAGATTCACAAACTGCTAGATCTAAAATCAAGGGCAAATACAGGTTTTGATGGGATTTGAAGATTATATAATTTAAGGTCACTCTTTAAGAACAGGAACGCAGAATTACAACTGCTAAATTAGATAGGAACATGAATATTTATTTAAAGTGGGAAAATAAATTATATTTGCAAGTTTTATAGAAATGTATGACCCCTCTCAGGATAAATCCACCTCTGGACAAAATACTAAACATCTTTCCACAGGCATCATCCTGAAATGATGATGCCAAGAATTGCCTGTGGGAAAACTACCCATAAAAATCAAAGAGGCTTGGGACACCTGAGTGGTCAGGGGTTGAGCGTCTGCCTTCTGCCCAGGATGTGATCCTGGAGTTCCGGATGAGTCCCACATCCGGCTCCCTGCAGGGAGCCTGCTTCTCTCTCTGCCTGTTTCTTTGCCTCTCCCTCTGTGTCTCTCATGAATAAATAAATCAATAAAATCTTAAACAAACTCAAAGAGGCTTTCAAAAAGAAGCCAAGACCTAGCATCACAGTCCTTTAAAATATCTATTTTTAATAATCATGATTATTAAAAGCTATAATCTTACTTTTTCGTAACAAAGCCATGTGTGTTCACGCTGACAAAAACTGTGACCTGCGGATTAAAGAAAAAAATTTGTTTAAAACAGAATCAACCCAAAAGTTATCATACAATTATTAAGGACCATGCCTTTGATGGTCTGGTATGTAGCAAACTGTGGACTCATTCTTTACTGTCTTGAATCTAGAACCTTGGAAACAAATATTTCTTGGATGTATAGCTCTCTCTTCCAATTATTTTTTCTGGCTGTACAAAAACCACAAACATCCCCCAAGAGGTAATCTTTTGTCTTCAGTGGTTTTCTTGTTTGTTTTGTTTTGTTTTGTTTTTGTTTTTACCTTCTCCCAAAAGAGCCCTGTCAGATTTCTGGGTTGGCTAGTCAGACGGTGCCAACTAAAGAAATGTCACATAAGAAGATCTCCTTGATCGAAAATATCAACACCATGCATATTTTCTGCTATTATAACTGCATTCCTTTGACAAGGAAATTTTTACATCTTCAGGGACTCCTTGTGGAAACAGAACTATACCTTACACTACAGTCAATCATTCATTCCATGAGTATTTACTGAGATCCTACTAAAAGCCCAGCACTGTGTACAAGGATGCATCAGTGAACAAATCAGTCCCAGGCCCTATCATACTAGGGGCTTTCACTCCTGTGGGAAAATATATATTACAATGTAACAAAATAATTAGATTATGGTAGATGTGAAGGAAACAACAGAGGTCCTAGGATAAAGATCAACAGAGTTGGGGAGTGTTTCAGGAGGAGAAATTAGGAAAAACCTCACTGATGAGTGGCATTTGATTAGAAGGAAGAGCAGGAGCCAGTGGGGAGAATGCAGAAGGAAATAGAAAGTGCAAAGGAAACAGCAGGTGCAAAGGCCCTGAGGCTAAAAAGAGCTCTGAGTATTCTAAGTACTGTGAGAAGTTCAATGTGGTTGGAATAGACTGGACTAAAGAAGAGACTGGCCAGATGATAGTGGAGACAAACTGTGTTGTCTGTAAAGGAGTATAGATTTTATTTCACATGCATGCAACTCCCTCCATCAGTTTTTATCTTCATTAAAGTCCCCACAGCAAGGTTTTCAAACATTCCCATAGCAATTCTGATAGTAAAGGAGAGTAGACACTCAAAGTCATCCACAACAAGCTCTAAAATACAAGGTCCTTGCATTACCTTCAGATTCCTGTAAACTATACAAGAATGAAGAAATATAATGACTCCTTTCATTGCTAGCAGAGGTCCCCTCAGAGAGAAAGTTCTTTGTTCTTCTGAAGCCAGTTCCCCATGCATGGATGGGGTGGGCATGGATGAGAGGAGAACAGTTAAATGGGTCCCAGTAAATGATCAGCTGGAATCCTGGGGTTGGCAGCATTCACAATGTGAGGAGAAAGACCCATTGTAGGGGCTGCCACTTGCTCATCAGAACTTCTTTCCTTGTGGCCAATGGCCCCCAGGGACCTTCTGAGAACTGCGATGCCCAAGATTCAGTCCCCAGTCTTCCGCCATGCCCTGCACCCTCTAATCCCCACCTATCTCCACCCTGCTTCCCCACTGGATCTGAAGACATGTATCCATGTGTTTGGAGGAAATCAAGGAAAGGAGGCCATGTTCCCCTTGTGGGACATGGAGAATGGGGGACAGATGCAACTAAGACAAAGGTCTTTTTTTTTTTGGTGTTTATTTGCCATATGTATATGGTTGTGATGGTTAATTTTATGTGTCAACTTGACTTGGCCATAGAGTACCCAGAATGTGGTAAAATATTATTCTGGGTGTTTCTGTGAGAATGCTTTTGGATGATGTTATATTAAAGTGGTAGACTAAGTAAAGAAGATTGCCCTCTCTGATGTCAGTAGGCCACATCCAACTAGTTGAAGTTCTGAATAGAACAAAAATGCTGAACTTTCCCTGAGTCAGAGAGAATTTCTCTGGCCTGACTGCCTTTGAACTGGGATATTGACTTTTTCAAACCTTTGGACTCAATGAAACACATGTTCTTCCTGGGTCTTGAGCTTGCCAGACTACAGACTGGAGCCCACCACTACTCCTCCTGGCTCTCAGACTGGAGCTACACCATTGTCTTTTGAGTCTCTAGTTTGCAGCCCTACCCTGCAGATCTTGAGTCCATAAGTCACATGAGCCAATTTCTTATTAAAAAAATCTCTTCTACATGAATATGCCTTCCATTGATTCTGTTTCTCGGAGAAACCCTGGCTAATATAAAGGTGAAGGTTCTGCTTAAATCTTTTGCCTAGTTTTTATTGGATCATTGCTTTTATTTTTGAGTTTTGAGAGTTCTTTACATATTCTGAGGACAAGTCCTTTATTGGATATGTGATTTGCAAATACTTTCCCCCAGGTTGTGGCTTATCTTTTAATTTTCTTAACAATGAATTTTGCAAAGAAAAAATTTTAATTTTGATGTCAAATTCATTCATTTTTTTCCTTTTGTGGATCATGCTGTTGGCCTAATCCAAGGGCATGATGAGTGCGCCCCCTCTGTTTTCTTCTGAGACTTTTGCAGTTTTATATTTTACATTGACATTTTGAGTTAATTTTTGTACATGGCATGTGTTATATGTCAAAGTTCATTTTTTAGCATGTGGACAGCCAGTTGTTCCAGGACTATTTGTTGAGAAGATGGCCCTTTCTGCGGAACTGATTTTTTTCTTTAAAATTTTATTCCAGGGGTGCCTAGATGGCTCAGTTAGTTAAGCAACTGCCTTTGGCTCAGGTCATGATCCCAGGGTCCCAGGATTGAGCCCGCGCATCTGGCTCCCAGCTCAATGGGGAGCCTGCTTCTCCCTCATCCTCTGGCCCTCCCCACCACTGGTGGGTTCTCTGTCTCTCATGTGTGCTCTTTCATAAATAAATAAATAAATAAATAAATAAATAAATAAATAAATAAAATTTTATAAATAAATAAAATTTCATTCCAATTTCAGAGTGTCCAAAGGAACACTGTCAAGGAATTGGAGTCTAGAGGACTGTGTGTTCCAAAGAAAGCAGAGAGAGCTCAATAGAAATTTTGGATTTTCTCTCATGCTTTCTATAAGGATTATAGCTCTGGACATCCATCAGTGGCTAAAAGGTGAGCTGTATCATCAAATAAAGATTTCATGTTTTCCAAGTAGCACCAGGCTTAAAGAGGCAAGACAATGGCTAACACATCATGACAAAATTTCATCTAAGCATTTCCCCAAATTCAAATCTTATCTTGGCACAATATTCTGGAGTACTTTACCTGTGCTCTGAAACCCAAGAAAGCCAACAACCTCTTTCTCAAAGACCTGTAACAACTCTGCTTCCTGGTTGTCACAGTTTACAATCCATTTTTATGCTTATTACAATACCTTGTATACTCATTAGAATAAGCAGTGGCATTAAGAGAAGCAGAGACTAAAAATGCACCCTTGATGAAAAGATGAAGTTTAGTGGTTAGAATTTTTGCTTACAAAAATAGATTAGAACCTAGATTATAAAAATAATTTAGATTATTTTAAAAATTCAGGGTAGTCTGAAAAACTAAAATTGAATTTTGTCACATTTACATGTTCATTCCTGTTTTTGTGACATTTTATCAATCAGCCCAGGAGCTGGAAACTGACTTCTTTATCTTACAATTAAAAAAAAAAAAGTTAATTTGCTATAAGTAACAATTTGTCTTGAAAACCCAAAGTTTATTTTAAAATTAAGTTGAGAAAAAAAAAAGAAAAAAAATGAGAAAAAAAATAAAATAAAATTAAGTTGATCCCTCTTCACTGTGGTCCTTCAGAGGAACTTCTAAACTTCACATTTGACTGGAGGCAGCAGTCAGCAAACAGGAATAATAACCTGCGGAAACCAGCAGCATGCCAGACAGCGCTTGTGAAGGAAGCAGGAAAAGCGAGTGTCAAAGCACCCCAGAGCTCCCTCATGCCCGAGTGTTATGAGAGCTTGTTGCCAGTGATCTTGGGAAACTCTTCAAGGGGAATTTGGTTCAAGTCTTTAATTCATTGTAAAGAACCAGCTACAACATCCCTTTTATTTTTCCCAGGCCATACACATGCACTTGCCTGCTCCCCTTCTTCTCTTGCATCCGGGAGGCAATCAAGTCAAAGCAGATGTTACTTAGGACTCTTCGGATATTGATTTCAGGTACTTTTGATCCACTTATGATTCTAGATCATATGCATTCAGCTAACTCTCTGAGATGGTGATGTAAGCTTAGAATGGTCTCTGGCCACATGCTCCCCCATCCCCACTCCGAGAAGTAAGGTCCATCTAGCACCATGGGAGAGAGTGAGGGGAAGTGCAAAAGGGTCTGAGACTGAGTCCCTGATGCCAGCTCTTCCCTGGGCATCGCCATTAGTCAAACCAATCAATTCCCCTTTTTTCCTTAAATTGCTTTGAAATGACATTCAGTTTCTTGCAAACAAGAGTCCTTACAAATGCATTCCTTAGGGCCAGAATTGTGTACACATATGTGGAGAGGTTTGCAGGGCCAGGTAATAATGACAGCCATCATTTATTGCACACTTAATTTGCACCCAGCTCTATGCTGACCAGGTCCATCATTTCCTTTAATTCTTACAACACTTTTCAGGTGGATATATTACCATCTCCAGGCTTCACATGAGAAAAATGTGGCTCAGAGAGGTTCAATAAGTTGCTTAAATTCACAGCTAACTAAAATGGCACAGCAGGGATTCGAAATGAGGGCTCTCTGACTTCAAAGCCCATGCTCTTTAATCACAGGGTGCTAGAGGTCTTGAAGGGCCAATCCGGCTATCCCAGGAAGCAGGAGAGTCAGGTTCCAACTAACAGATGGCTCTGTGTGCTGATGGAGCATCAGTCAAGTTTGGTCTGCTTGCCCCTCACTGTTCAGTTAATGTGACTGCTGAGATCTTGCCAGAATCAGAGAGTGCTGACTAATCTGAGAAGGTGGCTCATCTTTTCCCTGTCCAGCATGTTGCTAACTCAAAAATCCCTTTACGACAGAACAAGAGGCTTCAAGAAACAGATCATGGCACACCTAATTGGGAGGCTTAGCAGCGGGGAGTCAAGGAGAGAAATTCCTGAGACTGATTCTCAGAGAGAACTTTCTGAGCAGCTTTCAGAATATAAGGCAGGAGTGGAGCCCTTGAAAAGCGTGTACTTCCTAGAGAAAGCCTGTTTTATTAATTTTTTAAAAAATATGAAATTTTTACTCTCTCAGCTAACTTGGGAATCTGGGGGCTCAGTTGTTGAGTGTCTGCCTTCGGCTCAGGGCGTGATCCGGGGGTCCTGGGATGGAGTCCCACATCAGGCTCCCCACAGGGAGCCTGCTTCTCCCTCTGCCTCAGTCTCTGCCTCTCTCTGTGTCTCTCAGGAATAAAATCCTTTTCAAAAATGAAATGATTAAGATTTGGCACACCTGATTGGAATCCTCTCCCTTGTTATAGTCTCATCTCATGACTGATGGTGGCATTTTCCATGTAAACTGCTGTGAATTAGCGTTTCTGGTACTTGCAGTCAGAAGCATTCTAACAGATTAGGTGCTCGTGAAGAGTTCGCAGCCCAGAGATATGAGCTGATTGTGTGGGCTTGGCAGAGGGACCAGAGTTGCAGAGAAAGCTGATGGAGGAAGTCAGGGCCATGTGCTGCAGGAACGGCTGGGGGATGTCCTAAGACCCCAGAGAATAAAAGGCAGGGACCTGGGCCCAAAAGAAGCTGGAACATCTGGGCAGAGCCTGGGAGAGCACCTTGTGGGTTAACATGGTTCCTGCACATGAGGAAACAGCTTCTTGCCTCTGAACTTTGGTTCATGCATTCCCTTCTGCCTCGACCACCCTTCCTCCGTCCTGGCCCTTTCTCCCCTGTAAACCGTGGACTCAATGAAAGACTCAATTCAGGCATTACCTCCTCCAGGAAGTCTTACCTGATTACCCTGCTGGGTGCTCCCCTGACCCCCATCCCCATCCCTATCCCTGCCCTCAGAACACTGTTCTAATATTAGGGGTGTGCCTGTCGCACCCACTGTGGCTTGCCCACTTCTGTGTGCCTCAACAAATGGGTGTGGATTGAATGAGTGAGAGAGGAAGAAAGGGAGAGGCTCTAGTTCTGTTCTTGAGTTCCAGGAAGACAGGGGGCGGCATATCATTACTCAGGAAAAAGGCTAGGAGGGGAGGCTGTCCATTCCAGGAACAAAAGTTGAGGGCTCTGGTCTTTTTATCAGCCTTTTTCTAACCATCAAAATAAGAAGCCCCAGGTACCGTGTCCCCTGCACCTTTGTAAGCTCAGTGACTTCTGCACTGTGGTTTCTCTGCAGCAGTACGTAGCCAAGCCTTTGCCATTAAAGAGCCCATGGGGCTGTCCTCAAGACAGGAAGATAGAGCCTCGTAGCCAGTGTTGGAGAGAGGAGTTGCCTAGGCAAGGCCCTAGGTTGGTGGCACCTTCAAAGAGCAGAGGAGGGAGGGCTGAGGTCCTGCGGCCCATGAAGAAAAGGAGAGTGTGGAGAATTGGTCTGGACCTGAGAAGCGTCCGTTAAGTTTAAAAAATGGGCCCCTGGGATCCCTGGGTGGCGCAGCGGTTCGGCGCCTGCCTTTGGCCCAGGGCGCGATCCTGGAGACCCAGGATCGAGTCCCACGTCGGGCTCCTGGTGCATGGAGCCTGCTTCTCCCTCTGCCTGTGTCTCTGCCTCTCTCTCTCTCTCTGTGACTATCATAAATAAATAAAAATTAAAATATAAAAAAAAAAAAAAAAAAAAAAATGGGCCCCTGAAGACCTTACACAGGGTGCTGTTTCACCAGATGCCAAAGAGTTCGCGCCTGTGGCCAAATCTGGAAAGAATGTTTTAAGACCTGGCAGTGGCTAAGCAACTTAGCTCTGCCTTGGAAGCAAAGGCAAACATGAAGACTCCAGAATAATATTCTAAAAATCAGAGCCCCTAAATTTTATTCTACACATGCCAACTCTAATCAGTTGGTATGGACTTTCAATATGGCTAAATTGAGAAGAAATCTAAAGCCATCACCAGAGTTGGTGAAAAAACAAAACAAAACAAAACAAACAAAACAAAACAAAACAAAAAACAGAAAAGTAAAAAAAAAAAGGGGAGAGCTCTGATTAATCCTGTCTGCTATGGGTTTAGGTAAGGAGGACTAGGAAAGAACTTGGAAATCTGAATGAAAGATAAAAGAGGGGGCTTCTTTTTTAAAAATTTAATTTATTAATTTGAGAGAGAGAGGGAGTTAGCACAAGCTGTGGGGAGAGGCAGCTGAGGGAAGAGGCAGAGGGAGAAGTAGAAGCTGACTCCCTGCTAAGCAGGAAGCTTGACACGGGCTCAATCCCAGGCCACACAGGACTCGACCTCAGGACCCCAGGACTAAAATCTGAACCGACGGCAGACACCAAATCACTAAGCCACCCAGGTGCCCCAAGGGGGGCTCCTTAAAGATATTATTGAATGAATTACATCTAGCAGGGCATGTACCTGAGTGGAAATGCCATGGACTTTGTCATTAGAAAGAGCTGAGTTTCAATCCTGATTCTGCCCCATTTCTTAGCCATGTAAGCCTGGGCAATTTACAAAACCCAATGAGTAACAAGGGACTCTGCTGCAGATTTAACAACACGTAACTCTTACATAGCGATTTCTGTGTGCTAGGCATTGTTTTATGACCTTTCCTCACAACAACCCATGAAGTTACTATCCCTGATTTACCAGGGAGGAAGCTAAAAGTTCAGAAGGGTGATACAATTCATGAGGGGCAGAGATTCCCATCCAGGCAGTCTGGCTCTGAGTTCACATTCTTAGCCACCATAATATATACTGTAGCCAACCCCTTTCCATTGCTGATTGCAATCCCTTATGTTATGGGTCAAGCAACCGACATAAGCTCTGTGATTCAACTGTATTCTGTAAGACTCGCACCTGCATAGAACATTTTCTTTTTTAAAGATTTTATTTATTTATTCATGAGAGATAGAGTGAGAGAGGCAGAGACACAGGCAGAGGGAGGAGCAGGCTCCATGCAGGGAGCCGGACGTGGGACTCGATCCCAGGTCCCTGTGTTTACACCCCGGACTGAAGGCAGTGTTAAACCACCAAGCCACCCAGGCTGCCCCCCGCATAGAACACTTTTGTAGAGCACTTCACCTTAACAGTGTGAGCTACAGAGTCATGAACAGGACAGGAGCATGAACTCACCTGATGAAAGGAGAAAAAAGGACAAAATCAGGACTCAGGAATTTGGTCTTTAATGAAACATCTCTGGCCTTTTTATTTTGCTCTAGCATGAAAGGTTTACTCAAGAGCCATCACAATACACAGAACAGTGAAGCCAGATGAGGGAGTCTTCAGCTTGTGGAGGACTCGTTCTTTCTCCCATGCTGGAATGAAGCATTCTTTCACAAAATGGTTTCAGAGCAGGTGCCAACAAACTATGGCCCCTGCATCAAATCCTACCCATTTCTTCTACATAAAGTTTTATTAGAACGTAGCCAGGTTTATTCTTTGATGTTTGGTCTATGGCTAGTGTCACACTACAACAGCAGATCTGAGTAGATGCAAAACAGACCTGATGGCTCACACAGCCACCTTTCTAGCCATTTGCAGAAAAACTGCTGATCCTGGCTCTCCACTCGAGGCCATACTTTCTACATATCAATATGGCACAGGTGATCATCTCATGCCCTGACCTAGGGAAGGAAGAACACCATGGCCCCTTGGGTGTTTGCTATGGGAGATGTGAAATAGGATGTCTATAAGAGAAACCAAAAGGAAACAAATGTGGCCAGAATAGCATACTGCGAAGTGTGCTCTGAGGAATGTTAACCAATGTTTTGTGATAAAACGGTTCCAGGGTCAACTGGGAACTTCTCTGGTAAACAACCTTAAGCAGATTTCTCTACTGCGGGACTTCTCAGGACATTTAAAATGCCATTATGCTTGAGATTTCTCAGAGGGTGATATGGTTCACAGAATGTATTTTCCTCATGGAGCTATGTTCTTCAGAACATTCTTTGGGAAATGTTGAAATAAAAGAAGTATTTAGAATTATGCTTCCTGGGAGCTAGAAATGAAAACTATGTGAACTGTGGCTTCATAAGCATGTCTTTCTCTCAGCAAGGAAAGAGAATGAAGAAGAAATAAAAAGAGCCAGGGTGAGAAAAAAGAAAGAGAGAGAGAGAGAGAGAAGAAAGAAAGAAAGAGAAAGAAAGAAAGAAAGAAAGAAAGAAAGAAAGAAAGAAAGAAAGTAAGTAAGTGTTTGAAGGGAAGAAGGAAGGAAGCAGAGCCCTGGAGAAATACTGTATGAGGATATGAAGAACACCTGGGTGATGGCACCATCAGAGGGAACAGTGTATCAAACGCTGGGTACCACCCAACGCAGAATGTGTGGCCACTGCCAACATCACCATGGTCATCATCAGCACTACCAGAGAAGCTAACCTTCCCTGGGGTCTCGCCACTCTGTAGATTCTGTGTATGTCCTTTACATCTACAATGTCACTTAATTACCTTTTTACAGATGAGAAAACAGAGGCACAGACAAGTAGTAGTCAGAGTCAAAGCTTATAAAGTTTGTAAGTGGCAACGCATAGATGCAACTCTGTGATACGGGCCCAGAGCCCATGTTCTGCCGTGGCACAGCATTGCTCTGCTTGCACCTCACTTGCCTGGGGCCGCAAGCCCACCAGGCAACACAAGAAGGATTCTACAGAAATGTGATACGAAGCCATTTGGAGGAAAAGACAAAATAAGCCAACCCTTGTCATGTTGGATAACCGACCACGCAGGGAGCCAAACAGTTAGAGGACTGATTTCTTCCCCCCATAGGACAGCCAGATGTTTCGACAATATCATGTTTTCTTCCTCTTTCTCTTTCTACTCATGTTAACTATTCCTTCTTAACTCTTATCATAAGTTATCTATCAAGCTTATCCAAAGTACTACATTTGCTCATAAAGTGAATATAAGATAGCTTTTGAATGTTAAAAAAGCATTTTCAAACCAAACACTATAACTACTGTATAAGCCTCATTTAGATTCCCACAACTACCAATTTATTTTTATTTTTATTTTTATTTTTATTTTTTTTTAGGATGACGGCCCACATAACAGCTTTCTTTGACAGATTCTGAAAACATGAATCACAGCTCAAGTAAATCTTTTGTGGCTCAGAAACATACCTACATTTAAATACTAGCATTATCCAGGTCCTAGCTAACCACTGACTTCCATGCCTAAAATATGATGAACATAGTAAATCACACTGGGCAGGGGAGTTAAACCCAGGTCTGGAAAAGCAGTCCAGTCCAGCATGTGAAAAATTTGCACAGAGTAGCCTGGATTTGCTCCAATGGCAAAAAAAAAAAAAAAAAAAAGAAAGAAAGAAAGAAAAAAAGAAAGATGGTTGCCTCGGCCTGGGCCAAGACTGCAAAACATTGACTGGGAGCTCCTGAAGGCGAAGCTGGTGTGGGACAGTCTGCCTCTGCTCCTCGAGCCTATAGCAAACCAAAGGGCCAGGGCAGGGGCCCAGGTCAATGCAAAGACCGCCACGCTGCTCACCCATGTCCGTTTACCTGGTGCAGGTGAAGGCAGGGCTGTGAGCTCCTCCGTCCGGAAGAGCCGTGTGGCAGTGTGATCCTGGCCTTCTAGCCTCCCCGGCGGCCTGGGCTGCTGCCCTGCACGCTGCTTCCGCGGCTTCTAAGGTCCCATTGGAGAGCCCCATGGGTTGGGGAGCCCCACCGCTAGGATCGGTTTCCAAGAGGGTGTGCCTCCCCTGCCCCCGACCCGCCCCCCCCCCCCCCCCCCCCCCGCCCCCCTTTACGCCTTTGCTTGCGTTGACTTTGGAGAGGCTCGGGTTTCTTCCACTCCTGCGCTGGCTGCTGGGGTGAGGCGGCCCCTGAAACCACTTCCAGATGTGCCCGCAGGCTGGCTGGCTCGGCCGGACTTCCTCTCACATCCTCCTCTGGCAGTCTGGGTGCAAATCAGCTCAAAAACAAGGCAGCTCTGGAGGAAAGGATTCAAAGCTGGAGAAGAGCAAATGCTTGGAGGGTGAATTTCCACCACACATTGGGTCTAAGTAAACTTTGGAAAAGCAGAAATGGAAAAATTAAGTTCATACTGATTTTAAGAATCTCATCATAGCGACTAGTTTCTCCTCAAATCTCCCAGTCATTAAAATGCTGTGGTCCCCAAATTAAAGCCCAGATAACAGCTCTCATCTCATTTCACCAAGGCAATGATAACAATAGAATTTTTAAGGTGGTTTTGAGCCAGAACATGAAAAGGAATCAGTCAGGGAATGAACCCCACCCAGCTCTGGGCTGTTCTGTTTCTGCTATTGATTCTCAGAAACCCAGGAAATGGTGCCAGCACATTGCCTGGGATCATGGAATTTATTTCTGCAACCTCTCTCTTAACTCCTATAAGGAAATGAGGATCCCTCTGCTCACTGGCTTTTTCTAAAGTGGTGTTTCCCAATAGAAATATAATGCAGGCCACTCTGTAATTTTAAATTTTCTAGTAGTCATTTTAAGATAAGTACAAAGAGGGATCCCTGGGTGGCACAGCGGTTTGGCGCCTGCCTTTGGCCCAGGGCACGATCCTGGAGACCTGGGATCGAATCCCACGTCAGGCTCCTGGTGCATGGAGCCTGCTTCTCCCTCTGCCTGTGTCTCTCTCTGCCTCTCTCTCTCTCTCTGTGACTATCATAAATAAATAAAAATTAAAAAAAAAGATAAGTACAAAGATAAGTACCTAGCTGGCTCTGTCAGAAGAGCATTCAGGTTATGAGTTTGAGCCCCACATAGGGTACAGAGATTACTGAAATAAATAAATAGATAAATTTTTGAAGAGCGAGGGGGAGAGAGGGAGAGAAGGAGAGGAAGACAGAGAGAGAGAGAGAGAGAGAGAGAATAACTCTGCACCAGGCACTGGGCTGAGCATTAAATTAAAAAAAAAAAAAAGGTCTAAAGAGGTAAAATTAATTTTAATGATATATTTTACTTAACCCAATATATACAAAATATTATTTCAACATGGAATTAATACAAAATATTATAACAAGATATTTTACATTCTTTTTTGTATTAAGTCTGAAATCTGGTGTGTGTCTTACATTTGTGGCACATCTCAATTCAAACACTAAATTTCATCAGAAACAACTGGTATGTATTTATATTTCATATAATTTACAGATTAACAATTAGGCTCACATACTCAGGTTGTTCCAAGCATACTTAAAAGCTTTCCAATAACTGAATCAAGTATCAGTTTTTCAACCTAAATTCATTAACATGAAGTACAATTTAAAAGTCAGTTCCTGGGCAGCCCGGGTGGCTCAGCAGTTTAGCACTACCTTCAGCCCAGGGCGTGATCCTGGAGTCCCAGGATTGAGTCCCCCGTCAGGCTCCCTGCATGGAACCTGCTTCTTACCTCTGCCTGTGTCTTTGAGCCTCTCTCTCTCTCTCACGAATAAATAAAGTCTTAAATAAATAAATAAATGAAAAGTCAGTTCCTTGGTTGCACTAGTCACCTATTACATGCAGAGCAGCAGTATGAGTAGTGGCCACTGTACTGGACGGTGCAGCTCTAAAGGGTGGGTTGATTGTTTTTTTCAGACTTGAACTTGGAGAGCGGGAATGTCTGAATACCTTCCCTTTGTACAGGACTTTGAACACTGACAAAGCATCTTCACATTTTCTATTTCATTTTCTTCTTATAACATTCCCATAAGATAGGCTGAACAGAGATGTTGTTCACCAATTTGCAGATCAGCAAATTGAGGTCTTGGGCATGTTAAAGTCCTAAGTTCCAAAGTAAGATGGTGGATAAAGCCAGGACTGGAATTCCTCTCAGTAGGTCTCTCACCCTTTTCTCCCTTGAGGCACATGATTCAAAAATGAGGATTTTTGGCTGCAACTCTAAGGGCTAAACTGCATTCAGGGCTTTCGCATTCTTCAGCATCCAGTCAGGGTGCAGATGGAGTTGTCTGTTGCCCTGGTGGTGTTCCCTCACATACTCCTATCCTAAGGCCCTCATACGATCCAGCAAGAATGCCGTTTTTCTTTGGAGCAGGCTTGATATTATGCTATTCTTCTTTTCTCTTTACTTCCAGGAGGTGTGCTGTATCTTAAAGCACAACTTTACTCAACGTTTGAGCTAACAGACATGGTTGTGAAGTATTCATCTTTGGTTGCAGCAGGTGCACCTGACACATGGATAGCATGCAGGAAGTGAGAAGGCCCAGCAGCAGCACAGACAACTGTACCCTGAGCACTCCTGCTCCAGTCCTCATGGCCCTCACGTGAGCAAAAATACCACCACTTCTTGGCTCAGGGCTTGCTGCTACCCTTCCAGAATCATGTGCTATCAGGAGCGGCAGGACGGTCAGTCAGATATGCCCCAAAGTATCATTGGGGGAAAGCCCTCAAGCTGACCCCTGTCTACTCCAGTTTCCTCCAAAGGCTGGGGCTCCCCTCCCACCACCTTTGCATCTCTCATCCACCTAGCAGAATGCCTGACCCAGTGTGAGACCCAGTAGCTAAGTAGGTTCAGAGAGGATGACAACCAAAGTACTCCAGAGGGGGGCTCACAACTGAAATGGTTCTGCTGTTTTCATAGACTCTGCTTGCTATTCATATTGGCTTCCATCTGGACCTAAATCTCTCTGCTCACTGTTCTTTGTACACTTTCTCTTTGATGCCCTACTGTCTCCAACTGGGGATTCTCTCTCCTTTATTTCTAGTGGACCATGTCCTGAGGATGCAAGAGGCTTATTACCTATGACCTAGATTTCTGCATTGTGGGCACATGTATCCTTTTCTGGGGAAGAAAAGAGGAGAAAAGAAAGAGACAGGTTTTAAGGGATACTCCAGTAAGTGCAGTGGCTGCCAGCATGGGCTCTGGGGATGGACAGACCCGACTGTTAGCTCAGATGTTATACTGCACACATCACTCAGAATCTCACCTGTGGTTTCCTCAGCTGTAGTGTCAGGAGCCTCCTAGTGAGCACTGAGTAAGGGAAGTACATGGAAGTCATCACAGTCATCCCTCCTTGTCTTCCGGGAGTCTGCTCCCAGACCCCCAGGGGGTGCATGAAACCATGGAGAGTTCCAAAACTCTATGTATACTATTGTTTTTGCTATACATATATACCTACAGTAAGGGGTGATCTATGCATTAGGCACAGAAATTAACAACCATAATGATAAAGTTGAACAATTATAACAATATACTGTAAGAAAAGCTATGTGAATGTAGTTTCTCTCTCTCTCTCAAAAGATCTCATTGTACTGTTCTCACTCTTCTTGTGATGATGTGAGATGACAAAATGCCTGCGTGATGACATGAAGTGGACAAAGTGACACGAATGACGCCGGCATTATGACGCAGTGTTCGGCTACATCGTCTTCTGACCATCCATTGTCAGAAGGCAGATATTCCACTTCCTGACTATGGCTGACCAAGGGTAACAGAATCCTCAGAAGCGAAACTGCCAATAAGGGCGGGGGGGGGAGGGGACTACTGTATTTTTACTGTTGGATGAAAACAACCCTCTTCAAGGTATAAACTAGGAAAAGGAATTATAACAGTAAGTTATTTGTAACTTTTTCTTAAAAAGTCCAAAAGAGTGATATGATGTTGCAAACGCCACCAGTAGCCTACTTAATAACCCTCTCTGCTTCCTCCTTTGAAATAGAAACATTCTTTCGTGTGGGGGCAGCAATTTCCCAGTTAAAAACACTTACCTCCTCAGACATCCTGCATCTAGGGTGGCACATGAGCAGAAAGAAGTCAGCCATCTGTGACTTCCTAAAAAGCTATTGTGTTCCTGGCAAAGAGCCGTTAGGGGCTTCTTGCCATTTCTTCCTGTCTGAAATCCAACCTTGATGCCTGGAGGTGAACTCTCCATCTTGCAGCTCTGGAGATAAAAGGTCCACACTGTACTTCTGCACATGGCCACATCAGCCATGCACAGATTAGTGTTGAACTGTCAGGGTCCTGGCAGGATACAGATGGCTCACTCCAGAAGGTTAATGGTGGAGACTCTGAAAAAAGGCACTATTTGAAAAGGTCAGTATTAAGGAAACACAGTAGCGTGGAATTAGCAACTGCAGGAATTAGCAGGTTGTAACCTGGAAGGATAAGGCAAGGGAGTGGCTACTAGGACTGGGAAAGTAGGTACATGGACAAGGCTACCCAACAGGAGCAGCCTGTGTTGACTAACAAAAGGGACCAGGGGACTAGTTACCCTAAGTTACCTCCAATCTCCTGTTGGTGGTGCCTTCCACTGGCTAAACCATACTGGAAGTCAGAGAGCAGGGGAGCTCAAGAGACATAATATCTTTAAGTCAGCCTCTCAGGGCACTGAACATGTTGAAGAAGATTGGAGGGTGGATCTGTATAAGCAAATAGGAAATACCCTTGCACAACGTGCACAGGGTCCCCTGGTAGCCCTGCGCGTGTTAAGGAGGGCAGAGCAAGAACACAGGAGGAGCCTAATTCCCTGCTGGCACTGGGAGTCACCAGAGCAGCAATGAACTAAGTATTCTGAAACACCTAACCATGTGAGGAAAACAAACCATCACGTGGGCATGTCATTCTGGTCAGATTTCAGTTGTGTGTCTGAGTGCAGTTCTATGGGATTTATATGCATCTTCTTTTTGTGGTATCATCAGCTGACACGATGTATATCTGAGTTTATTTTTTTATTAGTTGAGAGTCAAATGTTCATCCTTACTTCTTACCCAATAGGCCTGCCTTGGCTGAGTGTACTGCTTTGTAGATAAGGCCTTAGATAAAATCTATTAAGGCTGATAAATGGACTAGAAGGAAGGAAGCAGCTTAGTATAGCAGCAATGAATCACTACACTGGGTCTGGCTGATGGCCTCGATTATCGCCTCGTCTTTCAGGGCTGGGTTCCAAGATCACCCACCTGGGGTAGGACGTATAACTAGAGGAGCCTCAGTTCCTCTCTTTTTCCTGATGGGACTCAATGACTGGTCATCTTTTCGTCCCATGCTGAGGCACTCAGGACTCTTTCCTGCTACCCCCTAAGCTGCAGCAGTTGTGCCTGCACCTGCCTCTCTACCTGTTGGCCCTCTTTCTCACTCCAATGAAGTATTTTTCTTCCTTGATTCTGAGTTCCCTGTTCTGGGAACTGATGTAGGCTCTCTCTGGCTTAGAGTCCTGGCTTGCTCTTGCCTGCTGCCTTTGCCATGCCTTGGCCACATCTCTAGCCAAGACACATGGCCAGAGCCCTGTGATCTGTGAATAGGTCTCTCAGACACCATCTGCTTCTTTTAACTCAGGAGCACTGCCTGCCCCACCTCTCTGCTGTTGAGTCCTGCCCCCCTGCCGCCACTCCCTAAAACTCCCTCCTAAACCTCTGCCAATAAGACCTTGGCCTGAATCCTTAGTTGAAACGAAGGTATCCCTTGGACATGGCAATTTACACTCTTGGCTGAAAACACAGCCGTCTGCCACCTCCTGGTACCAGCCTCTTCCTCTCCAGCCAACTCCTCAGTGGCTCAGAAGGAAGAGCAGAAACAATAGTGATGTAATGAGAACGACAAAGATGACACAGGTGAGATAGCCTACTACCTACTAAGTGCTAACTACCTGCCAGGCATCACCTCGTGCAGCCTAGCCCTGGCTTTGTGTGGCAACGGCACAAACACCAGTTTTCATGGTTCAGGTCAATGACATCAGGCCCTCTGCATAGTTCACAGTTTGCATCTGTTACCATAGTACATTAACAGTGAGTACTTGCCCAAGGACAAACTTTGCTGCTAGCTTTTAGTCCATGAAATTACTATGCAAATAACAGACCCAAATCCTGATCCATAACCAATCATGTCGCTTCCATCAGTTAGCCAGTGGTTGGTCACTGGACATTTGCTATTTGGTTTATGTACAGACAAAGCATGTGGTCATGTCACCTCCTTAATTCCTGGTGATAAACTCTTGCGATGTTTACAAAAATGAATAATAGAGAGAATTGGCCAACAAAGATAATAGGGTAGCAAATAAACAAAAAGTGATAATGACTAGAGTGAAGTTCAAATCAAAGGTAAATGGAGGTAGAGAAGAAATAGCTGGCTGTGGGATGACACTGTCACCAGGCAACTCTGGACATGCAGCCAGAAGAATTGAGTAAAGGTAACTTTATGAACATGAATGCAGAAACTGGTTGTGTAGAAAAGGATGAAGATGTTCCCAGGGAAGAGACATGGATAAAAAATTCATCTTAAAGGAGCTCTCAAAGATATTTCACGACATTGAAAGTGCAAAGAATAAAATATGGAAAGCTAACCCAAAGCTGGAAAAGAGTATGACAATTTGCCAAGGCACAGAAAAGATGCTCATTCTGTACAGTAAGTTTTATGATGGTAAGGCAAGCACTACTCAAACTACTCTTGATAAGTTTTATTTCTTTTTTAAAGATTGTAGCTATTTATTTGAGAGAGAGAGAGCAAGCGAGGGAGGGAGTCCGATGTGGGACTCGATCCCAGGACCCCAGGATCATGACCTGAGCTAAAGGCAGACACTCAACCAAGTGAGCCCCCAAGGTGCCCCACTCTTGATAAGTTTTAAACAAACAAAAATCCAAAAAACCCAAAAATGTAACTCTCAATGTTTCTAATGATTCAAATTATAGTAAAGTAAATAAATACTAGGTCTACTAATTTTCTCATTTCCCTAGGCATTTAAAACCAACAGTAAGAGTATTAAATACTTTTATGAAAATGTTTAAAGATCACAGCACAGGGGTGCCTAGGTGGCTCAGTGGGTTAAGCATCTGCCTTGAGCTCAGGCTGTGATCTTAGAGCCCTGGGATTGAGCCCCACATCTGGCTTCCTGCAGAGCAAGGAAATCTGCTCCCTTCCCCATCCCCCACTCATGCTCTCTCTCTCTCTCTCAAACAAATAAATAAAATCTTAAAAAAAAAAAAAAATCACAGCACAATTGCAATCTTTCCCATTGAGATTTAAGATCCCTTTGCAACTTATATGGTCATTTTACAGAACTACACTACTGGTGCGCCTGCATGGCTCAGTCAGTTGGGTGTTTGACTCTTGGTTTTGGTTCAAGTTTTGATCTCATGGGCTATGGGATGGAGCCCCACACCAGGCTCCAAGATCTGAGCTTAAGTGGGGGAGTTTGCTTAGAGGTTCTCTCCCTCTGCCCCTCCCCTTACTCTCTCTCTCTCAAATAAATAAAATCTTAAAAAAAAAAATACAATAGCCAAACTGTGGAAGGAGCCTCGGTGTCCATCGAAAGATGAATGGATAAAGAAGCTGTGGTCTATGTATACAATGGAATATTCCTCAGCCATTAGAAACGACAAATACCCACCATTTGCTTCAACATGGATGGAACTGGAGGGTATTATGCTGAGTGAAGTAAATCAATTGGAGAAGGACAGTGTATATTCTCATTCATTTGGGGAATATAAATAATAGTGAAAGGAAATATAAGGGAAGGGAGAAGAAATGTGTGGGAAATATCAGAAAGGGAGACAGAACATAAAGACTCCTAACTCTGGGAAATGAACTAGGGGTGGTGGAAGGGGAGGAGGGTGGGGGGTGGGGGTGAATGGGTGACAGGCACTGAGGGGGGCATTGACGGGATGAGCACTGGGTGTTATTCTGTATGTTGGTAAATTGAACACCAATAAAAATTAATTTATTAAAAAAAGATTTACATATGCACAAGGGTTAATATATTTCTGTGCTATAGATTCTAGATTACATAATTATTTCTATTGTGTAAGTGTATGTGGAAAACAGAAAGCTGTAGTGGATGGTGCTGCTCTAGCCTTTCAAGATTCCCTTAGAGAAGGTCCCTTCATCCCACGCTACTTTTTCTCCTTCACTCCTGCTCTCCCATATCAAACACCCATCATGTATCTGGACTTGCCACATAGCAGGAATTAAGATCATGGGATTTAGAATTCAGTGGATGTAGCCATTTACTAGCCATGTGGTCCTTTATTCATCCACTGAATCGGAGAAGGACAAACAGTGTATATTCTCATTCATTTGGAGAATATAAATAATAGTGAAAGGGAATATAAAGGAAGGGAGAAGAAATGTGTGGGAAATATCAGGAAGGGAGACAGAACATAAAGACTCCTAACTCTGGGAAACAAACTAGGGGTGGTGGAAGGGGAGGAGGGCGGGGGAATGGGGAGGAATGGGTGACGAGGGAGGTGGTTTTGATTTGTATTTGTGTGATTGTGTGATTGAGGTGATTTGATTTGTATTTCCCTGATGGCAAGTGATGCAGAGCATTTTCTCATGTGCATGTTGGCCATGTCCATGTCTTCCTCTGTGAGATTTCTCTTCATATCTTTTGCCCATTTCATGATTGGATTGTTTGTTTCTTTGGTGTTGAGTTTAATAAGTTCTTTATACATCTTGGAAACTAGCCCTTTATCTGATATGTCATTTGCAAATATCTTCTCCCATTCTGTAGGTTGTCTTTTAGTTTTGTTGACTGTATCCTTTGCTGTGCAAAAGCTTCTTATCTTGATGAAGTCCCAATAGTTCATTTTTGCTTTTGTTTCTTTTGCCTTTGTGGATGTATCTTGCAAGAAGTTATGTGGCCAAGTTCAAAGAGGGTGTTGCCTGTGTTCTCCTCTATGATTTTGATGGAATCTTGTCTCACATTTAGATCTCTCATCCATTTTGAGTTTATCTTTGTGTATGGTGAAAGAGAGTGGTCCAGTTTCATTCTTCTGCATGTGGATGTCCAATTTTCCCAACACCATTTATTGAAGAGACTGTCTTTCTTCCAATGGATAGTCTTTCCTCCTTTATTGAATATTAGTTGACCATAAAGTTCAGGGTCCCCTTCTGGGTTCTCTATTTTGTTCCATTGATCTCTGTGTCTGTTTTCGTGCCAGTACCACACTGTCTTGATGACCACAGCTTTGTAGTACAACCTGAAATCTGGCATTGTCATGCCCCAAGCTATGGTTTTCTTTTTTAAAATTCCCCTGGCTATTCGGGGTCTTTACTGATTCCATACAAATCTTAAAATAATTTGTTCTAACTCTCTGAAGAAAGTCCATGGTATTTTGATAGGGATTGCATTAAACGTGTAAATTGCCCTGAGTAACATTGACATTTTCACAATATTAATTCTGCAAATCCATGAGCATGGAATATTTTTCCATCTCTTTGTGTCTTCCTCAATTTCTTTCAGAAGTGTTCTATAGTTTTTAGGGTATAGATCCTTTACCTCTTTGGTTAGGTTTATTCCTAGGTATCTTATGCTTTTGGGTGCAATTGTAAATGGGATTGACTCCTTAATTTCTCTTTCTTCAGTCTCATTGTTAGTGTATAGAAATGCCATTGATTTCTGGGCATAGATTTTGTATCCTGCCACGCTACCAAATTGCTGTATGAGTTCTAGCAATCTTGGGGTGGAGGCTTTTGGGTTTTCTATGTAGAGTATCATGTCATCGGCGAAGAGGGAGAGTTTTTCTTCCTTGCCAATTTGAATGTCTTTAATGTCTTTTTGTTGTCTGATTGCTGAGGCGAGGACTTCCAGTACTATGTTGAATAGCAGTGGTGAAAGTGGACATCCCTGTCTTGTTCCTGATCTTAGGGGAAAGGCTCCCAGTCCTTCCCCATTGAGAATGATATTTGCTGTGGGCTTTTCGTAGATGGCTTTTAAGATGTCGAAGAAAGTTTCCTCTATCCCAACACTCTGAAGTGTTTTGATCAGGAATGGATGCTGTATTTTGTCAAATGCTTTCTCTGCATCTAATGAGAGGATCATATGGTTCTTGGTTTTTCTCTTGCTGATATGATGAATCACATTGATGGTTTTACGAGTGTTGAACCAGCCTTGTGTCCCAGGGATAAATCCTACTTGGTCATGGTGAATAATTTTCTTTTTTTTTTTTTTTTTGTTTTGTTTTGTTTTGTTTTGTTTTTGGTGAATAATTTTCTTAATGTGTTGTTGGATCCTATTGGCTAGTATGCATATGTAAATCTATGTGTACTTCTGAATCCACCTTTTCTTGATCCTTCAGGATCTTGCTCCATCAAGTGTGAATTCTCCTCCAGGTAGGCCTCGTTGTTTAGCTCAAGTAACTCTCATTTCCAACCTTATTCTCCCTTCCCTCCTTATTGAGGCTGAAAACAAACAAACACAACTACTTTCCCAGACTTCTGTAGCCACCCTCCTGAAGATGAACCCCAATGTCTGTTCTCCTTTCTCTGTAGCAGAAACTTGAACATTAGCTGGGGACATGGCCATTCTAAATAAAAACATGTCCCATACTTTCTTTCTTTTTTAAAGATTTTATTTATTTATTCCTGAGAGACAGAGAAAGAGAGGCAGAGACACAGGCAGACGGAGAAGTAGGCTCCCTGCGGGGAACCCAATGTGGGACTCAATCCTGGGACCCCAGGATCATGCCCTGAGCCGAAGGCAGATGCTCAACCACTGAGCCACCCAGATGCCCTGTCCCAGACTTTCTTCAACTAACTGTGGCCTTGTGACTAACTTCTGGCTAATGGGATGTAAACAGAAATAATATATATAATTCCAGAATGTGTTCTGGAGAAGGGAACATTCTTTTCCCTTACTCTTTCCTGTTGGCTGGAATGTAGATGCAATAGCTAGAGCTGAAGCAGCCATCTCAGACCATGAGTTGGAAAGAGGAAATTTTTTAAAAAGATTTATTTATTTACTCCTGAGAGGCACAGAGAGAGAGGCAGAGACACAGGCAGAGGGAGAAGCAGGCTCCATACAGGGAGCCGGACGTGGGACCGGATCCCAGGTCTCCAGGATCACACCCTGGGCTGAAGGCTGCGCTAAACCGCTGAGCCACCTGGTCTGCCTGGCTTTTACTTTGATAACCACTTCCACTTCTGTGAAATTCCTTTCACCTGTGGCTTCTTAATCTCACCTGCTTCCCTTTCAACCTCTCTGGCTCCTCATTCTCTGTTTCTTTCATTAGTGCCTCCTTCTGTTTTTACCTCTTAAGTGTTGGGTTCTTCAGGGTGCTCTTCTGCCTCACTCTTCTCTTTCTACATTCTCCTCCTAGGTGGTAACTTCCATTCCTAGAGTTTCAAAGATTGAGAATCAGAGACCTATTCTAAATTCCTCACTAAGGGGGATCCCTGGGTGGCACAGCAGTTTAGCGCCTGCCTTTGGCCCAGGGCGCAATCCTGGAGACCCGGGATCGAGTCCCACGTCAGGCTCCCGGTGTATGGAGCCTGCTTCTCCCTCTGCCTATGTCTCTGCCTCTCTCTCTCTCTCACTGTGTGCCTATCATAAATAAGTAAATTCCTCACTAAGCAGAATTAAGCCAAAGCTGCTGTGGTAAAATAGCATCGCCCTCCGCCCCTCTTTTTTTAAAAGAATTTATTTACTTATTCATGAGAGACAGAGAGGCAGAGACACAGGCAGAGGGAGAAGCAGGCTCCCTGCAGGGAGCCCGATGTGGGACCCGGGACTCCAGAATCACGCCCTGGGCCAAAGGCAGATGCTCAATCACTGAGCCACCCAGGTGTCCCTGGATCCATCGTTTCTTTTTTTTTATTTTTATTTATTATTTATTTATTTATTTATGATAGTCACAGAGAGAGAGGCAGAGACACAGGCAGAGGGAGAGGGAGAAGAAGCAGGCTCCATGCACCAGGAGCCCGATGTGGGATTCGATCCCGGGTCTCCAGGATCGCACCCTGGGCCAAAGGCAGGCGCTAAACCGCTGCGCCACCCAGGAATCCCTGGATCCATCCTTTCTAACGGAAACATTTATGTATGTGACAAAGAAACATTAATACATAAATATTCATAGACTCCTTTGTTTCCAGCCATCTTCCCTCTCTTTTCCAAAATTCTCTTTGACCATATTGCAAAATTGGGGTAATCAGTGACAGGATGAACTTGAGAAGCAGCAGCTGAAAGAACAGTGAGAATTGGGCACCTGGGTGGCTCAGTAGTTGAGCATCTGCCTTTGGCTTAGGGCATGATCCTGGGATCTAGTCCTGCATCTGGTTCCCTGCAGGGAACCTGCTTCTCCCTCTGCCTATGTCTCTGCCTCTCTCTGTGTCTCTTATGAATAAATAAATCTAAACATATATATAAATAAAAATTAAAAAGGTAGAGAATCACTTCTGAAAGGAAAAGTTTAGAGGGATGAGGAGGTGGAGAGGCAGGCTCATGGCTGAGGGAGCTAGGGTACAGGGGATGATACAGCCATAGCAGAGAAATTGCAAATGATAAGAGATGAGGAATTTTAGGAAATTTGCTGTATGTTGTGTGTATTTCCTCTCCCGTACCTTCTTAAGAGTGTGAGATAGATTTAAATTGCTTTCAAAAATTTTTTTTTCTTCTGGAATTGTTTCTCTTCGAGTGTCTTTATAGGACCACATGATAAGGCAGCTGTTAGCCCTACCAGAATTACATATATGACTGTGAGCAGAGGAGCCTTGTGTGTGATTCCTGGTCCCAATCTGCTTCTGCTGTGTCCACGGGAGAACTAGTCTACGTCTCTGTGCCTCACTCCCCCGGGCACGATGGGGAGACACCAGCATCCACGTCACTGGAGTGTTGGGATTATCACGACTTATACACATGGCGAGGAGGGCAGCGTTCGGCGACGGAAGACTCTCAGATGTCCGCCAGCAACCAAACCACAGCTTCCCGCCTGCTGAAAGAAAGAAACAAACAAACAAAACGCCTTTCGCGGCGGGCTGTTGCTAAACTTCCTGGCACGACTCCCAACACAGCGTCCAGGGTCTGACGTGCCGCAGCAGGGTCAGCTCCGAGCGTCCCGAGGCGCGGGCGCCGGGCCCCCTTTGCCGCCCTGCCTCCTCGTCCCTCCCCTCCATTCGCCGGCGTCCTCGGCGCCCGCGGCCCAGGCTCTCGGCCTCCTCCCCGCGCTCCCGGTACTCCGAACCTCCACAAGAAGCGGTTCTCCCCGCGGCGCTGTAGCTGTTCCGGGGCTGACTGGCCCGCACATCCTCGGTGCTCAGTTAAAGTGGCCGTAAGGGAAAACGCTGAACCTTCTCCAGCAACACGACCCGGGGGGCCCTGGGTGGGGAGCGGAGACTCGGTTGGTCGAGGCTTTACACCCGAAGGCCCGTTGCCAAAGGCGCTCGGCCCGGACCCCGCGCCCCGGGGTGAGGGCGAGGCGACCCTACCGGCATCCCGCGGCTCCGCGCCCGCCTCCTCCGCGCCCCGGCGCCCGCGGTCACGTGACCTCGTCCCCGGCGCACAGCGGGAGGCGGGTCCCCGCCCGCCCGCCCCGGGAGCCGCGGCGCCGGAGCGGGCGCGGTGCATTGTGGGCAGAGGGGCGGGGGTTGGGAAAATGGCGGCTCCCAGCCTCCTCAACTGGAGGCGGGTTTCCTCCTTCACGGGGCCGGTCCCCCGCGCCCGGCACGGACACCGGGCCGTGGCCATCCGGGAACTGATGATCATCTTTGGAGGGGGCAATGAGGGCATTGCGGACGAGCTGCACGTCTACAACACGGGTAGGCGCGGCGGCCGCTCTACGGCCCCGCCTGTGGGAGCCGCGGAGGGGGAGGGGAGGCGAGGCGGCGGCCGAGGCCCTGACAGCTGTCACCGCCGGGTCACTGCCTCTTCGGGCGGGCAGCGGGGACTGCGGCTCAGCCGGGCGGCCGGGGTTCCGCAGCGTCCTGGGTGGCAGCTCCGTCTCCGCCGGGCCCGCGGGGTGGAACCGGGCCCAGAGCGGGGAGCGCCGGCCCTCAGGCGGGCGGCCCCGGACCCCCCCCCCCCAGGCCCTCGGGCGGACGTAGGCGAGGGAGAGAGACGGTTTCCACCCGCCTGGGCCTCTCCCCGAAGGCTCGCTCACTCCGGGGGCCGGGATCCCTCCCCTGTCAAAAACCCAAACCAGCTCCAAACCCGAGCTGCTCTGGGCCTGTGTCGCCTTTGCCTGCGGTCTTTCCTTTGGAGGAAATGAATCAGGGCTGGGGGGGGGGGGTGGCTGGGGGCCGGTGAGGCCTGGTACTTTCACCCCAAATACAACAGCGTATCTGGCAGGTGGGAGCCAAGATTTTTCCTCCACTGCTGACCCTCCTAACTGGCGGGGAAGTGGTTGGCGAGACCGGCGCCTGCTCCCCGCATAGGTTTGTGTGCTGAAGCTCAGCTGGGCGGCGCTCGCGGGAGGGGCCTGTCCGCCTGAGCACCGCTGCAGTCACTAGTGCCTTCGAGGCCTCCGGATAAAAGGAGGGTGGAATGTCATGCTCCCCAGCTTGTGACCCGGCCAGCTAGCAACAGGAAGCTGTTTCCTCGGTATAAGGCTGATTGCAGAGTTTTGGGTCTATGTCATGATCAGTGACTTTGACCAAATAGCTTAATCATAGTGGTCGTTTAAAGGTTAACGAAATAGTGCCGTAGGAGAAAGTTTATTTTTTTCCCCCCCATCTCCTCCTCCTCTTGGCACTCTAATATATAGTTTAAAAGTTATTTGGCAATTCGGTATAGTGTAAAAATCCTGGCTTTGGAATGAGTTAGACCTGGTTTTAGTTTTGCTCTGCCAGTTGCCCAGGGTCAGCGCTCAAGTTACCAGACTTAAACTTTTTTTTTTTTTAATTTTTATTTATTTATGATAGTCATCCAGAGAGAGAGAGAGAGAGAGAGAGAGAGAGGCAGAGACACAGGCAGAGGGAGAAGCAGGCTCCGTGCACCGGGAGCCCGACGTGGGATTCGATCCCGGGTCTCCAGGATCGCGCCCTGGGCCAAAGGCAGGCGCCAAACCGCTGCGCCCCACCCAGGGATCCCTAAAGTTACCAGACTTACAGATGTTCACTTGTAAAATGGAGATGATTATACTCAACAAGTAGGATTTTGGTAAGAATTAAATTGTATAGGTCAGGATTGTTCAACAGCAGCACTATTGCCACTTGTAACCAGAGAATTGTTATCAGAGCGTGCACTGTACATTGTAAGATCTTGGGATCCCTGGATGGCTCATCAGGTTAGAGCCCGCCTTTGGCCCAGGGCCTGATCCTGGAGTCCAGGGATTGAGTCCCACATCGGGCTTCCCGCATGGAGCCTGCTTCTGCTCTCTCTCTCTCTCTCAATAAATACATAAAGTCTTTAAAAATAAAAAATAAAAAATAAAAAAGATCTTTGGCACCATCTCTCGTCTCTACCCACTAGCGTCTCTCCCCTCCCTCCAGATAGACAACTACACATTTTTAGTTTGCTCCTGGGGGAAAAATCATCTCCAATCTCCAATAATCACTGATACAGATGATACATATAAAGTACATAGTCATAGTTTGTGATGACTTTATTATAATTGGTTTTAATTTTATTTTGGCAACTAGTTACAAATCAGTGGTTCCTACCAGCTGTTAGAGGAGACATCCCTCCAGGTTGCGCTGCCCATGGATTTGTCTGTGATGGTACCAGAATATTAGTATTTGGGGGAATGGTTGAATATGGAAGATACAGCAATGAGTTATATGAGTTGCAGGTAAGTGTATTTCAAATTTATTTCAATCTGTGGCTTTAATAATAATATTGCTCCTAATTCTTTGAAAGATCGCAAAATATTTCATTAACATATTTAAAATAGTATGAGCTTCACATTTTATAGTTTCAAAGAAAATGTTTCCACTGCACTAAAAAGTCAAAGTGTCTAATGTAAGTCTTTTTCTCCTACCCAGTGTAACAGTTGTAACATTAAGATATGTTACTTAGCATCAGTTATACATGTTACTGGTTTAGATTTTTTGTATCTTAGTGTCCTAGTTCTTCAATTTTAGCAGCAGCAGAAGCATTGGAGGGCTTGTGAAAACAGATCCCTGTGCCCTGCCCCCCAGAGTTTTTCTGAATGGGTATTGTCTGGTGTGGGGCCTCAACACTGGCATTCCTACCGAGTTCCCATGTGTTGCTGCTGGTCCCCAGACCATACTTTGAAAACCTCTGCCTTCGTTGTAGAGTTTGTTACCCTCAAACTAATAAACACTATTTTTTTTTTTACTGGCAAGACATACAAAAAAAGGGGTACAGTTTCACATATCCTTTATAAATGTGATTCTACTAAGCCACACTCAGAGCCCTCTCTGACAGCTGTGCATATGTTCATAGGGCTGCTATCATGAGCTGCTAATCGACAGATATAGGTGAATTATACCTACTTAAAAGCAAATAGTTTTGGTAATAGAGCCTCCATAGAGCATAAGTTTTGGAGTTTGGTTTATTAAATGATCTTTATTTATGCTTATTTAAAGGTTGAAATATATATTATCTATGGACTACCTAGTTTCAGAAAAGAGTATATAAATTTCATTTAATCTTCAAGTGGTATATATTTAATTTTTCATGTGGTAAATATTTGGGAACTATTAGTGTTTATTATTATTTGCTTAGGTTTGCTGTTGAGGAAAGCTGTGAATATGAAAAACTAGACTGAATTCATTCATTCTTTCTTTCTTTCTCTCTTTCTTTCTTTCTTTTTTTCTTTCTTTCTCTTTTCTTTCTCTCTTGTGGGATTGGGGGGCAGAGAGGCAGAGAGAGGAAGAGAGAGAATCTCGAACAGACTCCAGGTCCAATGTGGAGCTCAATGCAATGCTGGGCTCGCTCTCATGTCCCTGAGATCATGACATGAGCCGAAATCCAGCGCTAACCACTTAACCGCTTAACCAACTGAGCCACCCAGGTGCCCCAGGAAGACTAGACTGAATTTCTATTGCAGTGTTTATTTTAGTTCCAGAAGTTACCTGTTTCCTTCTCATTTGTCCCCAGAATAGCTTATTGGAGCCTTCTGATTGGATTTTGATTAAAATATATTGATACGATGTTATACTATTGGCAATATAGGAATGCTTTCTTCATTTTATCTGATTGTGCTTTTTTTTAGGCAAGTCGTTGGTTATGGAAAAAAGTGAAACCCCACCCCCCTTCTTCTGGTTTACCTCCTTGCCCTCGGCTTGGACATAGCTTCTCTTTATATGGTAACAAATGCTATTTGTTTGGTGGTCTGGCAAATGAAAGTGAAGATTCAAACAATAATGTTCCCAGGTATGTTGATTCTTTTTCGAACCAAATGTTTAAGACTTAGATTAAGAAAATTTAATTTCTACCAGTTATTAAAAAGATAAAACTTAGCCTTTTGCATTTAAATCTAACAATAAACAAATTTGTGAGCAGTTGTGTTTTCCTTAGTCCCTGGAATGTGTGTTTTCATAACTATGCCTTTTCTAATCAGAAATCATCTTATTAAATGATATCAACATAATTGTTTATAGCAACCTATTTGTATATATTGAGCCATAGTGTATTTTACTTGTCATAAATGATAATGAAAATAACAAATGATTATTTTCAAATTAGATGTCTCTGGGAATTTGGTGACAAAAATGTCACTATAAAATAAAGGCTATCATATCCACTTTTCATACAGGAAGTTGTTATGGTAGTTCACACAAGCAAAAACTTTTTCAAACAATCCTCTCCCCCTTTTTCCAAACAGAACTAATCACTACCTCTTTTTGTATAGTGTTTTGATCACATTGTCATTTTGGCACTCAAGTTTTGGAGATTTAGAATCTGAAAGACTTTTCTAATTCACTACTTACCATGGGTGTCCTTTTGTGGATTTATTTTTATTTTTTAAAAACTAGTAATGAGTGTGACAACTGGGTGGCTCAGTCAGTTAAATGTGCAGCTCTTGATTTTGGCTCAGGTCATGATCTCAGGAGCATGAGATCCAGCCTCATGTTGGGCTGCAGGCTCAGTGCGGAGTCTGCTTGTCCTTTCCCTCTCCCACTACGTCTCCCCATACATGTTCATGCACACTCTTGCTTGCTCTCATAAATAAACAAACAAACAAATAAATAAATAAAAATCTTAATAAATACTGATAATGAGCTTGATTATGCTTATCGGACATTTGCAATTCCTTTTATGAAATTGTTCATATCTTTATTTTTCCTTTTTGAATAGTTAAAACATAAACTTTATATGATAAAATTCATCCTTTTTATACATACAATTCTGTGATTTTAGTCAGTTCATTATGTTGTGTATCCATCACCATAATCCATAATTTTTCAAGTCTTCTATTTGCCTTTTTTAAAAAGTGTTTTCATTTTTGTTTTGTCAGGTTTGACAGTATTTTTCTTTAATTGCTTTGTGCTTTAGGAAGATTCTTCTACCCCAAAATTATTCAGTGCATTCATAGCTTTGTCTTTATGTTTAAAATATTAATATATTTAGAATATATCTTTGTGACTATTATGAGGATTTTTACTTTTTCTTCCTAATGGATTTCCAATTCTCTACCACCATTTATTAAATAAACCATTTATTTCTTCACTGAAGTCCCATCTCTATCATATCTTAATCCTCATATAAATGGGTCTTTTTCTAGGCTTTCTAGACCAGGGGTTATGAACTATGCTCTGTCTTTGTTAATAAAGCCTTATTGGAACACAGTCATTCCTATTCATTTACATGTTGTTTCTGGCTGCTTTCATATTAAAAGAGGAAAGTTGAGTAGTTGTGACTTGCATACTGTAAAATATTTACTGTCTGGCTTTTTACAAAAAAAAATGTCAACTCTTGTTCAAGACTCTATTCTGTTTTATTAATATATTTACATTTCTGTCATTAATTGTGATGTTTGCTATAGGTTTCTAATATTTGCCTTTGATCAGATTAAGAAAGTTTTAAAAGATTTCTAGTTTTCTAATTAGTTTTTTTCTCTCTCATTTTAACCAAAGGCGGATGTTCATATTCATTTCTGACATGGAAATGAACTTACTTTTTCTTTTCTTTAGTCCATTGGTTGTGTGAATTATTAAGTTTTGAAATATAAGCCATCTTAAATTTGTAGTTAAACCCCAATTTGTTAGATTACAGTGTTATTTTCATACTTTGCTGAATTCATTTGCTAACATTTATATATTCTCTATAGTCTCTAGTGATTTTTCGTATATTGACTTTATTTAGGGTAGTGGTGTCCTATTCTAATCTGATTTGAGTATCAGAATTCTCTTATTCTCAGGAACACAGGGCTCTGTTCTGAGGTTTCAGGAAGCCTTCTATCTTATGCTTAAATAACACAATTTCTTGAATATTTAGTAGAAATTTCCCATAATTGAGATTGGTCTAATTTAGGAAGATGATCTTTGACTACCTTTTCAATATCTCTTATAGTTATTGATCTATTTACATTTTCTACTTTCTTTTGAGTCATTTGGTAATTTATGTTTTCCTTGAAAAACACCCATTTTATTTAGATATTTATATTTATTGATAAAAATTAAAAGACAGTTTTCTGTATATTTTTAAAATCTCTATCTGTAGTCACAATCTCTTTTCTCATTTATAAATTTTGTTTTGTCTTTTCTCTAATCAGGCTCATAAGTGGTTTGGTGTTTTCAAAGAACCATTTTTCAGTTTTGTTAGTGATTTATTTTTATTTTTCACTTTTTTCTTTATTCCATTTCTTTAATTTTTTTTATAACTTCTTTTAAAAATTTTCTTTAAGATTTTATTTCTCTATTTGAGAGAGAGAGAGTGAGCACAAGAGCTCCCACCTGAGGGGGCAAGTGGGGCAAAGGAAGATGCACAGAAGCAGACTCCCTTGCTGAGCAGGGAGCTAGACCTGGTTGGGAGTGGGATGTGGTGGAGGTTCAATCCCAGGACCCAGGGATCATGACCTGAGCCAAAAGAAGACACTTAAGCGACGAGCCACCCAAGTGCCCCTCTTTTAAACTTTTAATAGTTTTGATGTTTTTTTCTAACTTTTTTCTAATTTCTAGTAATTTGAATGCCTATTCATATATTTTTTGTTTTATTTTCTATTAATTGCTACAAATTTTCCTCTGCTTATGGCTTTGGCCATATTCCATAGGTTTAGGTGTATAATACTCTTATTGTTACTACTTTTCATTAACTCTTTAACCCAAAAGTAATTTGACATAAATTTGTAAAACTTTCCAAAGGGAAAGTTTTGTTATTGTTGCTAATATGTAGTTTTATTATATTGTATTAAAAAATATGTGACCTGTTGGATTTCTCTTTTTTGGAGATTGTTTTTGTGGTGTATGTCAGTTTTTGTGATTACTCCATAGGTGTTCATAAAGATTTTAAGTTCCTGATTGATTGAGTACAAGGTTCTTTATTAAATCACTGTTTTACATTATTATTCAAAGCTTTTTTATTTTGTGAGTCTGGATTGTATCAGCTTCTGAATGACATGTTCAAACCTCCTAATATGATTGTGAATTTACTGTTTGTACCATCTATATCTACTTTTCAACCTGTGTGTATGATTTTGTTGTAGAGTTATCTTTTGTAAATAGGAATAACCATTGATCACTATGAGCTAGTATAGCTTACTGGCTGGCATCCTTTCTGATCTGTGTCAGTCTATGCCACATCAGTGGCATAGTATTAAAATAGTATTGTATTATCCTTGCTGTTAATTGGTTATAGCTGGTTTCAGGGTTCTTTTATTTTGTTTTCCTTATATACTTCCTGCCCTTGAGAGAAGTGTTTTTTCTTACCTTTGTTTTTTGTTTTCCATTTATTCTGTTTGTTGTTGCTTCTCTACCTCCAACCCCCTGCCTTTTCCTGCATTTGCTGATTTTAAAAAATTAAAATGAGGTGAATATTTGTGTATGTATTTGTGTTTGTTTGTGTTATATACAACTTTTATTTCTCATTCTGTGAACTGTCAGTTTATGTCCTTTTATTTATCTGTTGTGTGATTGTTTGTAATCTTGTAGGAACTTGTTACATTAAGAAAATTTTACCTTTTTCTGTGATATGTACCAATTTTTTTTTTACAGAGTGTCTTTCTTTTGACATTGTTTTATAGTATTTTTCCCCTAACCATCTTATTAACTGCTTTCCATAGACTATGCTTTGGTTATGTTTCATTTTCCTTTTTCTTGATTTACTGTTTTTTTCTTCTAATGATTTGAAAGCTAAACATGCTAATTCCGTGCTTGCCTTAGTAGTTGCTCAGAAATTATCACATACATTTAAACTGAAAAGATCTTGTCATCTTTGAGAATAGATTAGTCTTTACTGTCTTTTGCTTATCCCCTTTTCCCATATGTTCCTTGTATTCTTTTTTTTTTTTTTTTTTTTATTATTTATTTATTTATGATAGTCATACAGAGAGAGAGAGAGAGAGGCAGAGACACAGGCAGAGGGAGAAGCAGGCTCCATGCACCGGAAGCCCGATGTGGGATTCGATCCCGGGTCTCCAGGATCGCGCCCTGGGCCAAAGGCAGGCGCCAAACCGCTGCGCCACCCAGGGATCCCTGTTCCTTGTATTCTTGAGTCTTATTCCAGATTATAATAACTCTAAGAAGTTAATTTTTTGGTCAGTCTTTATAAATGATTATTTAGACCTCACAACCATACTTATAAGCATCAGTTTAAGCATATTACAAATTACTGGTTTCTTTGTACTACAATTTCTCTTATTTCAGTGTGTTCTTTCTTGGATTTCTTTTTATTTTTCTGGAATAATATCTAGAAAAATCATTTTCTCCCAAAACAATTTTATGGCTAAATTCTGAGTTTTTTTTTTTTTTTTTAAGATTTCTTTATTTATTTTGGGGGAGAGGGGCAGAAGGAGAGGGAGAGTCTAAAGCAGACTTGGTGCTGAGCAGGGAGCCCAACACAGACCCAATCCCATGACCCAGAGATCGTGACCTGAGCTGAAATTGAGAGTCAGACACTTAACCAGTTGTGCCACCCAGGGACCCCTAAACTTTATATGTCCTAAAGTGTTTTAATTTTGCCCTCATATTTGAGTAATAAATTGATAGGAAATATATTCCTGTAAAAGTTATTTTGCTCAAAACATTGGAAACATCCATGTCACAGATGAAAAAAAAATTTTTTTTATTTTAAATTTTACTTATTTTTCATGAGACAGGGAGAGAGAAAGAGAGACAAAGACACAGGCAGAGGGAGAAGCAAGCTCGATGCAGGGAGCCTGATGTGGGACTCGATCTGGGGTCTCCAGGATCACACCCTGGGCCGAAGGCGGCGCTAAACCGCTGCACCACCGGGGCTGCCCCACAGATGAAAAATTTAATGCCAGTTTCTAGAGTTTAAAAAAAAAAGCTACAGGGATCCCTGGGTGGCACAGCGGTTTGGCGCCTGCCTTTGGCCCAGGGCGCGATCCTGGAGACCCGGGATCGAATCCCACGTCGGGCTCCCGGTGCATGGAGCCTGCTTCTCCCTCTGCCTGTGTCTCTGGCTCTGTCTCTGCCTGTGTCTTTGGCTCTGTCTCTCCTTCTATCTCTCAAGAATAAATAAATAAAATCTTTAAAAATAAATAAATAAATAAAATAAAATAAAAAAAAGCTACGTAGAGCTTTGCTACATTATAGTGTGAATGTTTTAAAAGAAAAAAAGTTACAAAGGAACATTTGTAATATATCTCACTTATATATGTGTGGATGTCGAAAGAGGGAGAGAGGTCAGAGGATATTTAGCAATTATTGCCAATAGTGATTGTCCTAGTTATCTAGTACCATGTAGTCAACTCCCCCAAAAGTTAGTGATGCAAAATGACAACAATTTATTATGTTCGGAGACTCTGCATTAAGCATTCAGACAGGACACAGCAGTGATGGCTAGGCCTAAGATGTAAAGGCCTAATGGTCACTCCCACATCTGGTGCCTCCACTGAGATGACTGAAGGCTGAACTGAACTGGGGCTGTCATCCTAGGACACTTCCACTCCACTTGCACATATTAACACCACTTGGTGTTTTTGTGGGAGTTGGACTTACGTGGTGCTTCAGGATCCCAAAACCAAGTGTCTAGAGTGAAGCTGCCTTCTGTGACCAAGCTTTGGAAGTCACCTAGTGTCATTTCACCATACTCTAGTTGAAGCAGTCACAGGCTTGCCCAGAATGGAGAGTGAGGATGGACACATAGACCCTACCTCCTGATGGGAAGAGTGTCAGAGAATTTGCAGCTATGTTTTGAAACTATCACAGCTGTAATAGACAAGAGTGTTGGTTAAAGGATGACAGGAATGTTTTTAAAAATTTCTTCTATTCACTACTGATACCCCAGAAGAGTAGTGTTTGATAAATATGTGTTGAATGAATGAGGAAAGGAGTTTTTGCTCTCTCAATGCTTTTCTGTACTATATGAATTTTTCACAATAAGCATATATGATCTTTATAAATAGAAACAAAAATCATATAAAAGGTATATATTATGTTAATGTTTTAATTTATTTCATGATATCCTAGATATTTGAATGATTTCTATGAGTTGGAGCTGCAGCATGGTTCTGGTGTTGTGGGTTGGAGCATTCCAGTGACTAAAGGGATTGTGCCTTCTCCAAGAGAATCCCACACAGCTGTCATATATTGCAAAAAAGATTCTGGAAGTCCTAAAATGTATGTCTTTGGTGGAATGTGTGGTGCTCGCCTAGATGATCTATGGCAACTTGACTTAGGTAAGCTTACCTTGATTTAGGCTCAGGAATTGCTTATGATTGATAAAGGCAAATACAAAAATTGCTATGGAAAAAAAATTTTTGATTGCAGTGTTTATTGAGTTACATTTAGATTTATAGAAGGCACTTGTGGCCAGCTCTGGAACAACAGAGATATGATGCAAATGGTTGCTGATCAATGAAGTTAAACAAATGAATGTTTGGCTTATGACAGTAACTCTCCTGTGCTCCTTATAAGTAGGGTCTCCATATGTAATGGTTTGCCTGAGATGGCTCTGATTTATGCTTATTGTCCTGTGTAATTTTCAGTAGTACCAATTATCACTCTGTAAAGTGTCCCTCTTGGGGATGATCAAATTTATATGGTTACTGTGTCTCCAGGAAATGTAGCATTAATAACATTATGGCTGGTCCATAAAAAAAACATGGCTAGCTTTTTTTAAAGAGATCCTAGAAGTGAGTGAGTGGAGGGTAGGTGTGTCTCACTTTTGACTACCTTCTACACAGTATGTTCTTACTTAAAATGTTAAAATCCCTAGTCTGGTTATAATTCAAAGTTGGTGGCACCCTAAACACACTTCTCCTTTACAAATACTAACATTCAAATATAAATAGATTACTATAATTGGCTATTTATGTCAGCTGGAAATGTTTATTTTAAGATGAAGTTCATGTAATGGTTTTGAAACACTTTTGCTTCTTTTTGATAAGTCCCTTTTTATTTTTTTAAATTCTTCAAGGTGAGGTAAATTGCTATTATTAAACCAAATTGCTAATATACTTATTTTTACTTCTAGAAACTATGTCTTGGTCAAAACCAGAAACTAAAGGGACAGTGCCACTTCCACGAAGCCTTCATACAGCCAGTGTTATAGGAAACAAGTATGGTTTTTGTTTTCCACTTTTTTTTTAAACCAACTCAAGAAAGATACAAAGAGCAGTGCTACCAATTTCTTAGCAATAGATTATTGAATTTAATAATATTTTATTGTGTTTACTAAAGCTAAAATTATAAGCCTATAGAAGCTAAAATATTTACTGTGCCAATTTCTTATCCTGCTGCCTCTTATATTTCTGTATATTTCTTACAGTGCCTTGCTCAGAGTAGGTAGTAAATGTGAGGCAGAGTGGTGTTCTGACACTGATCTGTCCTCCATTGCCAGGTTTGACACACCAAACTCAGTGTTTCATTTTATTTATTTTTGGTAACGCTTGATTTGTATTCAGATGTGTACTCAGTATGTATGCTTGATGATTGAACTTGGGATGTCGCTATGGTTGGAATGTAAACTCTGTAACCAGATTGCCTGAATTCAAGTCTCCAGTTTTGGTACTTGTCATATATGATCTGGGGCAAGGAAATTTAATCTGTCTGCACCTCAATTTCCTCACATATAAAATATAGATAATAATAAAACCTATTCCACAAGGTTGTCTTGAAGATTAAATGGATTAATACATATGAAATGCTTCAGATGGTGTCTGGTACATAATGAGCACTCCATAAAGGTATTACTGTCATCAACAAGTTCCCTATTTGTGCATTATTGTGTAAATAGAATTTAATTAAATATTTTCCTTGTGTAGGGACTTTTTCTTATAAGTAATGTTTTAGGAAACAACTAGAACCTCATTAGTTCTTTTTTAAGAATAGAGTGCCTGGGCAGCCTGGGTGGCTCAGCGGTTTAGCACTGCCTTCCGCCCAGGGCCTGATCCTGGAGACTCAGAATTGAGTCCCACATCAGGCTCCCTGTATGGAGTCTGCTTCTCCCTCTGCCTGTCTCTGCCTCTCTCTCTCTCTCTCTCTCTCTCTCTCTCTCTGTCTCTCGTGAATAAATTAAAAAAAAAAAAAAACTTTAAAAACAAAAAAAGAGGGGTAGCCCCAGTGGCTCAGCGGTTTAGCTCCGCCTTCATCCCTGGGGCCGGATCCTGGAGACCAGGGATCGAGTCCCACGTCGGACTCCCTGTATGGAGCCTGCTTCTCTCTCTGTCTGTCATAAATAAATAAAATCTTTTTAAAAAAATAATAAAAATAAAAAAAAATAATAATAAAAATAAAATAAAATAAAAACAAAAAAAGAATAGGGCGCCTGGGTGGCTCATTCAGTTAAGTATCTGCCTTCAGTTCAGGTCATGAACCCAGGGTCCTGGAATCAAGCCTCGGATTGGCCTCCTCACTTAGCAGGGAGTCTGCTTCTCCCTCTCCATGTTTTTGGTCCCTTTCTCTTTCTTTCTCAAATAAATACATCTTTGGGGGAAAAAAAAAAGGAATACTCTACTTTGTTTAAAAAAATAGCCATAAAAAAATCTTAGTAAGATACAGTTTTTATTTTTTTTTATTTTTTTTTTAATATACAGTTTTAGAATATCAGAACCCTTATAAAATGTAGTTTTTCCATTGGAACTCTAATATGTTAAATAGAAAGAAAATAGATCTTCTCTTGTTGGCATAAGGTCACATGGGCCCTAAGCTCTACCTGATGAACCTTTCTCCTTTAGCAGCCATTAGGCATGTCTCAAGAACCCTTAGGGCCCTGAGGGACATAGTTTAAGTATTTTATTTGAGTGATATCAGTGACCAAAGTTATAAGAGACTTAATCCTCTTTGGGTACTGTATGCATACAACTCCAAATTTGATTTTAGGTGTCATAGATCATTTGACTGTCTTTCTGACTGAGGTACACTGAGTATATTATACATAATGATTTTCAAAATAAGTGAAATATTCCCCATTTTAACTTGCTGGAGAGAAATAATTTGATTCTGTATTGCTTCATGAAATTGTAAACTTTTCAGAGGAGACCTCTTTATTCATTATCTTATTCCCATTATCTTGATCATAATAAGTGAGTAGTCCTGAAGCTTTGAGTCAACAAATAAGAAATTTAAGTCTATTGTTAGTATTTTAAATCTTAAAAAAATTAAAGCTTTAGTAAAAAAGTCAACCACTTTATGTTCTCTCTTTTTGTTGTTCAGGATGTACATTTTTGGTGGATGGGTTCCACATAAGGGGGAGAATATTGAGACTTCACCTCATGATTGTGAGTGGAGATGTACTAGTTCATTTTCTTACCTAAATCTTGGTGAGTATTTTAAGAGTTACTTACTGAAATATATTAATAAAATCATTTTTGTTACTTTATTTTTTAAGAACAATAGAGTAGTCATGGATATTTCTATCTTATAGATACAGCAGAGTGGACCACCCTGGTATCAGATTCTCAGGAAGATAAAAAAAATTCAAGACCAAGACCAAGAGCTGGACACTGTGCTGTTGCAATTGGCACTCGATTGTATTTTTGGAGTGGAAGAGATGGCTACAAAAAAGCACTGAATAGTCAAGTTTGCTGCAAGGATCTTTGGTATCTTGATACTGGTAGGTAAGAGTATTCAATAAATAATAATTTTTCCTTCAGGTAAATAAATACTTGAGCACTACATGTCTCTTGAGATTTAGTGTAAATGCTACTGCGTCTCTCTTCCATAATTAAAAATGAATGGAAGAAATATTATATGTAGATACTTCCCACTCCAGGAGAGTTTCTTAATTTTCCTGTCCTTGAGTGTAAAGGACAGGATTTAGTGACTCTTTTCCAAAGCACAGAACATGAAAAGGGTATAGTAACTTAACAGTGGAAAGACCTGGAAAATACCAGCTTGATCGAGTAGTCAGTATTAATAAAACTGGTGATAGTCACGTTGAATCATTTACCCCTGCCTCTAATATCATGTGAGAAGAAACTTCACTTCTGTGTTACCCCAAAACCCATAACCTTACTCTCACTGTGAGAACATACCAACACACCCAAATTGAGGAACATCCTAGACATTCTACAGAGTATGTGAACCGTACTTTCCAAAAATTTAAAAGTGATGAAACATAAGGAGAGTGAGAAATAGTCACAAATCAGAGGAGACGAAGGAGACATAATGACTAAATGCAGGGTGGTACCCTAGATTGGATTGGAACCAAAAAAACCCCACATTAATTAGAAAACTGGTGAAATATGAGTAGTCTGTAGTTAATAGTATTACTCCAGTGTTAATTTCTTAATTTTGACAAATGTGTTAACATTAGAGGAAACTAAAGAGTATATGGGAACTCTGTATTTTTTTTCTGTAAATCTAAAAGTACTCCAAAATAAAAAGATTTTTAAGAAAGATTTAGTTAGGGGTGCCTGGATAGCTCAGTTGGTTAGGAGTCTGCCTTCTGCTTGGGTCATAATCCCAGAGTCCCAGGATCAAGCCCTGCAACAGACTCCCTGCTCAGTGGGGAGTCTGCTTCTCCCTCTGCCCCTCACCCCTCTCATGCATTCTCTCTCTCTAAATAAATAAATAAAATCTTTCTTTAAAGGATTTATTTATTTATTTTTAAAAAGCATGAGAGAGCATGGGGTGGGGTAGAGAGAGGGAGAGAGAGAATCTGAAGCAGACTCCTGGCTGAGTGGTTGAGCCCCAAGATAGGGTTGTGATCACAACCACAGCCAAAATCAAGAGTCAGATCCTCAACCAATGAGCTCCCTGTTAAAAGGGATTTCTGTAAAAGTATTAGAACATGAAAGAATTTTAAATACAGAACTTATCCATTTTTCAAGAAATATTTACTGATTGACACCTATCAGGAATTGTTCTAAATTGTTTTACATGCTGAGATGTGAAATGCTACAGCAATGAGAGACTGATAATGTCCCTGATGTTAAGAATGTATATTCTTAGAATATGGGCAGCAGGATGACAGACACTAATCAGACAAATTAATAAAATAAGTTCCGTTTCTGGTAAGCATGGGAAGATAGTAAGATAGAACAGTGAGATAGTGATGGGAAGTACTGGAATGGAGAAATGAGGTTAACTTCAGAGTAGGTATATATGAGATGGCATTTGGGTTATAATCCAAATGGAGAGAAGACGCTATCCATGGAGAAAGCTGGGAGAGAAACACTGTAGGAAGAGTCAACAGCAAGTACAGGGCCCTGCGTTAGGAATATATGGCACATTTGGGAACAGATTTGAGCTGATTGAAAAAGGAGAACATAGGAATGGAGGTTAGAGAAGTGACCACAGGACAGATCATGTAAGGCCTTGAACATTGTGGTAGAGTTTAGGTTATGAAGTACAAAGATAGTTTATTTATTAGTTTGAAGGAGACATGTGTTGTGATCTGATGTACATTTTGGAATGGCCACTGCAGTTGTGTGGAAAATAAATTGAAGGTGGGCAAGAGTGCACACAGGGAGACCAGTTAGGAGACTTTCACAGGAGCCAGAGAAGTCTTAGACTACAGCAGTGCCAGTGGAGATGGGTAGAAGTGGATAAATTCAGAATATGTTTTGGAGTTCTTGAAAGAACCGACTGATGAATTGGGTGTGACATATGGTACAAAGAGAAGAATGGAGGATGAAGTTTTTAGCTTGAGTAATTTGGTGGTATTTCCATTTACTGAGATGGGGAAGACTGAGGAGAAAACCAGTTTGTGGAGAAAAGAGTTCCATTTAGACTATACTAATTTTGAAATAAGGAGATCAAAAACATAGTCAATAAATAAAGAAATCTGGAGACCAGTAGAGAAATCAAATCTGGAGGTGTAATGTGCATTGTTACATGAGAAGAGAAGATTATAAAACATACTTATGAGTCCAGGTTTTTTTTTAAGGGTATAAACAGAAAAATCTGGAAGGATACATTGTGTACCAAAGTTTTATCTAAAAGGTGAGATTAAAAAAATAATAATAAAAAAATAAAAGGTGAGATTAAACATTTTCTGAAAGGTTTTTCTTTAATCTGTATTTCCTACAGGAGCATGTATTGCTTTGGTAATGTAAAAACAGTTTAATTTTAAAATTAATTTAAAAAGTAATAAATGGAACAACTAAGTTAGAGACTAAAATATCTTCAATGGAAGAAGCGCATACTAGCAAGCAGGAAAGAAATCTAGAAAATCCACCTTACTGATGCATCTTTGAAATTGAGAGTTATTTCCTGAAGTCTGAGGATAAACTTCAGTCTCTGAGATTGAAAGAAAAATGTGTGTGTATAAATTTTTCTTGGCAGAGAATACATCACTTTCAGCAGATTGTCTAAGGGATCTGTAACTTTTAGAAGGTTAAAAATTATAGACTGGCCAGTTTTCCTATAAACCTTTTCTTTAGAAATGAATATCTATCTAAAAGTAATCATGGCCACAATTATAATGTCAAAATTTAGATTTTGCTTCTCGGTAAATTAACATTAATTTGGGGGATTGGAGAAATGAAGGCTCTTCATCTTGCTTTTTTTCCCACTTTATTTAATCTTTGTATATTTGATAACATTTAAGAGAGTGATTAATTCCATAAGGCTTTTTTTGAAAAATAGCAGTCCTTTGCTCCCACCTTCCTCTCATTTTCCTTGCTTCACAAGCATCTACTTTCAACTCCATTAAACAATTATTTTGGTATTTACTTCCGTCTTTCCATATAACATGCATATATTGTTATCTTGATTTTTTTCAGTTTAGGCATAAAATGTTCACTTTTTACTATGGAAATTAAGGATTTATCTCTTCTTTCCCCCTTCTTTTCACCCTCATGTGAGCTGTGGTTGTAAAAAAAAAGGTACCTGTGATACAAACCCCAGGACACCCACCTCTCTCCTATACACCTCTCTCCTATACACCTCTCTCCTATACACCTCTCCTACCCCCATTCTCTCAATATGGTTATACCATAATTTTGTTAGATGAGTATTCATTGTTTACCTTATGACCATATAAACACTGTTCACAGGTGAGCCATGTAGAATTTTGTGAAACTTTTTTTGTATAACTTTTTATTTACCATAGATTAATAATTGTCACTTTTGTTTATTATAGACTTGTATGTATCTACCACTAATTCAATCCATACTGTGTTATTTGTTTAAATCTTCTCTCATTATGGTTAGATGCATCAGATATTCTATCAGATTTCATCGTCTTGAAGAAATTTCTCCTGCTCCAATCTGGGATGGTTGTCCTCCACAAATCAAGCCCAGCTATCATCTTGGAGTCTCCCTTCATCATCTTCCTGGCGATATCTTTTGCCTCTCACCTGTGCCGGATTCCCGGTTTCCTGGATCCCATATTTTTCCCGTCCTTAGTTTACTGTTTCATTTCTTGTGGAACACATCCCAGGAAAAGGGTGCATAGGTGATAAATTTATTTTGAGATTTCACATTGTCTGGAAATATGTTCCATCTTTCTTACACTGGGCCATTTGCATAGAAATAGAATTCTACTTTGGAAGTCATTACCCTTCAGGATTTTGAAAGCATTGTTAAACTGTATTCAAGCTTCCATTTTTTTGTTAAGAAACCCAAACCACGGGGATCCCTGGGTGGCTCAGTTGTTTAGCGCCTGCCATTGGCTCAGGGCGTGATCCTGGAGGGCGTGATCCTGGAGTCCCGGGATCAAGTCCCGCATCAGGCTCCCTGCATGGAGTCTGCTTCTCCCTCTGCCTCTCTCTCTCTCTCTCTCTCTCTCATGAATAAATAAATAAATAAAATCTTAAAAAAAAAAAAAAAGAAAAGAAACCCAAACCACTTCTAATTTTTGTTCCTTTTAAATGTGATCTTCCCTCTCACCCTTGATAGCTTTCAGGATTTTTTTTTTTTTTTTTTTGCTCCCACTATTCTTAAATTTCATGGTGATGTGCCTTGTGCATCTATTTTTAACCCATTGTGTTGAGTACTCAGTGAGTCCTTTCAATCTGGAAACTCATGTTCTTTAGTTCTGGAAATTTTCTTAATTTATTGCATTGATTTGCACCCTTCTGTTTTCTCTATTTTCTCTTCATGTAAATTCTGTTATGTGGGTAGTGTACCTCTTGGACTTGTCTTCTTGTTTGCTTGTATGGGCTGTCTTACTTTAAGAAACATAAACTGGACTATGAATAGGATTATGGAGAAATCCAAATGGGGAATAGTTGAAGGAACTGTGTTTACTTATCTTCTAAAACACAGTCATCAAATTTTTTCTGTAAAGAGCCAGGTAGTAAGTATTTTTGACTTTCTAGATCATATAGTCTTCATTATAACTATGCAATTCTGCTGTTGTAGACGAAAGCAATCATAACTAATACATAAACAAATGAGCACAGCTGTGTTTCAATAAAACTTTATTTACAAAAACAGCCCATAAGCTAGCCAGTTTGCTGACCCCTTCTCTAAAAGATACAGAGATAGGTATTAGACTAGTTCTATAAGAATTACATTATAGCTTATAGATAATCAACTCATTAGAAGAATTACTTTTCTTATATAACTGTCTAAAGATGGAATGTACTCCTCTAGGAATTGTGAGTTCCCTGAGTTGGTAGGTAAACAAAAAGACAACAAGGATATTGTAGAAATAATTTTAGGTTAATTTCTTTTTCCCAGTTCTATAAGTCTATGATTGGTATTTGTTTTGGAATTTTGGAAATGTTGGTAATATTTAATACCAAAGTAATTATTTGTTTGGGGTAGTACAAGTTTTGATAAGAGTGTAGGGGGGCACTTGATGGGATGAGCATGGGGTGTTATGCTATATGTTGACAAATTGAACTCCAATAAAAAAATATACAAAAAAAAAAGTGTACTAACTTGAAGAAGTTATGTTTTTCCTAAATATCATGTCCAAATTATCTTTGGTAACATTGACAGTGTTTCTAACATGTATGCTATTGGCTGAAAATTGGTTCATAAAATTAAAAACTTACAAAGAAGGTAAAATAATGTAGCTTTAACTATAAAATACTTGGTTCCCTTCTCCCCCTCACTGCTATGATTAAACATTTCTTTCTGATTCTAATAACTCAAATAGCTTGGAACCAGATTGTTTTGTTTGTAGAGCTATTTGTATAAGGAATTAAATAAATAAATAGAATCAGAACCCCAAACTGTTTTCATTTGACCTACGATAGCTATGTTTATCTGAGTAAATTTTCTCTCTCTTGGTAAACAGATGAAATACTCATTGCTAACATTTTCCAAGCCCCAGGCCCACACAAACTATATAGGCAAACTGTTGATACATTTGAAACACCAATGTTTAATATCAATATTGTTCTTTAGAGAAACCACCGGCACCATCACAAGTACAACTGATCAAAGCCACTACCAACTCTTTCCATGTCAAATGGGATGAAGTGCCTACAGTTGAGGGCTATCTTTTGCAGCTGAATACAGACTTGCCCTACCAAGCTGCATCATCAGATTCTTCAGCAGCACCAAATATGCAAGGTAACATAATTTCACCTTAAAGCATGCATGCTCATGCTTTTTTTAAAAAGTTACTGCAGGAAAACCAGTGATTATGGCCTAATTTAAAAAATCAAATAGGTTGCATTTCAACTCTGAAGCTTACCTGTCTTACCATTATAATGTGGTAGAATGCATAGATATGTAGGATGGAATGTTTTTTTCTACAGTTCATTCTGATGTACTTTCTTAATTTGACATACTACTTGACTTCAGGAGATGGTTTTAATTAGCTTTCATTAGTATTTCAGCTTTTTTCAAAAGTGTTTTTGTATAGTAACAGGCACTTAGTAAAAACAGTTGATTTTACATGTACTTTTAGGATTGTAGTCAACTATTAAGCAAGCAAGCTATTAAAATAGATAAACTTTGATAAAGATACTACTTTTTAACCTTTAATACATAACTTTTTAGAAATCCTTAATTGTAATATATTTTATTGAAGCTAATTTAGAGCGTCGTGTCAGTCTGAACTTTCTTATCCCTACAGGAGTCAGAATGGACCCTCACAGACAAGGCAGTAATAGCACCATTCCTAACAGTGTAAGTTTAAAAAAAAATTATGATGGCAAATGAATGTTTATGGTTAGAATCCCAATTTTTATTAATATTTTTAGTATATTACTCTAGGACAGAAGTTCTCAACCCTGTCTGCATGTTAGAATCACCTCTGAGATTAAAAAACAAACACACATAGAATCCTAAGCCTTTCCCCAGATTTAGTGAAGCAGAATCTTTAGGATGATGCCCAGGTAACTCTGGTTTTAAGGAACATTCCATAGATCACTATGACAGTAGCCTATATTAAGAACCCCTAACCAAGAGATTAAAGTCAACCCTCATTACACAGCATCAGAGGCTAATCCATTACAGTTTATACTTACAGTATCTTGAAATCTGTATCTTGACATTTGTAAATATCATACACATTTTAAATTTTCCATATCCATTGAAATATGGAATGTGAAATATATTTCTTTACTATGTACTTTGTTGACCAAAGAATGAGTTGCTAAGTTGAGCATTGATGTTGTGAGGTTATTTTTTGTTTATGAAGTGCTTCACAATAGGTATTTGTAGAGACTAATGAACAAGCTTCCTAAAATTTACACTGGTTTTATATGGCAAACTGCTATTTAAATATAGAGTAGATTCTTTTCAAGGAAAATGATAGGTTTAAGTGCATGTGTTCTGAATATGCCTGTTATGGACAAGTGTCTTTAAGGCCATAAGAAGTTATAACTGACTCTAGAGTTCTAATTGATAATTAAGATAGAGAGAGATAAAAAAGTAACAAAAACAGGTAGGTAAAAAGGGGGCCACATATTGGGGTTTTTGAATGAAGCCAGATCACTTTTATGGCTCAGTAGAACCCTAAATATTGCTATATAGTAACTGATATTCACACTGATAACTTGAATTATCAAAAAGTTTAAATGTATTCATTATAGTGTATATAAGAAGACAGAAACAGAGTTAGAAGATTCCTATCTAAAATGTTTAATGGTAAAGAATATTGGTATGTGTATGTATTAAATAGTAATCTCTCTTTGGAAAACTTAGTCATACAGAATAGTTCATTTGCTTGAACTGAGATTTTATTTTTAGGAGTCATCAGATCTTTAATACCCATATTGACCTTGTTAAGAAAATTTGACAAAAATGTTAAGCTTGTTAGCTTTGATGTTGTCTCCTTTGTTACATACATATTTACTTGAATATTAACTACCACTTATAAAAATGTTGTGGGTTTTTTTTGTTTTTGTTTTTTCTCAAAATATACCCTCTCATTCCCCTTCAGAACTGGTCTTTTGAGAATAGAGATTAAGTGAAGAAATTGTTCTCTTAAACTATTGTAAAATTTAAAGAATAGCCCTATACAAATTAAGAGTATAATTTAAACTGTTTTATATTTTGGTAAATTTATTTTCAAAAGCATTTAAGTTGTAAATTATTTTCTTGGTTTTTTTTTTACATGTATTTCAATTTAATTGAACGTTGCTTGCTACAGTAAGCTATTTTATTTCTTATAGGTCAGTGATAACAGTGCAAAAACTGAACACACAGCTCTGAAAGGAACTTCTGTGAAAAACAGACCAGATCTCAAAGCATCAAGTGATTCTAATGCCACTTTGCATTCATCTTTGGCAGCTAATGCTTCTAATCATAATAGTTGTGTCGTGGATGTGCTAAGGAAAAATGAAGGTATAAGGATGGCGTTTTAAATAAAGCTAAAGCTTTTTATAATAATAGGGAATTTTAGTCTTTGGAGAAATAAATGTCACATGGTTTTGATCCATTTTCAAAATAATAATAAACCTACTGTATTGACCCTCGTTAGAATGATGTCAGGGTACTAAGGAACCACTTAACCTGAATAGAAACGCTTAGTTAATGAGCTATGGAATTCAGGCGAGGCAAGCTCTTGTGTGACATTTGTTGTATGACATTTGAAGTTGGCCAGTGTGTTCATTGTCCCTCTCCAATTACTGTATTTTCTTAGCACTTAGAACTATCTGAAATCATTGGGCAGGGATTTTCTTGTTCATATTTATTTCCTTAGCACCCAGATCCATGTCTGGTTAATAGTAGCCACTTAGTAAATATTTGTTTCTCAAGTAACTGAATTATTCTCAGAAAGATAGTTCATTTATAAGAACTGTTGGTTACAGGGATCCCTGGGTGGCGCAGTGGTTTGGCGCCTGCCTTTGGCCCAGGGCGCGATCCTGGAGACCCGGGATCGAATCCCATATCGGGCTCCCGGTGCATGGAGCCTGCTTCTCCCTCCGCCTGTGTCTCTGCCTCTCTCTCTCTCTGTGACTATCATAAGTAAATAAAAATTTAAAAAAAAAAAAAAAAAAAAAAAGAACTGTTGGTTACATTCATGGGACAGCTTGTAATTCAGTGAACCCTATGTTTAAAATGAGTTCATTTGAGTATCCTCGTGCCATTTGAGATACATTAAGCATTATGCCTGATTTTAATATATGAAATTTATATAAAAATTTATATAAATTTTATAAATCTCATTGTGATAGATATATCTGTGACATAGAAACATGTGTTTGTATTCTTTTTTAAAGATTCTATTTATTTATTTGATAGAGAGAGAGAGAGCACAAGCAGGGGGAATAACAGGGAGAAGGAGAAGCAGGCTCTCTGCTGAGCCAGGAGCCCGACACAGGCTTGATCCCAGGACTCTGGGATCATGACCTGAGCTGAAGGCAGAAGCTCAACTGACTGAGCCACCCAGGCACCCCTGATTGTATTTTTAATTTGATAAAATCTTGACAGCTGATATAAATCTAAATCCTCTTCAATGATGGAAACTTAACATGATGAATATTATTTCACGTGAATATTTTTCCTCATTTCATTATATGTAGAAAAGGAGAAGTGTTGTTTTCTTGATTTTCTGATAGAATCATTTGGTCAAAATTATAAAAGCCTGGTCCTGGGCCTCTGCTTATCTTCCTTCTTCCCTCCCTTTCTTCCTTCAAACAGAGAGAGAGAGTATAAGCAACAGGAGTGGCAGGAACAGGGGAGAAGCAGACTTCCTGCTGAGTGGGGAGCCCAATACAGGGCTTGATCCCATGATCCCTAGATTGTGACTTGAGACGAAGGCAGATGCTTAACTGACTGAGCCACTCCAGGCACCTACTTCTTATAATGATTTTTTTTATGTCTGTCTTATAAAGAAGTTTATACTCTTAAAAACAAAAGGAGCTTTGAGATTTCAGAATCTTAATGTACTCTAAATCCTAGGTCGGAAAGCAGTTTGGATAAAATTAGTACTAAGCAAATGTGAAACTAGAGTGGTTGTACAGTGATAGTATCTGGCAGATCAAAGACATTCAAATATGTGAAAGAATGGCTACCCAATCTCAGGTTAACAGGAGATTGGACTTTTTCTCTGTAGTTTGAAAAGCTATATGTTTCCAAAGTGGGAGAGTGACATGAGTAGTTGTTTAGAAAGAAACTCTGGCCTCACTATCAGAAGAACTATAGTAGGAAATGATTGGGGGACCTGTTAAAGTGTTCTTTTAGGACTGTAAGAGACACAGAGACTAAAGCAGTGGGTAGGATGGAGAGGAGAGAATATATTATTTCTCAGGCTTTTAGAACCTAGCATCTCTTATTAGCCTTGGAAACTAGTTGGATGTGTGAAATAAAAATGACCATGACTCCCAGTTATGGGGTTGGAAGGTCAGTGGATGACGGTACTCTTTATCAAGATGAAATGTAAGAGCAAGAACAGACATGGGGGAAAGGTAAGTTCAACTTTGAACTTAGTGTTTTTGAGGCACTTGAAGACCATATTGGTAAAGATTTCTAATAGGCAGTTGGATACTTAGGTGTAGACTCTAGGTGGTAGCTTTGGCTGGAAGTACAACTTAGAAGTTAAAGGCACCTGGGTGGCTCAGTGGTTGAGAGTCTGCCTTTGGCTCAGGGTGTGATCCTGGAGTCCTGGGATCGAGTCCTGGACTGGGTTCCTTGCAGGGAGCCTGCTTCTCCCTCTGCCTATGTCTCTGTTTCTCTCTGTGTCTCTCATGAGTAAATAAATAAAATCTTAAAAAAAAAAAAAGTTAAGAGTATCTAAAATATAAGCTCCACAAGAGCAGGGACCTTGTCTGACTTGTTCACTGTGAGATTCCTAGTGCCTGGCACAATGCCCAGGACATATGTATTTGAGAGATGTATGATTTGTGAATGGTAGTTAAAGCAAAGGAAAATGTGTCAAAGAAGATAAGAGAGGGCTTGGGAATACCTGCATTTAAAGAGTCATTTGAAGAGAAGAAACCAGCTAAAGAGATTGAAAAGGGGTTGCTAGGAGGTCAGGAAAAGAACCAGAGATTGGTGTCCTGTTTCTTCCAGGCATCACAGATTGTGACTATATATTTATTGTGTTTGCATGTCTGTCTCTACCACATCATTATAAGTTGATGAGGTATTAACCATGCCGCTTTGTTTCAGCATTGTAGAGACAAGTACAGTATCTGTAAATAGTAAATCTTCAGTATTGTGGAATGAGTAATTATAAGTCATAGAAAGAAACGGCTTCAAAAAGGAGTATGTGGTCAGCATTGTTTACATTGCAAAAAAGGTCAAGTAAATAGAAATCAAAAGGCATCCCCTAGAAACCATTGACATTTGCCAGAGCCGTTTCATTAACCTAGTGGGTTAGAGACCAAGTTTGAGGAGGCCAAGGAAGTAGAGACTGCTCTGAAGGGAATCAGTGAGGGGCAAAGGTAATGGGAGATTTGTGGAGTCAAAGAAGTTGCGTGTTTGTTTGCTTGAGAGACTTGATAATGTTTATGGATTAAAGGCCAAAAACTACTAATGAAAAAGAATCTGGAAACCTTGAGAGGACTGATTGATGAAAGAGGGTCCCAAAATATGGGGAAGAAATGAGACCAAGAGCACAGGAGGATAGATTATCCTTTCTCAACAGAGAGGTCAGTTCATCCTCTGAAATGGAAGAAAAGACAGAAAGTTTGGGCATAATCACAGACATGTGACTTCTATATTTTTCCCTAAAATGGTAAGTAAAATATTTGATCTACGATTTAGGGAAAGTCCAAGAGCAATGATTCAGTGTTTAGAGTGGACAAAAGAGCTGAGAAATTGGACATCTGTTATCTATGTAGTGCACTTTATTTTTCTAAACATTTTATGGCTGGTGGTTAATTCATGCAAATGACATTTAGTGGTACTCATGTTTATAATTTTAAAATTGAAAATACGAAGAATTGTATGACAAGAACCATAAGATGGCACATTTATTGCAGGCATTATGTTAATAATTGATCTTTTCACTTTAATTTTAGGTCCTCATACTTCAGCATATATAGGTGTTCTAAGTAGTTGCCTGGACTTAAGAACAGTAGTCCCTGAAACTTCTGTATCCAGTTCTGTTTCCAGCGCACAAACTATGGTAACCCAGCAGACCATTAAAACTGAATCATCCAGTACAAATGGGGCAGTTGTTAAAGATGAAACTTCACTAACAACATTCAGTACCAAATCTGAAGGTTTGAAATGTATTTCGCATACTGTATTTTGAACCATTTTTGTATATAAATTCATCAGGCTTATTTGTTTGGATGGGGATTGCATTTCATCTTGGATTGAATTATATATAAACAGATAAAACACTTAATTAAAATTATTCTGTAATATACTCTGCCGCCTTCCACAAAATATTTAAATCAACACACTGAAATACATTCAGAATGTATTCTCCTACCATGAATATATTCAGCAAATTTTTTTCCCCATAGAAAAGATTCATTCTTTAGACTATGGAGTAACAATTCTCCCAGCTTGATTTCTGTTTTTGTAAATTCTCATTTCATTCTTTTGGAGTAGGACTTGTGTTTCATCTTTGGTAAACGTTCTCTGCAGTTCTAGCTAGTCATCAAACCCTTGAGAAATGAACTTTGTAGATTAGTTCGAGTTAGAGGGTTCATATCTAATTATTGTGCCTTTCTCCTTCTGGCTATTTTTTGTATGTTTATAAATTATATTTTAATGTGTCTGTTTGGTAAGTGATTACATAAGTCTTACATGATGAATTGTTTGGTTTTTAGTTGATGAAGCATGTGCGCTGCCTGCAACTAAGATCAGCCGTGTAGAAGCACATGCTACAGCGATGCCATTTTCTGTAAGTATATGACCTGAAGATCATATGTGTTTACAGGTGGAATTCTGAGCAACTTCAGCATGAATTCATGAAAAGATTCTTTGGTGTCCTCTAGTAATGACTTGCCAGAGATTGAGAAATGAAGGCTTGAATAGGGAAATGTTTACAATATAATGTTAAGTGAAAAAGGTGCATAAAAAATTATACACATATACACATATATATACACTGTGGTCCCAATTTTATTAAAAAATACACATGATACATTCTCTTTTTTTTTTTTTTAAGATTTTATTTATTCATGAGAGACAGAGAGAGAGAGAGGCAGAGACACAGGCAGAGGGAGAAGCAGGCTCCCTGCAGAAAGCCCGATGTGGGACTCAATCCCAGGACCCCAGGATCATGTCCTGAGCCCAAGGCAGACGCTCAACCACTGAGCCACCTGGGCGTCCTGATACATACATTCTCACTCTCATGTGAGTCCACACATAATTCACACTACAATACCAGATAACTCTCTGCAGGCTGTGCGGCCACAGATAAGTTTTACTTTCCTCTCTAGACCTTCAGTATTTTTGTATAGTTAAATGTGCTCTTTCATAATCAGAAATACATGTCTGTGTGTGTGTGTACATATATATGTATATACACAAATTACGTTAATGAGTAAAAGGACACGTTACAGAATATAAAACTCTAATGACCCTATTGCTAGCTACTTATTAGGAGAACAGTAGAATATTGCAGTATGGGGTTAGATATACCTACAGGGTAGCCCAGTAATCTCTGACTTTGGGTTGTTTTATGAAAGGCCAAAATTGGTCTGCATGGCACCAAATTTAAAATGCTCAGTATGTACCTCACAAATATACCACAGTTGTTATAGTGAGGTAAATATAAGGGTCATACATATGTGTATATATACTTTTTAATTTATTTAAAAATTATCAGTCATTTCAACTTTATTGCTATGAGCAAGAGTTTTTATTTGACTTAATATTTACCTCTTAGAGACACCTAACTCTGGAAAATGAACAAGGGGTAGTGGAAAGAGAGGTGGGTGGGGGGTTGGGGTGACTTGGTGATGGGCAGTGAGGGGGGCACCTGGTGGGATGAGCACTGGGTGTTATGCTATATGTTGGCAAATTGAACTCCAATAAAAAAGTAAAGAAATAAAATAAATAGTAATAGAATCTTCAGGAATTGTCTGTAGTTTTAATTTTCTTTCAATCATTATTTTATGGATTTTGATCATATATTTACCTTCTTCAGCATTCATCTTTCCAGAATGTTAAGTCCTAGTGTTCTTAGACTCTCCTCAGGGAGGAATTATTAAAGGGAACTTTTTTCTCCTAAATCTATTTTGCAACACATCAGCCAGAATGGTATTTGTTATTTCAGTTGGAGCCAGTTGTTTTATAAAAATTGTTGAAGAGAGTTTTTACAACTTTAAAAATGAAAAGTTTAAAGATATTCCTTTAGAAAAAAAAAACCTTAAAAGACTTTTCTAGTTAGCTCACTTTGTCATATGTGATAGCTTAAATAACAAATAATGTGAATTATAAGCATGTACCTCTGCTATTATATATTTAAGACAGAAATAAATAACTGAAGTGCACATTTGTTTTGAGCTTCTGGAAACAGTGTCTCATTTATAAAGAAGATGGCTTAAAAAGGTTAGTTCCAGGGATAAGTATTCCCTTATCACTAAAAGTAGCTTAAGGTAGAGGAAGTTTATTTGTTTTAAAGCAAGGTAAAAAATGTAAAACTGTTTAATCTGCTCCTCTTTAGTATATACTAAAGTATATTCAAATTGCATTTTAGTTTTGAACATTTTTTCTCCTTTTAGGTTTGGAGAATCCCAGGTATTTCAAGTACAAAGATCACTGAATTTCTGCTAGTTGTTTTTGAATCTAGAAATAAGCCAGCTTGGAATGAATTTTTCCTTATTTGCTCCTTCTGGAGCAAGGTATAATGTCACACTAAAGGGATTACATTTTCTGAGAGAGTCTCTGAAATGACAATGTTCTATAAAACAGCTGGCATTTTAACATATCACTGATTGGAAAGCATGCTAACTCCAGCTAGGTTGATAGTACAGAGCTACTGACTTGGAGAATGCCTGTCACTCCCTGTGTTTGAATTGGCATCCCTGTTTCACTGTCAGTTGACCTAATCTGTTAAGAGTTTATTTACTTATGAGCTATTAATGTTGTGGTGTTTACCCATATACCTACTTGTAAATCACTGCATGGATTTATTAAATCTTGAAGTGTATTATATGCACAATAAGAGTCCTGACAAATTTTTCTTTCTCTGAAATTAGAAGGAGACTCCTTCAAATCCAGTGGCCACAATGAAAGCAGGAGAACGACAGTGGTGTGATGTAGGAATTTTTAAAAATAATACAGCTTTGGTGAGCCAGTTTTATTTGCTGCCAAAAGGAAAGCAAAGCATCTCAAAGGTAGCTATTGATATATTTCCCACGCTGTGGGTTATAAGTTTCACGAATTAGATCTTTTTTTAAAACCCTGATTCAAATCGCTTGAATGCATGAAATTGGGATCTGTTTACAATCTATAATTGAGAATTTTATATGCCTCATTATCTTGTATTCCTTTTTAAGGCACTTCTTATGGAACATATCATAAGCAGGTCACTTAAAAAACCTTATACAATCACTGGGCTGGATTCTGAGTCATAAATTATATGGCCTAGCCAGTATAGATAAGGATTTTCAAAAATATCTCTAATTTTGTAACCTGGTGTGTTTAGAGGATGGGGCATTTTTTTTCTTACTAAGAAGTTTTTTTAAAAAAAGATTTATTTATTTTAGAGAGAGAAAGAGCATGTGTGCAAGTGTGCACATCAGGGGAAGAGCAGAGGGAGAGAAGCGGACTCCCCACGGAACGTGGAGCCTCTATCTGAAGACCCTGAGATCTGATGTTATGACCTGAGTAGAAATCAAGAGTTGGACGCTTAACCATAAACTGAGCTACCCAGGCATCCCTTTACTGAGAATTTTTTAAATTCTCGATCTCACAATTTAAAAAATGTAAAAGCCCTTGTATGTTATTGAATACAATCTAATTTCTCTTAATTCTGAAACCCCTTAAAGAAGAACTCACATATATAAAAGAGACGTTAACCCTTAGAATTATGAAAGAGGTGACAGTTCCAAAGCACTTTGAACTAATTTCTTTTTGGCATGGGATATTTCAGAGAGTGAATTGCTTAGACCTGGACAAATGAAGAACTTACCATTTGTCGTTACATTTTAGTTTCTCCAGTATTACTTTTGATATCTTTTTCATACAGAATTCTTCCAATTCTTGACAAAAATAGAAATCCTGGTAAATAATTCATTAGTATTATACCTAATGAAATTTCTGGCTGTAGTTTAATTTCACATATAAGGAAATAACATATCTAAGGACTAATAACTACCTGTTTTTCCCCAAAAGAAAAACAGAGCATTAAATTTAAAACCAGTAAACTTTGGTTTGAATTATTAGTTCCTGTGCTCAACAGTGTGACTTTGGACAAGTCATCTATTTAACCTCTCTGAGACTCAGTTACCTCATCTATAAAATAAAAATGATATAGCTCCCTTAAAAATGGGAATGATGCATTAGCACTACCAGTCTCATGGTGGTACAGTGAGAGTTAGGGAGAACATGTAAACATTGTTTGAAAGTTGTCAATGTTATGACCTTCCTACCCAGAGTATGCAGTCCAGTAATTTAACATTTATTCAGCATTTACTGAATATTAATTTTTAAAATGCTATATACTACATGCTAGTCACTTTTCTGTCATTGTTCCTGGTTAGACTATTTGAGAGTAATTCTTCTGAGATCTGTACTCTAATTAAGTTTACATGGATAGTTGTTACTTTGTTTATAGTGGTTGTCAGTGTTTTTCTACCTTCATATTCTTCATGTGCAGAATACGCTTACATTTCTCTTTATAATCAGTGGTTTTTAACTGGAAAGAGCACTTTTTCCTCTGGGTAAGAATCACCAGTTTATGGGCTTAGTTGCTTTTGGATTGGAAGGATTATTCCATGTGTAAAAAATGGATATAAAAGTGATTTAGAACCTTAAAACAAAATTCATTCTTTTAAAGTGTTCTTGTTTAATGAAAAAATGATTAATTGCACCTTTTGACTTTTGCATATATTACATTTTAGATAGGAAATGCAGACGTACCTGACTACAGTTTACTTAAGAAACAAGACCTTGTTCCAGGCACAGGATACAGATTCAGGGTTGCTGCCATCAATGGTTGTGGAATAGGCCCTTTCAGCAAAATCAGTGAATTTAAAACTTGTATTCCCGGTTTTCCTGGAGCTCCTTCTGCAGTCAGAATTTCAAAGGTGAGATGTCAGGTCAAGCCATGGTGATTTAATTATTGATATTTTGTACATGAAGTGAAACTGTCAGTTTAGAGATTCTTGTTAATATCTGATGAGAGATATCTAAAAGGGATGGATTAATGTACACCTGAAACAAATGTAATATGTGTCAACAGTACTTCAATTAAAAAAAAAAAAAAGTTAAGTCTTAAAAAAATAAATAAATGGCATGGAATTAAAAGTTTAAAAAGGGCAGCCCCGGTGGCTCAGTGGTTTAGCGCTGCCTTCAGCCCAGGGCGTGATCCTGGAGTTCCGGGATCGAGTCCCACATCGGGCTCCCTGCATGGGGCCTGCTTCTCCCTCTGCCTGTGTCTCTGCCTCTCTATCTCTGTGTCTGTCATGAATAAATAAATAAAATCTTTAAAAAAAATAAAGGTTTAAAAAATGTTGTTTGGTAATCATTCATAATTTTAAGGACCAAATTTCAAGCAGAATTACAGCATCCAAATTATAGAAAGTTAGGCAAATATATTTCATATTAACTTTGTTCATGTTGTATGGAACCAAAGAGTTTGTGCTGGAGAATTTTAATAGAACACATGAAATTGAATTATATTTTATCCTAAGGTCCTGCCCCTCTTTAGAGAAGAAAAGATCTGCTTTCAGGTAAGAAAAGTCCCTTTCTTAGGATGGTACAGGCAGACATTTCAGCCTAGTTATAATATTGAAATGTGAGCATGAATTTAAACATTGTAGGTCCAATTGAGGTAGGTTTTTAAAAATCATTAATAAAAGTTCTAGTACCTAATGAAGTTACTTTAGCAGAAAACAGTATTTTGTGTTCTAGAGCTAAACTCAACATTATACGTGATATTAGAGAAAATTTCAGAACTTTTACCTCGTTTTGTTTTGTTTTTCTCCTCTCTTCAAGAATGTTGAAGGTATCCATCTCTCCTGGGAACCTCCGACTTCCCCTTCTGGAAATATTTTGGAATATTCAGCCTACTTGGCTATCCGCACAGCACAAATACAAGATAATCCAAGTCAGCTTGTGTTTATGAGGATTTATTGTGGTCTTAAGACATCATGTATAGTAACTGCCGGGCAACTTGCAAATGCACATATCGATTATACATCCAGGCCTGCCATTGTGTTCAGGATATCAGCAAAGAATGAAAAGGGATATGGACCAGCTACGCAAGTTCGATGGCTTCAAGGTAACAATAAAAAAGCACCTTTAAATTGAATTTTTTTTTTTTTTTTTACTGAAGCTATTGTGATGATTATTTATTAGTAACTGGTTATGAAGATTTGTCATTTAAAAGAGTATTCTCTGTATTTCTAGCACTTATGAGTTTGAGTTTGTAAGTTGTTCTTAAAATGTATTTGCTCAATTTTAGATTCAAATAAACATAGAAAAGAAGCAAAGACTCTCTGAAAATCAGTATATGGATTCGTCCTTACAGTTATATAATTGCTTTTCTATAAAAGAAAATAGTAAAATTAAGGTAAAAGCTAGAAGGCTTTATTACCCCAATATCTTTTCTAAAGGCCATGTAACTCAGTCATCCTAGAGTTATTGAGATGATTCTAGTAACTGGCTGTTGTACACTGTGCTGTCTTAAATAGTAGTAGATGTTCTCTCCATTGTAAAAGGCCCCGTCTTTGAGTACTCCCTCTAACTTTATTATTCTAGATAAGCAGCAGTCCTCTTAACAACTGTCTTCTACTGAATAATATTTGTGATACTAATTTTAATAAGCCGCTATTTGATTCATTTCTTTGTCTATAGTTAGCAAAGAGCTTAAGAAATTACAAAAGAAAGAAAGAGGTGAGTTTAGAAACTCTGGTTTTGAATTTTTATTATTGTCCAGGAATCATAGCAAAATACAAAAAGAATAATGGGTTTTCTTGATTTATACCTGATATATTGGAATATATTTTTTGGCCAAAGCACTTAACTTACCTGGTTCTCGATTTCCTCATTAATAGAAGAGAGAGTTAAAAGAATTTACACTTAAGGTTTCTTTCAGCACTAAAACTCTCTATTTTCATCAGAAGCAAAGTGTATCTGTGAACATTTTAACATCTTTCTTAATGGCTCTAACTTTGCTTTTGCTGAAATTAATAAAATGTTCGAAATTTAAAATTTGAAATTGAAGTATTTATGTCCTTCTTATTGCAGAAAGAAAGAAGCACCTTAACAGGACACAAATTTTGAAATAGTGTTTTAAACATTTGTAAGATTTTTGTAAATGCTCTAAATGTTTTATTTTTGCATTGTTTTTACCTCAAAATTGTATAAACTTTTTTACAACCGAAATATAAGCATTAGACAGCTCACTCAGGTCCCATTGCAACCTTAAAGATATAGATAGGCATTATGAATCCTCTGCCACGGGTAGCTTGTTTTGAACCTTTTCGGAATGTCACGGTTCCACTGCCTGTTCAGATCTGGATTGGAAATACAGAGCAATAACTTCACATAAAGTATTTCACACTAGGAGCTGCAATAACTGCACAGGCCCAGGCCTATCTCTTTTATATCATGTAACCTTATGCCAGTTTAAGTTGACTGAGTAGCTGTGTCCTCGAGCTTCACATAGAATACTCCCAGCCAAGATGGATTTAATTGTGCAGAATTGATATATATGTATGTTCCAGTTACTAATTTAAAGTGTATAGAATATTTTAATATATAATTTTTGTAAAGAACTGGGATTTTTATACTACAGTATTTGTAATTAATGTGTCTCACTAATTAAGTTTCTCTTGAAGAAAATATGCAAACTGTTAGACACATGATGAGTGATTTCCAAACTCTAAAGGTAAAATAAATGCACTACTATGGTGTTGTTAGAATACCTTTTTTGTGGCTGTATGAATCTTTAATCTTTAAATGTGTATTTTTTAAACAATGTTTACAAGGAGCTTCTCTGGTTTGTTATGTCAGCATCTCCCTTGGTGAGAGCTTCATTCTGCATTTGTTAAATTCATATGCTTTGCTTTTAGCATATGCTTGCTTTTTGCACTAGTAGAATTTTAACTTACCTCATTATTATGTTTGTAATCATTTGTATAGCTTCCATAATATGTCTGATATAGGCTAAACAAATACTTAACCAAAGTTAAAATAAATGGTAAGCAATTTTGCACATATTAAATGCTAGGATTTGTTTTGTATATGTGTGTGTTTAGTTATAAAAAGAGTAAGAATGGAAAAAAAAGAGTAAGAATGGAAAGGGATAGTATATGTTTCAAGTCCAATTATTTTAATGATCTGTTGGCTTTATTAGAAAAAGGTCTCACTTTTAACTCCTTATTCTCTGCATTAATTAACAATTTGCATCTTGAAGCACTTCTCTCAATGACAAGGACGAAGTTGACTTTAAGCAAAGAATAGAATATTTGTTTGAGTGTGCACATTTATACCTATTTAGTATCTGGTTGTTTACTTTGCTTACATGCCTCAACTGTGCTGTGAACCTGTAGTTCTAACATACAGCTAATTTTCTAGTGAGAAAGGCAGTCTTTCTGTACCAAGGGATTTGTGAAAATAACAAATGTTTTTTACTTTGAGAACTAGCCCAGATTCTGTCACAATTTTTTGGCATTTGTACATGAAGCACTGGTCACATTTATTGGTGACTGAAAAATGCCATTGAGAAATCTCTGTGGCCGGACATTCATAGTTAATAACAGAGCTTTGAGCTGCATGTTCATGAATAAAATGGACTAGCATAAATAATAAGAGAAGTACATTTGGCTTCCTATGATTGGCACATTTTCTAAGTGAGGCTACCTGAGTAGCAGTGGGCTAGATCATGCAGATATCTTTCTTAAGAGGATTTATGCTGAGTTAAAGGACTTTCTCTACTCCTCCCTGCTGGATAAGCAATTCAGATGTACAAGCCTTTGTGCCACAGTCCTCTCCCTGGGCTCTAAAACTTTGGTTCACATAGGTAGTAAATAGATTTTGATGTTGCATGCTCTTAGAATTACATTTTCTAAAGAATTGTATTGGCTTCATTTTAGTTTAGTAAACTGTTTTGGTAATTTAACTAGAAGTAGAGTATTATAAACTCACTTTTATCTGCATTAAAAAAAAAAAACAGAAATAATCTGATTGCATGTATGAGGCCCCCTTGCCCTGTAACCCATTTATATAAATACAATCATCTATAAGAGGGTAACACCGTTGATCCATTATTTCAAAGACTTGTAGCATCACAGAGATTTGTTCTGCTTAGAGATATGGTCTATAACTGAAGGTATTTTTATTTTGAAAAATTGCAGCACTTGTAGCATAAAAATCATTTGTAACATTGGCTATGAAGAGACAATTAGTATTTAAAGTTACTGTAGTAATATGACCATGAATGAAATAGTTTGCAAAATAGACTTGGTCTCTGACTGCTTAAGGTATAACTGACAGTTAAGTTTTCCAAGACTGATTTTAGACAGTTTTATGTATCATGTACCAATGATGTGTAAAATAAAGCACCTTTCCTATTATAACCAATTACAGGTGTTATTATTTTGAGCTATATGAGAGAAAAATTAGTGATGGCAGAGTAAATCTGTAGAAATGTTGATTTTATGTTGTTCACTTAAAATAACATAGGCAGTCTCGTAAAAAATAGACTGTGTCCCAAAACTTTTCATGTCAGTGGATTGTGTTTGGAGTCATATTCTCATAGAAATGTAAGCCAATATATTCCTAACCCTTATTGTGGCTGAGTTAGTAAATGAAAAGGCACATGGCTCCAGGAAACCGATCTGAACTGTTGTCACCTCTTTTTTGTTCTTTATTCACTCTTAATCTTTGGTCTTTATGCTTACCCATTTTAATTTACAGCAGTGAGATTTCTGTCCTGCTTCTCCATCAAAATGGCTCTAGCAAATGTCAGGGATAACTTCTCATTTCCCAAATCCAGTGATTACTCTTGTCTGTCATAACTTAACCACTCCCTGGACACTTGGACATTTTCTTGGTTTCTGTGATACCGCTTGCTCTCTCTGTACCTTCTCCTGTCTGTGGTCCCCTTTTCCACTTGCACCTGCCTCCATTTTTTCAAGAGTCCTGTCCTTTTTCAAGATTTCACTATGAAGCCTTTCCTGACATCCTCCAAATCTAGGTAGATTTGACCACTTCTTGTGCTCCCACTACCCTTTGTCGAGCCTTCTGTCATAGCAGCCTAAAAAACATTGTATCTGTACTTGTTATTGCTTTCTCCCTCTCCCAGAATGGTAGGTCTTTGAGGCAGAGACTGGGTCTTTATATTTCTTACATATCAGCCATTTTAGCTGATACTTAAATAAGTTAACACATGATTAAAGGGAATTGTCACCTTTACATCTCTACATATTCTCCCTCTCCTCTCTCAAATTGGGGTCAAAATGGGAGGGAGGCTCTGATAGGGAAAGAGATTTTTGCAGACTTAGTAAGCCTCTGGAGGAAATACTAACTCCAGCTTTGTCTTATCCTACCCTGCTCTTACTTAGGTTCCTAAGAGAAGTTCTGGGATAAATAAATGATGTGTCACATTGTGCCTGGCTAAAAGAGATGTAATATAGGTATGTATAGATCTCAGGCAAAAGTGTTTTATCTAAAAAGATCTGAGCATTTAGTGAGATTGGTGCATGTTGCTGGGATTATGATTTTTAACATTGGATGATCCAGAAAATGAGCTAAATATATTTCCAAATTATTTCCTTGTAGCAAAGCCATGGGCAATTGTCTAACATTAGAAAAAAACCACGTACCTACTTAATATTTAAGCATGGGGATTGCTGCAAGACATGGGACACCAGCATTAGTACGTATCAAGTCAGAACACTATTGTCACCTCTGAGCTTATAGAACAAAGGATTCTTACCCTACTAGAAAACAACATGACACTGGCATAACTTCCTTACACATTTCCCAGTTACAGTTGGGAGTCCCTGTAGCATTTCTGTAACTCAGAAAGACTTTTTTTTTTTTTAAATCATGCCTGGAAAAACATGAACTATCACATTCTGGGGAGAAAAAAATTCTATGAACTGAATGAAAAAAAGAAAAGGCTGTAAAATCCAAGGATACCAGCCTCCTTCAAGATAGATTCCTTTATCTCATTAGTGTCTCTTTGCTTCTTTCCTGTCCTCTGTGGAACTAAAATTTTAAAAATGTCCACTTGTGAGATTGTTAATTTCAGCAAGGTCATCTGAAACTGTGTGAGGTTCTTTTGTGTATTTAGTATCTTGGATGAATTGAATTGAGCAGCCTGGAACTTAAAGGTCATCATATTCGTAGTCTGATGACCACTGCTGCCATGAACCTCACATCCACATCTTGAGAATACAGGGTTATAAGGCATTTGGCCTTAAATAGAAAGCAGGCTAGGAGGTTATAGGTATGAGAGATGGAAGCAATGGAAGGATTCGTTACTTCCTAATTAGATTTCTCTGGTTCAACCAAAAGTCTTTGCAGAGTATTTAGAGATATCAGAGTGTTTACCCCTGAAGATAAAAGTGTAAAAAGTATGAGTTGATGGCATATCAGATATGAAAGCAATTGCAGAGAAGGAAATGGCCCCCTTTCTACCCACTCCTCCTTTTTGGTCTCCTTACCACTCAGAGACAAGAAAGCTAAAGGAGGGATCCCTGGGTGGCTCAGCGGTTTAGCGCCTTCCTTTGGCCCAGGGTGTGATCCTGGAGTCCCGGGATCGAGTCCCACGTCAGGCTCCCTGCATGGAGCCTGCTTCTCCCTCTGCCTGTGTCTCTGCCGCTTGCTCTCTCTCTGTGTCTCTCATGAATAAATAAAAATCTTAAAAAAAAAAAAAAAGCTAAAGGATCCATTGTTCCTCAGTGTGAGCAGTGAGGAAAGCAAAGGAGAACCTGCTGTGTCTGAGCATATACAGGTTAAAAGTAAAAGGTAGGAGCTGGTGTTTGTTCTTGAACATGGAATAATTCTGTCCACTAGTATAAATCATGGTCTAGTAAATGTCCAGCTCTGATCTAAAGGATTATTCATTCCTTGTATCTGAGAAGATAGAGTGGAAATTCCTTAAGAACTTGAGAAAGGTGCCCTCCTAATTTCTGTTTCTTACTGCAGAGGGAGGAAAAAGCTGCAGATCCAATACTGGCCTTCCAGAATAATAAAAGTGCAGATGTCCCACGTATAGGGCAGCATAGCATGTGAGACAGTGGGCAGCATCCTGAAGGTCTGACTTTGTGACCCTGAGCGCTCCCGCTGCCTCTGGGGGTCCAAGATGGTGGAGTAGCAGCACCCTAACTCACTGTGTCCTGTGTTTACAAAGGTGTCTTGCCACCAGTTGCAGTATAGCACCCCTGGTGGCCTTGTCCCTTCCAGTTTAAAGATGGGTGAGATTTTAGGTCTTGTAGCAGCTGCCTCTGGGACTTTAAAAATAGCTACAGCAATGTCTGGAACTTTCTGATGAGTTGGCACACCTGTGTTAGATTAGACCCAGCTGGGGAGTTGGGACCTGGAGAATACTTTTTGACTTCCCCATTTCCTGGGAATGGGTTGCAGGCCTTTTGTTGCCAGGCCTAGTCAACCTCTTGAAAACAACTGCCTCACCCAAGATAATAACTGTAGCTTGCCCTGTTTGGGTAAAGGGGCTGGATCAAATGTTTCAAGATCTTTTGTTTTCTTTTTTCTTCTTTTCAAATTTTGAAATTGTATACCAAATTAATAATTATTTTCCTGAATCAGGAAAAATTGCACCTTAACTGTGTCTTATTTAATCTGCACGATGGCACTGCTAGCAATGAGCCTGGCAAAGACATGATTGCAAAATTGTTCTGACATTTGTGTGACAAACCTAACACCTGTTATTGATCAATGTGGAGAAACAATAACTACCATGCACTTTCTGTATTTTTGGATTACTTTTGTATGTAAGCACACTATTAGGAGAATGTGCCAAAGGGAATCTGTATTATTGAAAGTCAACAGAATTCAGTAAAGAGGCAGGGTCTTTGTCCATTATTTTGGAATTTGCATCACCTGTCTTTTTTCTCTGCTTTATACAAATGATTATATCCAGTGAACAAAGTAACCAGTTAACCAGAATCAGACTAGTGACTGATTCAACTTGGCAGAGCAGTCCTGTAATGCTGCCATCTTGTGG